>NC_057721.1:40627566-40749292 GCF_004010195.1 Chiloscyllium plagiosum | reverse complement strand
ACCCATCTCTCTGCCATCTTTGGAGTTACTACTTCCCTATAACTCTGATCTATGACCCCCTCTGCCTCCTGAATGATCCGAAGTTCATCCAACTCCAGCTCCAGTTCCCTAACACGGTCTTGGAGGAGCTGGAGATGGGTGCACTTCCTGCAAGTGTAATCGGCAGGGACGTCGATGGCATCCCTCACCTCATACATGTTGCAGGAGGAACATTGCACTGCCTTCACTGCCATCCCTCTAAAGCTAACTTTTATTTTTAAAAAAAACTGGGTCTAAAGAATACAACAAGCAAAATTCAGCACTTACCTACTTACCACAACAGGTGTTATTATTAGGTTAGAGGAGGAGGGCGGGTGGGGGGCACTACCCGTGTAGTGCCTCGGGTTCCTCTCCTTCGCGCTTTTAAAGGGGGAAAAAACCTACCCAGGTAAGCTTACACTAACTGCTTCCGTGTCTCGGCTGCCCCTCTGGTCGTCGTCACTTCCCCCTGGTGCTCCCGCTCTTTCTGTGTAGAGAGAGTGAAAGAGAAAAAAAAAACACCGCTGTCCGCTACCGGTAAGCACTTTTAAAACCAAACGGTCTTACCTTTGCTGCTGCTCGCACTGGAAATGACCGACGGCTTCGAAGGGTGAGTATAAATACTCACCGCTTTCCTTCCCGGCTGCCCCTCTGGTCGTCGTCACTTCCCCCTGGTGCTCCCGCTCTTTCTGTGAAGAGAGAGTGAAAGAGAAAAAAAAACACCGCTGCCTGCTACCGGTAAGCACTTTTAAAACCAAACGGTCTTACCTTCGCTGCTGCTCGCACTGGAAATAACCGACGGCTTCGAAGGGTGAGTATAAATACTCACCGCTTTCCTTCCCGGCTGCCCCTCTGGTCGTCGTCACTTCCCCCTGGTGCTCCCGCTCTTTCTGTGAAGAGAGAGTGAAAGAGAAAAAAAAAAAAAAATTTATTTCTTTTGAGCAGTTCTGCTGCAAACCTTTCACCGGGCAGTGATAAATGTCAAGGCTTTTGTTCTTTTATTTCCTCCAACCGAACCTCTGTCCACAAAGAACTGCCTATACAGCACCCAGGTATAGTAAAAGAAAAGTGAGAAAGAAAATGAGGAAGCTGGAAACTTTTCTTGTGCTCCACAAAACACAATGTGCACAACTTTCTGTGTGTAATTACTCCTTCATATTAGTCTACTTTACCACATCAGTGACACTCAGAGACGATCTTGCTAGGACTTCAAGGAAGGAGAGCGCAAGCAGACTTATGTATTTTGAATTAAAATGGCAGAAGAATCCTAATCATATATGGTAACCCACTGATTTGTATGTATTCATGAGACCCCTCCTATGCCTAAAAAGAGACTGTGTGGTTTGAATGCTGTCAGCAGAAATGCAGCAGTATTGATTGCTAGTCCTGTTCCCTTCATGTGGACAGAGATAACTCCTATTTATGTTTTGTTTCATTGTTATCCATTACCGATAGCTTAGCTTTGAATTACAGGAATTAGACCTTATGTAAAAGTAAGGGATCTGAAGTAAAGTCGACTAAATAGGACAGAAAACAGTCAAAACATAGCCACTTGAAAAGGAATCGCATGGAATAGAACAAAACGCTTAAACCTACGTTTTCTGTTTATATTTTAGGAACTATTATTCATCGTCACCGTATTCCACTTCCGCCTCCAAATGATGATCAATTTTACACAGTGGGTCACTTCAACATTTGTCAAGAGATTGTTTTCTATTCCAAGACATTTATGATTGTAGACTGTGATCTGTTTACAAAAAATTTTCTGCAAAAAATGGGCGTTAAACTGAACCCACCTGGCTGCATTCCTGAAGATCCTTACACTTCAAAACGGGAAGAAGTAAGAACGACTCTTTTTATTTCAAAGGAAAAATATATGTGAAAAATTAACTGGGTAGATAAGTCAATAAAATTCTGTACTAATCTGAAACATATAAATCAAAATGCAAATTGCCACTGGTTTGTATTGTAAGCTACCAAAAATTTCATGTTTTATTGTATGTGTTTTGATGTGAGCGAGGTACCCAAGAATTTCAGCATAAAAATGATTTATAGATTGCTTTTGTTTTACATTCACAACATTTACAATTCATTTTTTACATATATTTAGAAACAGACTTTCTGTGATAGAACATGTATTTCTTATAACTTGACATCGGCGGATGATGCAACTTTAAAACATTTCGAGAAGACTTTCTTCTTGCCCCTTTTTCCTGTAAGTGGATAGTACATCTTCCATATGACAGAAATTGCAATCCACGATGCAAAAACTTGTATATTTTGGATTCTTGAAATCCAAGGTAGCTGCTCATCCTTGCATTTCATCTCATCCATATCACTTTGGATGTTGAACTAACTCTGTGCATTTAAATAAATTAAACAAATAAGATATACAGGATAGCACAAAGCCTATGTACAATGGCTGTGTTAAATGGCCTGATCTTTTAAAATTATACTCATACTATGTAGTCAAAGCCACTTAACAAACAATCTCAACCAGACTTCAATATTGCATTTGTTTCACCTGTTGCCGAATTTTAAGATTCAATCCTTTCCTTACTTATTCTTGTTCCAGAAATTCCTCTGCATGTTCAGCATTCTTTTTATATTTAAGACTGTCTTTAAACCTTGCTTCTTCAATCAAGCTTCAATTAAATAATCTTTCTTTCTTTAACTTGAAGCCCATTTTTATTGAAAACAGCTCTATGAATTTCTTGGAAACAACTTTCTATGTTAAATATATGTAAATACGAATTCTTTTTGTTCTGAATGACATCGTAGTCAATGAGATGTAATTTATTGGTGGTGAGGGTGCAGAATGGCTCTTGGGGAATTAACCTCTTTACTATAAGCATAAATAATTGAATTTCAGCTCTTGTGACTCAAGCCAGTGATTTAAAAAACTCCTAATATTCTTTGAACCATCTGAAATATTGGTTAGCTTCAAGACAATGCATGGAATGACTTAATACTTCATCTAACAGAACTATGTCATGGAGAATTGGTCCACAGATGGGTATTATTTACACCAGTTGAAACTTTATTGCTGGAACAGCACAGCAGGTCAGGCAGCATCCAGGGAACAGGAGATTCGACGTTTCGGGCACAGGCCCTTCTTCAGGAATTCTGAAGAAGGGCCTGTGCCCGAAACGTCGAATCTCCTGTTCCCTGGATGCTGCCTGACCTGCTGTGCTGTTCCAGCAATAAAGTTTCAACTTTGATCTCCAGCATCTGCAGACCTCACTTTCTCCTCTATTATTTACACCATCCAAGCAAAGCTTCCTGGTGTGGTAAAAACACCAATGGCAAATGGAAATCAATGCAAATGATACCTTCTGGTGGTTAGACATGTTGTACATGAGACCTTTTTTGCTTTTACATAACACAGTGTATTAAAATTATGTTGACCAACAAAGCTTGATTGTTTTCCCCTCCAGTCTGTTCAATGGAAATTCTATGGAATGTCGGAGCTTAAATATCATCCATGAGCATATAATTTTTTTCCCATCCTCTGTGTAATAGGCATCACATAACCATGCCTAATTTTCAATGATTTATGAAAGGTTAAATTAGTCAAATAATAATGTACAGAATTAATTATGAAATTTACTATTAAATTTGATGCCTAATGTAGACAAATTTAGGCTACTATGCATCTTTACAAACACATTTGCACATATTTAATCAATCTAATTCCTTTTAAATTGTTCAAAAGTAAATGTAAATAAAATTATTTGTTCCTATAAATCTGATTATATTTGTGATTTTAATATATGCATACTTTTAAATGAATACACAATTATTTTAAAAATGAGTGCTCAAGGGATGTCTTTACTGTATTAAAATTCTGTCTCAATTTTAGAAACTAATATATTAAATAGTATTAATCAACAAGATAATTTTATTAATAGTTTTGAATAATCTAGTGAAAATTAATTTTACTTATTAAAATAAACTGTTTATAAATATATTTTCAGATTATAATGAAATAAATTTGTCTTGTTTTATTTCGAAGAATTAACTTTTGCCTTTCAATGCATTAATCTTTTATTTAGTCGATGCTATGCATTGAATCTCTTCAATAATTGAATTTTTACTGCTGAATTTAAACTAGAGGGAAGAAACTGGATTAAATTTTGCATTGACAAACCTCTAATACTTAATTTTAAAAGCATTACCAAGAATATAGGATAGTTGCTATTGATCCAGTTTATCATTAATTATTTTTGTAAGCAAAATGAACTCAATTTCCCATACTTGAGAGTTTAAAATATTCAATGGCAGAAAATGCAAATGTGTAGGACACAAATTTTTGGATTTGCTTTTATTGTAAAATCCCATTTTCCCTCACTGTGGAACAATCATGGATATCTTTCATTTACTATGCCTGAGCTTACCAGGTAGTTTGCACATTTCTGGTTGGAAACAGTTGCAAATTCTTCAACTCTGTCTTATGCACAAAGATTCTGGATCAGTGGTGCTGGAAGAGCACAGCAATTCAGGCAGCATCCAACCTTATGCACAAAGATGCTGACCGCCCAATTCTTGTGAATGGGAATGCTCCTAGAGCCTCTTTCTGCTGTCGGTTGTTTAATTCTCCAATACCATTTACAACAATTTGTGACAGGACTGCAGAGCAGTCAGATGATGGCTGATCACCTACTTCGATGCCTACTTTCCAAACTATTCCCGCATATTTTCATTAGTGTTTAGAAATCTGTCAATCTGCACTTTAAGCATGCTCAACAACTAAGTTTCCATTTCCCTCTGGGGTTGATAATCTGTGTAAAGATATTTCTCCCAATCCAGTTCTGCATTTCATCTGCCTTATTTTGAAATTTTGTCCCAGGGTTCAAGATTCTGTAAAGTACCATCTTACCTGCATCTATCCTGCCTAATCTCTTTAAGTGGTTTGTAAGTTTCAAAATGAGATCACCTGTCAATCTTAAAAAATATAGAGATTACAGGCCCAATTTGCCAATCTCTCTTCACAGGACAGGCCCAGCCATCGAGGAAAAATTCTGGTAAATCTCTTTTGCATTCCCTGTGTGGTAATAATATCCTTCCTAATGTTGAATCAAACTCATAAACAATTGAAGTAAGATTTCAATTGTTCTATATTCAAATTCCCTTTGGTAAAGGTTAAAATAGATATTTAGCTTCTCTACTGGCCTGCTGCACCTGCATGTTAGCCTTCAGTGACTTATTGTCAAGGGCAGCCAGGTTCCTTTGTGCAATTGCACTTTCTAATCTCTAACCATTTAAGAAATGCTTTTTACATTTGTGCTTCCTATCAAAAGTGGATAACCTTATATTTTTCCACGTTATATTTCATTTGCCATGTACTTTCCCACTCTCTAAGTTTGTCTATATCTTCTTGAAGCCATTTGCATCTTCCTCACATTCCATATTCTGATCGAGCAAGCTAGAAAATATTAAGTTTGGACAGGGAGGGATGTTTGGAAGAAATGCCATTATAGTGTAACCAGTAGGTTTTCTTGATGGTCATCATCCTTATGTACCTTTTGTATTTCTTTGTAGATGGAAAAAAATATGCAGCCCCTTCGTCCTTATGAGAAGATTGACAAACTTAAGCAGTTTCTGGAGCATGACACACATGTGCTGCGATTTTACTGTTACTGGGATGATTCAGAATCTCTGTTTGGAGCATTCAGGGAACTCATCTTGCACTATTTCTTGGCAGATGACACTATTGAAATCAGGGAGGTACTTAAGCCAAATTCAGGTAGAGATGCTGTTGTATTCCTCCATCGAGGCAAGCTACCAAAGGTATGAGTTTTTGTAATTTTTCATTGTTATTTCTAAATTTCCTTAAATGTTCCACTGGACTATATCACATAAAATGTAAGGAATAAGTGTCAACAAATCAGTAGTTAGTCATGTGACTGGGGTTTTGGATTGAAACTTTCAGTTAATGAAGTGGATTTGATGTACCATCATCCAAAACCATTGGTACCTAATAACTGTGGAGTTATTTGCACCAAGTCAAGCAATAATGGCTTCTAAAGGTCTTCTTGTTCAACTGTTACTGGAATAAGCATCACAGCTTCTAATCCTTTGTGTTGACTTGGCTGAAATTCTTAAATATAGCGAAGGGTGTGACATTCAGGCAATAGTGTGTTTGCTTTTGTTCCACTATTGCTGGAAGTTTCTGGCAAGAGTCAATTTGCTGATCTGTAGCAGCTATTTTAAAATGTGGAAGGAATCAATTTTAAAAAGGCAGCTCTAATGAGACACCATCACCAGAGAATGCAATTTATTGAATTTATTTCCCGTCTTTGTCACTAGGCTAGTTACTATTGTGAGAAAGGCTGGAACCACAGACATGATCTGACCTTTCTGTGGCTTGATACTTTAATTCCTTTTGCATTTTGGATGCCCAAAGAGTTGGTGCCAATTTCAATGTAGGCTTCAAATGTCTGCAGCATTTTGGTTTGAATTCACCTTCAGACTTTAGTTATATTAGTGAAGATTTTTGAATACATAGTTTTAAATATTTTCACCATTTAAAGATCAGGTGAGGAGGTGAAAGAGATCAGATGCGATCCTCCTCACGGACCCAATCATTCCTCCCCCATTGCCTATTCCATTCTGCCATGCCCAGGGAACCCCGTATCAACTTTAATAATTTTAGAGTGTGAACAGCTCCTTCCATAATTATTACCCACCCCAACATTCCAGATTCTATGAAGAAATGGACTGATTTCAGCACAGCCAACCAATTTTCACCCACTCATAGACCCCACCTATCTAGCTTCTTTTCTTCCTTGATTTACCATCAACAATCCGTTTGTCTGCCAACCATTTCTTCCTTCTCTCTCTCTCTCTCTCTCTCTCTCTCTTTCCACCCATTCACATACTGCATCAACCCTATCCCCTTCCTCCACGTTCAGCATAAATTCAGCATAAATACTATGTTTTCCTAGATGCTATCAGTTCTGAGGAAGGGTCACTGGATTCAAAACTTTAACTCTGTTTTCTCTCCTCAGATGCTGCCATACCTGCTGAGTTTCTCCAGCAATTTCTGTTTTTGTTTGTTACATATTCTCTGCTGTTATTCTGCAAAGATGCTATTTATTGATGGCTCACAGCAGCATCTGTGTTCAGCTCAGTAGAGATTGAAATCTCCGATGGTCTCCGCTGAAGAATCTCCACTACTTACCTGGCTCCAGCATCTGCTCTTGTCCACATGGGCACTGGTGAGCCAGTTGGAAAAATATTGCAAAATCAAAAAGGTTGGATGCTCGATGTTGAGAAAGAAAATTCTGATTTTCCTGGCAAAGTTTGAACAGCAAGATACAAATCCTTGCCAATGAGCAGTGAGAGGCTAATTTTGCATGCATTAACATCTCATCAGTCCTTAATCTCAACACATTGATATGTAATTTCCAATTTTTCCACATATTAGAGAGAAATTGGACATCAATAATTTTCTGACATGAAGGCCAGAGCAGTTATTTGGCAGCTGTATGTCATTGCTTGTTCCTCTGGGCCTCCGCTTTGGACAGCAGTTCCCAGTATCTTGGAGCATGCTCCAAGGCCAGCTGGACACCCATCAGCTTCACCACATCATTATTGCATATTTGCAACCCATTTTAGAAGACTTCTTTACTTCATTTTTGCCCTTTGGAGTGCACTGACACTTTGTGTTATAATGCTGCTACCAGGCCTCTTTGCAAGCAGAGACAAGCACACATCTCATGTAAAACACCAGGATGTGCTTTGGTGTGCTTCACTTGCTTTCTTAGCACTCCCTCTCTTTGTACTTACTTGGATCCAAACAGCAGTTCTGCCTAGCACTGCCTTGCCTCCTATTTCAGAGCTTAAAGGCTTTCAGTACCTCTGTGTTTGATGTGCAGAGAATGCTGGAGAAATACCTCGTACAGAAGAGTCATGCCAGAATCTTTTCTTTCACCACAGATGCTGCCAGACCTGCTGAGTTTCTCTGTGTTTGTGTTTGTTCCTGATTTCTAACATCTGCAGTATTTTGCCTTACTTGAGTAGTTTTGTGTTGCCTTGCCATTTAGTGCCATGGCAGCTTGCCGTGGTTGTCATCAGTGATCAGAGGCAACTCAACATCTTGGAGTGGGATATGGTGGTGGATTGGACAACATGGGTTACTGCATGATGGGAAGTGTCATTGATAGTCATGACCACTCTGAATTTGATGTGAGGGCAATACAATATGATGGTTGATGTGGATAATCTGTCAGGCTGGGGAAGGGGGTAATGTTGCAAGATGAAAACTTAAGTGAAAGATTTAGATGGAAAAATGTGGCAGCTCAGCAATGATGGGGTCAGGAAGGAAGAAAGAAATATGAAGATTTTAAGAGGACCTTCAATTACAAGGCTGAGCCTGCAACTCACTTTGTCAAGCGCACCCTGTGTTGCCTTCTATTTTTGTATGAATCACAAATACACATGGAAATGGAAAATGGTTGTGCCCGCTATCAGAGTGACCATCTACATAGCTATGTAGCTACTTTCTGTCTGAGTACTTGTGGTCTAAGTGTGAAAGATGTGAATGATTACATTGATTAGGCACTTACACAAGCAAGGTTAAAGCCACCTACAATCACCCATGTCTGTGAGGAAGAAGTAATCACAGGTAATCTTAAAAGTGTCACCTGCAGGCTACAATTTATAAGGTCTCCTAGGTTGCACAGGGGAATGAAGTTGATTTCCTCTCACCTTGACCTGGAAGTATTAGCCAATGTACTCTCATATGCAGTGCTGTCTTACTTGGATGTTGTTACTATGGGAGGGTGAGATAAAATTTCAGCAATCTTACCGCACTTACAATCTCCTCTCTATTTGTACAGCATAGCTTGTGCTGCACACATTGGAATAAGATCCCCTTTGTAAAAGGTACATGTACGAGTATTCCATGGCCCTCCTTGTTGGAGCCCTCCATATCCCACTGTATGGAGAACCACGTTGAACCATCATTTTTATTTCATCTGAATGCTGATTGCTTTCATCACTAGCAACCTGTTTCTGATATTTCCCACACAGGATTATTTGAACTGCAACTAATGGATCTAGTCATAACTGGATACATCGTCACATCACAACATAAGGCACAAGGAAATTGTTGAGGCACAGATATGCCACCAAGCCCATGAATTGCACCAACATCTAATGGGAGCTAAACAGCATCCACATGAAGAATTTGCAGCTGAGGGTCCTTTCAGGATGTGGAAGAAATGCAGAAGCCCAGAGTCTATCATCCTCAATGCCATTTCCTCCATGAGCAAGGAACATTACCACCAAAGGCTACCAATTACATTGGATATCATCACAGAACTATGCCAACAGCTAGAGCAGAACTTGCAACCTGTGTGGGATGAGTGGCAATGGCATGGCTCAGAGGGCCAGCACATGCCAATTGGTGTGCAGACCTATTGACTTCAGGATCTAAAAGTCACTGCTGTACAATGACTTCAGAGGTCTGCACGGCACAAGAAAAATTAGAGAGAGCATAGGTGGGTAGCCACTGTATCCCAGTGGCCGTCAAGGTGATTCTGCACAAATTTTTTTATCTAAGCAGCTGCTTTCAAGGATCCATTGGGAACCTTTGTGACATCTCTCGATCCTCAATCCACGAATATATCAAGGATGTTAATGATGCAATTTGTACCAGATCTCATGACCTCGCAATGAGATGAATGCTGCAATTTGGGCAGTAGGTTTTGTAAACACAGCTGGTTTGTTCCAGGTGCAGGCACGACAGATTGTATGCACATTGTGTTGAGAGCACTATATCATCACACAGCAGACTCAATCAACGGGAAGGGGTTCCATTCCATCGACATAAAGTCATCTGAGATCATTGGGATCACATCTTAGAAGTCCGCACCAGGTAACGTGGGAGTTGCCATGAAGCCAATATCTGTGCGAACTCTTATGTTTCTGCTTCATTTTGCAGCTGAATGCCTTACAAAGAATGGTTAGTGGGAGACAAGACTAATGATATTTTTAGCTTAAAAATGTGTTGCTGGAAAAGCACAGCAGGTCAGGCAGCATCAAAGGAGGAGAATCGACGTTTCAGGCATAAGCCCTTCTGAAGAAGGGCTTATGCCCTAAACGTCGATTCTCCTTCTCCTTTGATGCTGTCTGACCTGCTGCGCTTTTCCAGCAACACATTTTTAAGCTCTGATCCCCAGCATATGCAGTCCTCACTTTCTCGTAATGATATTTTTATACAACCCCTCTGACTAAACCCTCAAGTGCAGGTACAATGTAACCTACTGTTCCACCACAGCTGTGGCGAAGCAGACAATAGTTGTCCAGAAGATGAGGTTCTGATGATTGGATTGGTCTGGGGGAGTGGGGATTGGGGTGGAGGGTGAGTGGGGAGGGGAGGGGTCTTGCAATACTTTACAGAGAGAATGTGCCACATAGGTATTAACATGCTGTGGTCTGCATAACTGAGGCAGACAATGAGGGGATGTGATGGATCCTGAAGAGCTGGGAGCATAGGAGCAATGTTCCAAGGCAGAAGCTAAGGACATTGAGCAGGAAGAATGTCACTTTCAGCATGATGGAGCGTTGCAATGTCAGACATAACAAGCCAGCAGGAATTAATTAAAAACACCATCTTGCAATACAGTTGATTCTGCTATAACATGTGTTTCTTCAACACGAATTGGCTTTTTAATGCAATTGAAGAATTTGGATTGATATTTGTTGAGCACAAACTTTGCTTAGTTTAAGTGGCATGATTATTGTGCGATTTTTATTTATAATCACACGTGAATGGAATTATCGTGTTATATCAGAACCAAATGTACATGTGATCTCTGTGCAGTAATTATTCATTGTCTGTAAATTTGTTGTTGTCAAAAGGGAAGTAGTTTGTTCCAGATTTAATTACAAGTTTTCTTTGTTTGTCTTTTTCTTCACTTTTTTGTTTTGGTTGAATGAAAGTGAAATGTTTCAACAATTTGAATGTGATGTGAATGGCATGTCCCACATTGAACAGTGACAAAATGTTATACTATGCTGGATGTTAGGGAAAGTGTAGTATTCTCTTAAACAAGGTTCTAAGGCCAGTAGCCTGTATAACTTGATTAATGTAACTACAGTTTCGAGGACACTTGATTAGACAGATGATGATGTGAAATAGCAATGAATTCATGGAAACGAGCTTCTATTTGCAGTGAAGTGCCACCTCTACCATATATGTGCCCTCAGAAGTTTTTTATTTTTGTTTTCCTCCCACGATGTTTAATATGAAGGTCTATGTATATCAGACAGCGCTGACCCTGAAGCACAGCTAGGCTTTAAATATAGCACCTGTGCCTGACATTCGGGCAGGTCCCAGTCGTGGTGAAAACTTATACCACTGGTGGTTACGTAATAGTGTGAGCAGGGCATCAGAGAGGTGCGGTGCATGAGAAAACCTGCTCGAACTCACAAAGTAAAACACTACATGAAACTTACAAATTGACACCCAACCAATATTTGGTGAAATGCAGCCAGTAACTAATGTTTCTACAATTTCCTCTGCATTTCTTTTAATGCTGTCAGGTGGAAAGCATCAGGTCTTGGAGATTTGTTTATCTTAAGTCTCATTAATTTCTCCATGTCACCTTTTTACTTAAATCAAAATGAAGACTTAATTGGATTTATTTTTGTTACTTTCGTACCACCAAATGCAAAATACTCATTTAATAAGTTGCCATTTCCGTATTGTTGATTACTCTATTGTGACTGTCTTTAATTGGCTCAAGCTTTCCTGAGCCATTCTCTTTCTTTTAATATTTTGACAAAAATGTTCACTATTAATTTTAATTATCGTTGCAATTATTACTCTTTTTTTCTTTTGGGAGATTTTAAATATTCTTTGTATTTCATTTCTGATTTTATCAACATGCTGGATTTTCCCTGATCTTGTTTTAAGAATTGCCTTTTAGCTTTACACAATATCTTAAGTCATTTGTTAATTATGGTGCCTAATTACTCCAGTGGAACGCTTGCCTGTTTTGAGTATGTTTGTCTTGTATCAAATAATACTCTGAATACCTTTTTACTGTTTGTAGGTTTACAGTTATTAACAGTTCACCCCCACGTAGTGCAGTTTATGTATCATTTCTTCATCAGCTTTACTTAAGCTTTGCAACTCACTGTCCTTCCACCCAAACATCACAATAAATTTCATCAAATTACGATCACTGTTCCCAAGATGATCCCTTATTTCTTGTTCATTTCTTTTTGCAAAACCTAGAATGGCCCATGACTTTGGAAAGCAAGATAAATAATTACTCCCCAAACTTTTGCTGAATATTCTATTTTTGTTGAAAGCATGTTCCAGATCGGTTATATCATCCTGGTGAAATTACAGATCGCACAATACTGAACACTACTGCACCATCAATGCATGACAGCCGCTATGTCTTTGACAGCCTTAAGGTACATAACCAAAATCAGCATTTAAAACTTTCTCACGTTAATATGTTTTTGAAAAGACTTGCTAAATTATTTACACAATTATAATTAAATAAGTGTGCAATATTCTAGACTGGAAGTGTGTACCAGGAGTTCTACAAGGATTGCGATCTAATGATTGGGACAGTGATAAATGCCTGGGGACGAAAGATAGTTCTCTGCGATTGTGATGAGTTCACAAAAGAATACTACCGGAATAAATATGGCGTTGGTGAGTCAATTTTACTTTGTTTTTGTTTGTCATTCTATTATCTGTGTCATGTACTACTTCTGCTACAAAGACACAGGTAGGAAGTTAGGCTAGTTGTATGATATTATGTCTTATAATCTAGAATGTATTACAGCTACAAAATAATGATTTTAGAAATTATAAGGTCTGAAAGCCATTACTGCACAGAAGAGTCTATCAAGTCCATGTGTTGTGAAGTAGATTTTCTTAATAGAGAATTAGTTTGTAATAAAATTAACATTAGAAAATTGTGGTGTAAGAAGTGATGAGTCGGCTCATCACTTTGAGTGAAATAAATTTTCTCACTTGACATCTAGCTCAAAATAAAATGAAAATAACCTGAAAATCTCAAGATGGCCTGAAAATCATGGAATAGATACAGCTTATCTGGAAGCATTTTTTTCTTAAACCTATTATATTTCTAAATTTAAAGAATTTTCTTACATGCAGATCTATATTTCCTGAAGCCACTTTACATTTTAATTTTGCTTGCTCATGGAAAGACTTTATTGAGGCATTTAAATATTTCAAAATTGTACTTGAATTTACCTCACATTTATCTGTTGTGGTTGCATTGTTTGGGAGAGTACTGGTAAAAGTGACCATCATATGGAAACAAAATTCTGTATTCACATTAACAATACTCACGATCATGTTGTGTGCCCTTACCACTGTGTGAAATGGGACAGATTTAGAAAGGATTTAGCAGTTCAAAGGTGAGCATCCAAGAGGTACTTTGAGCCATCAGCATGAACAGAATTATATTCAACACATTCCGTGATCATGTGGGCTGCCCAGCCCAGAGGTCTTTTGTTTTGTAATTATATTTATTAGCAACAAAATTTTTTTTTGACTTTACAAACATATAAAGTTATTGAAAAATACAACCAATAACAAATACCAGTATAAGAAAGAGAAAAAAAGAAAAACACAAATTACAATATAACTACTGTCTACTAACTACTAACCTACTCTATAATTACAAAACAAGCCCTAACACTGTGCAAAACAACACCAATAAATAAGAAATGACTAATAGATAAAAAAAAAAGCAAAAGAAAACACAAAATACAAAATAACAATGCTCAGCACAAAGCTCCCAAGCAAAAGAATGGGAGCGTTGTATATATACCCGTATTAACTCAGGAGACCCCCCCTCCAGGGCCCAGGGCTTGACAAACTGAACCGTCCTGGTTAAACCAACGCCCTAGTTTATCTAGCCGACAAATCTATATCCAAATAACTCAAGTAGGGCTGCCATGTCTTATAAAAATGGTCTGTTGTGTGGTGCACTATGTATGTAAACAAATCCAAGGGAATGTGCTCCATAATTAATTTCTGCCATCCCAGCAAGCCTGGCGGGTTCTCAGACACCCAGTTCATTAGAATATTCTTCCGTGCACAGTATGTAAGAATATTAAATAGTTTCTTCCCATGCCCGTCTAAAGATGGTAAATTCAGTAGACCGAAGAGGAGAGATATTGAGTCTACTTTAACGTCAGTCCTCAATACCCTCCCTATCTCTCCCATCACAGTGTTCCAATAAACACTGAGCCTGTGGCATGTCCAGAAGCAATGGGCAAGAGTACTGACACTTAATTTACATTTGGGGCACACTGAAGATGCCCCTTTTTTAAACTTGGCCAGACGGTATGGTGCCAAATGAACCCTGTGCAGAACTTCTAACTGCTTTGCACACTCCCTATTACAGATTGAGATCTTTCGCACGTTCTCCCATTTGTTCTCCCATGTTTCAGAAGAGATCTCCACTCCTAGCTCTTGCTCCTAAACCTCACAAAACCGATTAATGTCCTGCCAGGCCCTGTCACCCAGCAGGCAGTAGAGGGCACTAACCGAGAGGGTGCTTGTGAAATGTAGCAACAACCTCTCTGTATCGGGCTTACAGGGCTTAGTGAGAACCATAGTCTTCTTCTGGATGAAATCCCTAACCTGAAAAAAATGGAAAAGATCTCTGCTGGGCAACCTGTATTTGCAGCTCAGTTGCTCGAAAGACATCATAACCTCCCCCTCAAACAAGTCTCCCAAACTGGAAACTCCTCTCACTGCCCATAGTTTGAACCCTGAGTCCATCACCCCTGGTTGGAACTCTGGCAAACCGACTATGGGGTGAGTCTTGGATAAGCAACCCACACTCTGACCATATTAATGACAATGGGGTTCCAGCAGTGGTCCATAACTGTCCTCATCTTATCCATGAACAACAGGTTAATAAGAAGGCACTTTACCTGGGAGGCCTCGATATCCAGCCATATTGAGTTTGGATTGTTATCTACCCAATCACAGACAAAGGACAGGAGGGAACTCAATTGATACCCCCTGCTGTCTGGGAAATCAACTCCTCCCCCTCCTTGAGGCAACTGCAATTTAGTAAGTTTGATGAGGGGCCGCCCAAGATGCTAGACAAAGGAATCAAACCAACCCATGAGTCTTCGCAGCGTTGAACTGGGACACATTATAGGGAGCATACACATGGGATAAAGTAAACAAAGAAGAACATTCATCTTAATGAGAGATATTCAGCCCAGCCATGAAATTGGAAGAGCCTCCCATATCTCGAGGTCCCGCCTAATATTATCGAGCAAGTGAGCAAAGTTAGTCCAAAATAATCAATCAAACTTGGAGTTAATAAAAATGCCTAGGTATTGGAACCCCACCCGTGACCACTTAAAAGGGAACCGAGGGCCACTTTCAACCTCTGGTACATCCTTGAGGTTTCCCAAGGGCCTAGTCTCGATTTTGCAAAGTAGATCTTATATCCTGAAATAGCTCCAAATGAATTGGTACATTGTATCAGATGGGGTAATGGAGGTTATCAGTTCAATAAAACAGAAGGTCATCATCTGCATACAGTGTAATCTTGTGTGCCCTAGATCCCACTTCTGGAGTGGTTATGTGGATGTTCTGATGAATGGCCTCTGCCAGCGGTTCTAACACCAACGGTGTAAGGGGGCAGCCTTGATGACGACCCCTACTAATCCTAAAGTTCCCAGACTTCACCCCGTTGGTGATGACCGCGGCCAGAGGGTGGTGATATAAAGCCTCCACCCACCTCGCAAAGACCCCATCCACCCAAACCGCTCTAAGACATAAAAAAGGTACAGCCATTCCACCCAGTCAAATGCTTTCTCTGCATCTAAGGAAATCACCAACCCTGAATTGATTGTTGCCGACAAACTTGGACCATATTCAGCAACCTTCTAATATTATTAGAGGACCTACAGCCCCTTATAAAACTTGCCTGGTCCTCTTTAACAATATGGGCAGCACCTTTTCCAATCTCAGCGCCAGGATCTTAGACAGAATCTTGAAACCTGAATTTAATAGAGAGGTGGGCCTGTATGAGGCACATTCCTCAGGATCCTTCCCCTTCTTAAGAATTAAGGAAATATTAGCTTCTCTCAAAGATGGTGGTAAGCATTCATGCATATAGAGTGATTGTACATCTCCAACATCGGCCCTGCCAGAATCCCGATGAACTCCTTATAAAACTCACCCAGGAGACCATCAGGGCCAGGCGCTTTTCCACTCTGAAGTTGCCTCGTTGCCTCCTGTATTTCCTGAACTGTCAAGGGGGCATTAAGGAGAGAGGCCTGTTCCAAGGTTACTCCTGAGAGATCCAGGTTCTTAAAAAAGGCTTCTATTTTAGCCCACCTGTCCTCGCAACCTTCAGACTGATACAATTCAGAGTAAAAACTACGAAAAACCTCATTAGTCTTTTTAGCATCGTACGTAAGGACCTCGGCTCTGTCTCTAACTGCAGTAATGAATTAGGGAGCACGCTTTTTCCTCGTCAGGTACGCTAAATACTTCCCTGGCCTACCCCTATATTCGAACACCTTTGTCTAGCAAAAGCAAGTCCTTTCTTTACGGTTTGTGTAAATATTGAATTCAAGGCAGCCCGGTGGGCCGTGATCCACTGTAGCTTAGTCACTGAAGGCCGCACAAAATGTGCTGCCTCAGCGGCTTTTAACCACGTCTCAAGTAGGCGCTGCTGTTCCCCATTCTGTCGTTTCCGGCTGGCGAATAGGAAATAGCTAATCCCTAGCAAAGGCCTTAGCAGTCTCCCATAGCATGGACCGACTACTAGCTGTGCCTGAGTTGATAGTCAAGAATTCTTGAAACTCCTTCAAAAAGTATTCCACAAATTTGGAATCCTTAAGGAGAAAAGGGTCCAGACGTCAGTGCCGCAAACCTAGCCCCTCACTCTTGGCCTTTACCTCCAAATATACCGCCACGTGATCCAAAATAGCTATTTTCCCAATTTTACAAACAGCAATAGAATCCAAAAGAGCCGAGGGAGTCAGAAAGAGATCAATCCTCGTGTGACATTTATGTGAGTTTGAAAAAAAGGTGAAGTCCCTGTCGATAGGGTGAAGACATCTCCAAATAACACCAGCCCCAACTCCTCACATAAGTCAGTCACCTGCTTGGCTTTTGAAGAAATAGTTGGGGATCCACTGCATCCTGTCCACTGTTGGATCCAAAAGACAATTAAAATTCCCCCCCCCATGATAATGTGCTGTGTTCAAAGGGTACTCAACTTAGAGAAAGTACTAATCAAAAATTTGAGGGGATGCGCCGGAGGACAGTAGACACTTAAAATGCCATATTCCTCCCCATGTATCAGGGCTTTAGGTATCGCAAACTGCCCCTCTCATCTTTTACCTGCTCTCATAATGTGAATGGAAGATTTTTCTGGATAAGTACTGCCACTCCCCTACTTTTAGTAGTAAAGGATGAAAAGAATACCCGGTCATATCCTTTCTGTTGTAGCTTCAGGTGTTCCCCATCATCAAGATGGGTTTCCTGCAACAAAGCGATATCAACCCTTTCCCTCTTAAGGCTAGAAAACACTTTTCTCCTTTTAACAGGCGAATGACCTCCCTTGATATTTCAGATGCACCATTTAATAAGACACTTAGCCATATCCCCTTTCAGAGACCCTTGAACTCCTAGGAAGGAGAACCCTGTTTTCAAAGTGCTGAGCACAAGTAAATAAAGATTCATAGAGTCAAAGAATTGTGTATACAAAAAATGCTCTACCATAACCACAAACAACTATTACTACCAAACAACGACAAAGAAAACCAACTATAAAACCTTGAATGGAAGACTCTCCCCCCCCGCCCATAGGGGGCAGTCATCCTACCCATCCCCTCCTTCACAGCTCCTTCAAACCCGGACTGTGCCCCAGCCTTAGGCGAGAAAAAAAACAAGGAGATGATCCTTAAATCAACAAAAATTTGACAAAGTCAGGATGAGCACTCCACCCATCCCTGGCTTCATGTCACCTACTTGTGACTAAAAGAGATTCAGAACAAACAAAAAAAAGGGGAAGACAACAAAGAACATCCACAAAATTTCCCATCAGAAAATCCAGTTATAAAAAAAAGGAACAATATATTCCAAGACTTTTTTTAAGAACAAAATTATTAGGGAGAAAGGAAAAGAGGAAGGGAAAACACGGGGAAAGAAGGGAAAGTGGACCGTAGTTTTCAGACCAGTCCGTCTATTTTTAAGTATCCACAAAGTTTTTAGCTTTATCCACTGAGTCACATGTATAAACTGAGTCCTCGTGGCTGAAACGGAGCACTGCAGGGTACCTCTTGGAGTACTGGATACCCAGGTTCCTCAGCCTCTTTTTAACTCCATCGAAGGACTTCCTCTTTTGAATTAAAACTGCCAAGAAATCCTGGAAAAACATGATTTTTGATCCTTTGTACAGCAATGCCTACAGACCTTTTCCCAGTAATCTGGAGGCTTCTATTACTTTTTGCTTGTTCTTATATGAATGGAAGTGCACTAGGACCGGGCGGGGACGCTGCACCGGCCCTGAACTGTCCACTGTAACTCAATCTGCACCCTCTTGGATTCGATCTGAAGGCCCAGGAACTCCGGCAGCCAGCTTTCAAAGAAGCTGGCTGGCTGGTCACCCTCTGGGAATCCGACAATTCAAAGATTCGTCCTCCGACCTCGATTTTCGAGGTCATCTATATGGTCTCGCAAAGCCCGCACCTCTCGCTCCAGCACCTGGATCCAACTGGATGAAGACTCCATTGCTGCTTCCGAGGCTTGGGGTCGACCCTCCATCTCCAGCCTTTCCCCGAGGCCCTGGATCTCCCGCTCATGCTTCAGCAGCATGGACGTGATGGGTTGGACCTGGACACGAATCTCTTCACAGATCTCCTCAATCGCAGCCCTAACCATCATGGTAAGTCTCTCCATCGCCGCAACCAATTCTTGTGAGCCTGGGAGGTCCCCAGAGGATTCAGGAGAGGCTGCTGCAGTCTCTGGTATGCCTGGTGCTGCAGGGGAATGTCCTCCCTGCTGCTGTTTGCTTGCTCCCTTTCCCTTTGGCATTCTTCTCACTCCCAAATATTAAAAATATGTGTTCTGTAAGGTTTTAAACTAATAATTCCTCCACATAAGCTGGCCAGGGATGGCAAAAAACACCAGTATGCTTTGGCTGTTAGGCAGAGCTGTCCATGGCAGTTCTACAGAATTGCTGCCATCTTGCCGAGTCACCCATAAGTTTTTAATTTCACCAAGCTAAGGGAAAGATAAATGATCAATCCTTCTTTGATACAGAGTGCAGGAAAACATGATGGGTGGGACCTGGAAATTAGGTGCCAACATTTTGAAGCTGAACATATGTTAAACACCATAAGATCATAAAGTCATAGAGCTATACAATATGGCAACAGATCCTTTGATCCAACTCGTCCATGCCGACCAGATATCCTAAATTAATCTCGTCCCATTTGTCAGCATTTGGCCTATATCCCTCTAAACCCTTCCTATTCATATAACCATCCTGATGCCTTTTAAATGTTGTAATTGTCCCAGCCTCCACCACTTCCTCTGGCAGCTCATTCTGTACACACACATCTTTCTCTGTGTGAAAAAGTTGTCCTTTAAGTCCCTTTTACATTTTTCCCATCTCACCTTAAACCTATGCCCTGTAGTTTTGGACTTAGAGTCATAGAGATGTACAGCATGGAAACAGACCCTTCGGTCCAACCTGTCCATGCCAACCAGATATCCCAACCCAATCTAATCCCACCTGCCAGCACCCGGTCCATATCCCTCCAAACCCATCCTATTCATATACCCATCCAAATGCCTATTAAATGTTGCAATTGTACCAGCCTCCACCACTTCCTCTGGCAGCTCATTCCATACACATACCACCCTCCGCGTGAAAACGTTGCCCCTTAGGTCTCTTTTATATCTTTCCCTTCTCACCCTAAACCTATGCCCTCTAGTTCTGGACTCCCCAACCCCAGGGAAAAGATTTTGCCTATTTACCCTATCATAATTTTGTAAACCTCTATAAGATCACCCCTCAGCCTCCGATGCTCCAGGGAAAACAGCCCCAGCCTGTTCAGCCTCTCCCTATAGCTCAAATCCTCCAACCCTGGCAACATCCTTGTAATTCTTTTCTGAACCGTTTCAAGTTTCACACCATCTTTCCGATAGGAAGGAGACCAGAATTGCACGCAATATTCCAACAGTGGCCTAACCAATGTCCTGTACAGCCGCAACATGACCTCCCAACTCCTGTACTCAATACTCTGACCAATAAAGGAAAGCATACCAAACGCCGCCTTCACTATCTCAGCTACCTGCAACTCCACTTTCAAGGAGCTATGAACCTGCACTCCAAGGTCTCTTTGTTCAGCAACACTCCCTAGGACCTTGCCATTAAGTATATAAGTCCTGCCAAGATTTACTTTCCCAAAGAGAAGTGATTGCTGGGCCACTTGCTGAGATATTTGTATCATCGATAGTCATAGATGAGGTTCCGGAAGACTGGAGGTTGGCTAACTTGGTGCCACTGTTTAAGAAGGGCGGTAAAGACAAGCCAGGGAACTGTTGACCGGTGAGCCTGACCTCGGTGGTGGGCAAGTTGTTGGAGGGAATCCTGAGGGACAGGATGTACATGTATTTGGAAAGACAAGGACTGATTAGGGATAGTCATCTTGGCTTTGTGCATGGGAAATCATGTCTCACAAACTTGATTGAGT
This sequence comes from Chiloscyllium plagiosum, assembly GCF_004010195.1. Classification (NCBI taxonomy): domain Eukaryota; kingdom Metazoa; phylum Chordata; class Chondrichthyes; order Orectolobiformes; family Hemiscylliidae; genus Chiloscyllium; species Chiloscyllium plagiosum. The sequence continues at coordinate 40,728,526 of NC_057721.1, read as the reverse complement.
GTTTTGAAGAAGTAACAAAGAGGATTGATGAGGTCAGAGTGGTAGATGTGATCTATATGGACTTCAGTAAGGTGTTTGACAAGGTTCCCCATGGGACACTGATTAGCAAGGTTAGATCTCATGGAATACAGGGCCAAGCTAATTAGGAGGACAGATCTATTGCCAGGATGTTGTCAGGATCTATATTCCATGCTGTATCTAGTGCCTTCAGCCATTTTTTGATTATATGTAGAGTAAATTGAATAAGCTGAAGACTGGCATCTGTGATAGCAGGTAATTCAGGAAGAGATCAAGATGGATCATCCATTTTACATTTCTGGATGAAGATTATTGCAAATTCTTCAACCATGTCTTCGCAATGATTTGCTAACTTCCCCATCATTGAATAGGAGGATATTTCCAGAATCTTCACTTCAAGTTATTTATTTCATTGCCCAGCAGGATTCATGACTGGATGCATTAGGAATGCACAGCTTTGATCTGATCATTTGGTATGGGATTCCTTTGTTCAGTCTAATTCATATAAGTCATTTGGATATGAACATAGGAGATAGTTCGTAAGTTTGTAGATGACATGAAAATTGGTGATGTAGTGTACAAACAAGAAGGTTATCTCAGAGTACAATAGGACTTTGATCTGACCAAGGAATGGAAGACAGAGCTTAATTTAGATAAATATGAGGTGTTGCATTTTGGAAAGGCAGATCATGGCAGGACTTATGCACTTAATGGTAAGATCTTGGGGAATGTTGCTGAACAAAGAGAGTGGAGTGCAGGTACATAGTTCCTTGAAAGTAAAATATAGTGAAGAAGGCATTTTGTATGCTTGCCTTTATTGGTCAGTATATTGAGCATAGGAGTTGGGAGGGTCATGTTGCGGCTGTGGTTAGGCCACATTTGAAATACTGCATTCAGTTCTGGTCTACCTACTATAGGAAGGATTTTGTGAAACTTGAAAGGGTTAAGAAAAGATTTGCAAGGATGTTTCCAGGGTTGGAGGGTTTGAGCTATAAGGAGAGCCTGAATAGGATGTGGCTATTTTCCCTGGAGCGTCAGACTCTGAGGGGTGATTTATAGAGGTATATAAAAATTACGAGTGGCATGGATATGGGATGAGTAGCTAATGTCTTTTTCCCAGGTGGGTAAGTCCAAAAACGTCCTGCCAAGATTTGCTTTCCCAAAATGCAGCATAAGACTCACATAAAAAGAGATATTTGCTGAAGGTTCGTCCGTGCTCAGTACCATTCATGACTTCTCAGATAATGAAGAAGTAGTCTTTGCCAATATACAGCAACTCACACTTGTGCTACAAACGGCCAGATAGCAATATTGCTGCCAATGCTATTAATGTCACTGAATCTCCCAGGACCATAATCAGAGGGTTACCATTGACCAGAAACTGAACTGGACCAGCTGTTTAAATAATGTGGCTATAAGAGCACGCCAGAGGTGGAAAATTCTTTGTCATGTAATTCTTCCCCCGATTCCTCAAAGCCTGCCAAATCTATGCAGCTCAACTCTGGAGAGTATTGGAACATTGTCTACTTGCTTGGCAAAACGATAACAAGATTAATTAAGTAAATTTGTGGCTGAAGCAGTGGTGTGGGAAAGAGGCTTTCCATTTCGTGGGACACAAGCATCAGTATATGGACAAGGGGGAACTGTTGGGACGGGTCTCCTGAACTGATCTTGGACCAGGATCTGAGCAGGTAGGGTAAATAGGGTGGCCATAAGGACTTTAAACTAGTTAAATGGGGAAAGGGCTCAGGCGAGGTTTAAAGTTTCCAGAACCAGTAATAGGGCAGAGAATATGAAAGGATCAGGAAACTAACTTCAAGCACGGCAGATGATGGGATATCTCTGAGAAAGGGGCATGGTCAATACAGGACTGAGGATGTTGTATTTAAATGAGTATATGAAACAAGATAAAGAGTTTGTAGCACAGATTGAAATAGGCAGTTATGATGTTGTGAACATCTCAGAGATGTGACAGAAGAGTAGGTGTGAGAAATATGATCAAATGGTGGAACAGACTCAATGGACTGAATAGTCTGTTTGTTCTCCTGTGTCCTTTGGTCTTATGGAGTACAGAATCTCTCTCAACACTCAAGAAACTCAAGCCCATATCGAACAAAGTAACTCCTTTGATTTACATGTCACCAACCACCTTAAGCATGGACTCCTTTGACAATAAGCACAATGATAGAAGTTTGTACCATATGTAAGATGCATTCCAGCACCTCATCAAGGCTAATCTGACAGCATCTTCCAAGACCTAACCTTTATCAACAGAAGAACAAGGGCAGTGGCAACGTCACCATCTACCTGTATGGTTTCCTCCAAATCACACAACATCCTGTATTAGAAATTACTTCCCAATTCCATGATGCGTGCTTAATTGAAATCCTGAAACTCCCTTCTTAACTGTTGTAGTATGTGGGAGCTCTTGGATGCCAGTATGATCCTGTAAGTATATCTGCAATACATGTTCATAGCTTGAATAGCTTCAGTTCAGAACTTATGAGCTGAAGATCTAACTGCAAATGCTACAACACAACAGGAAGTTGAAAAGTTACCAGGACATTTTATGATGTCATACATCATAGGAAAGGGGCTTCTGATTTTAAACTGCAACAATATCTGTACGATGTCTAGGCTAGGCTGACAAGTGGCAAGGCAAACAGAAGACTGCAGGTTCTGGTGATAAGAGGCCAGAGTTTGGTTCTGGAAAAGCACAACGGACCAGACAGCATCCGAGAAGCAGGAAAATCAACGTTTCAGACTAAAGCCCTACCTCAGGAAGGGTGTGACTGCAAGTGAGGTCGACAAGTGGACCCAGAGAGCAGGAGCACAGGAACCTTGGCCTTTGCAATTGTCCAATTTGTGATTATTTGGATAGGGATGAGGATTGTAGGATAGGTAAGCAAATTGATTATAGAACCATGGTACAGGAAGTCACTCAAGTGAGAGGACGAAAAAGGAATGGTAGGTGGTAGAGAATAGTGTAATGAGGGGGATTGATAATGCTGCCTGCAGGAAATGGTGAGAATCAATAAGTCTGTGATGCCTGCCCAGTGCTCAGCAGCGCAGAGTATCTTACAGCAGGGGTGAAGGATCCAGCTGCCATTGCTCTATGTAGGTTCCAATGACAAGGGCAAGACTTAAGAAAAAGATTTTCCAGAGTTCAGGGTGAGATGCTGGGCACCAAATTGAGAAGCAGAACCTCAAAAATAATAATCTTTGGACTATTAACTGATGCACATGCAAGTTGTTACAGAGCAACTAATCAGTACTGGGGAAAGTGAGAAATGTGCTGTTGGGACGGTCTGAACCTGCACCTAGCTGGGGCAAACTCCAACTAGAGAAGTAGAGAAACTTATATAGTCTGTTGTGCTGTAATGCAGAAGTTGCATTCTCGTGCGACCTTGTATTATAGAAAGTCATGCAATAGAAGTAATGGGGCCTATGGGAAAAACAGGGTTCGGGCAAATCACCAAGCAAAAATAATAGCCTAACACAAACGATAGCACAGTCTAAATAAATGTTAAAACCATAGATTTTAAGTAATACAATAAATTTAACACAAAGGGGTTTCCAAGTTTGCTGAATTACAATACTGTATTAAGATGGGGCCGAGGGTCTTGATCAGCAGTATCACTTTCAGGTGCTGTTCTGGGTGCAGGGTTATGATGAAAGAAAATATTTCGTCCAGAAGTGGATGGCTGCAGTTCATTGCCTTTAGACTGTTTCTTGGGGGTTGGCTTAAAAAAAAAGGCATCTAGTTTTTGCTGCTTTGTAATCTTTCTTCTTTCCTGAAGAAGCTGTTCATAGGGTACCACTTTGTTTTCTTTTACTTTTGCTATAAATTCTGTGTCTTCCGATCTTATACTCTACAACCATCTGATGAAGGAGCAGCGCTCTGAAAGCTAGTGCTTCCAAATAAACCTGCTGCACTATAACCTGGTGTTGTGTGATTTTTAACTTTGTATCTGAATACATGTAACATTTGAAAAACAGATGAACTGACAACACAAATACAAATAATATATGCCATAAGGTAGCCCTTACAGAGACATGCCTGCAGAATGACATTGATTGGAACCTGAATACTGAAGGATATAAAACATTTGGGAAGGATGGAAATCTAGATGTGGCAGTCTAATAATTAATGACGATAGAGCAAGGTGACCTAAATTTAGGAGATCAGGATGTTAGAGTTGTTTGAGTAGCTGTATGGTATATGGTAATAACGTACATGATCCGTAACAGTAACCACAGATCAGGAAAGGGTATAATAAGGGCAGCGCGGTGGCTCAGTGGTAAACACTGCTGCCTCACAATGCCAAGGAGTCAAGTTCAATTCCAGCCTTAGGTGATTAGTTATGTAGAGTTTGTACATTCTCCCCATGTTTGCATGGGTTTCCACCTGCTGCTCCGGTTTCCTCCCACAGTCCAAAGGTGTGCAGGTCAGATGACCTTGCTAACTTGCCCTACAGTGTCCTGGGATGTGCAAGCTCTGTGAATGCACCCTCAGGTAAGCACAACTAAGGGGAGGACTCAACATCCGTGGTATACTAAAAAGTTAGAAATAGATTCAAACTTAAAGAAAAAGCATAGAATTGAGCAAATTAATAGCAGCAAGTTGGAAGATTGGGCGAAATATAAGAAAACTGCAAAAGATGACAATAAGATTAATAAAGAATTAGATTATGAGAGAAAGATAGCTAGATGTATGAACATAGGTAGTAAAAGTTTCTATAGATAATTTGAAAAGAAAAGCATTAACAAAATGAGCATTGATCCCATGAGTTACCACTGGTAATGCAGGTAATTAAGTAATTATTGCAAGGGGATTGAATACAAACTGGAGGATTTGTGCTTAACCATATGGGACATTAATCATAATTGGGATACTTGTTTAAGGATACTTAATAAGACTAATACCTGAATGTCTTATGAAGAAAGATTGGACTGACTCAGCCTGTCTGCAACTTCGATTAATAAAAGGTGACTTGATTGAAATATATCTAACTCTGAGAGATCTTGACAGAATGTATGTGGAAAGGATGTATCCTATTGAGGAGGATTCTAGAATTACAGGTCTTTTTTGTTAAGCCCAGGCTCTGGGCAAGGTTCTCCAATTTTTGTATCATTCCAGGAAGGATATCTAAATTGTTAAGCCTGTAGGGGAGCAGGCATGAACTGGCTCCCCTTCTTCAGTCATCCGACTCTTTGATTGGTTGCAACAAAGTCATTTTAAAAATGAAACCGTTCCCTTGTGAATATTATTATTCCAGACCTATATGTTTTAAAGATGCCAACTTAACTAGGCTTTCTTTTGTTAACAATGAGTGAGTTTATTAATGGCTAAATCCAAGAAGAATCAGTATCACAGCACAGAGTACAGATTAGAAATGAGGTGAGTCCAAAAAGATTTTTTTAAAAGATATATGGATCAAACTCTGCCTTGTTAGTGAAGAGAGAATATGTGAACATTGTGGCCATTTCACTGGATTTTACTGTAGTGATTATAACGAGGTTAGCCAGCTGAACCTCATAGAATATGTGTTTCCTTATTGGGGCTGTTAATCTCATCCAATCAAGGAGACCTAGCTGACATGAAATGATGAATGTCAGAGATATTGAGCTCCTGAATGCCTGACTCAGTGAGAGACTGTGCTATTGTCAAAGGCTATGTTTTCGTAAATAAAGGGTGATTGGTGATGGGATGCTGGCCTCTGCAGAGTTATTTCAGTTACCATTTGTGTTGACGTAGGTAGTTGAACAATCAATTTCACTCTCCTTAGTTTTGCAGGTTGATTGAGTTTTGGTTGCTCTGATTCATGGGGGAGTACTTTTGTTGTCTGATTCTTTTTGCCTGGCTTACTTGCTGGATGACTTTTTTTTATTCATTCCCAGGATGAGGACATCGTTGGTCATCATTTATTGCCCATCCCTAATTGCCCAGTGGGTAGTTAAGAGTCAACCACATTGCTGGAGTCACATGCAGGCCAGACCGGGTAAAAATAACAGATTCCTTAGTGCATCAGTGAACCAGACGGGTTTTTCCAACAATCGATTTTGGATTCATAGTCATTAAATAGACTCTTACTTCCAGAGTTAATTGATTTCAAATTACCTTGGCAGGACCCCTGGTCCCCAGAGCATTACCTGGATCTCTGGATTAACAATATAGCAATAATATCACAAGGCTATTGCCTCTGGTACCGAGTGTGAGAGTCACTATAACCATTTACCTTGATGCTCCTTGGTACCATTGCCAACGGCCACATGATAACGTCCTAGAGGTTACCATTGACCAGAAACTGAGTTTGACCAACCATATAAGTACTATGGCAACAAGATCAGGTCAGATGTTAGGAATTCAGTGGTGAGTAATTCTCTTCCTATCACCCCAGTGCCTATGCAGAATCTGCAAGACATAAGTCAGGAATGCAATGTACTACTCTCCACTTGCCTGGATGGGTGCAGCTCCAACAATATTCAAGACGATCAATACCATCCAGGCTTGATTTGGCAACAAGACATTCAAGGGCAGAAGATGCCTGGGAACATAACCACCTGCAAATTCCTCTCCAAGTCACATGTCACCTTGACTTGGAACTACATCACTCACTATTGTAGGTCAAAATCCTGGAACTCCGCCACTAACACCTTTATGGGTAGAACTATATGCCAATGATTACAGGTTCAAGAAAGCAGCTCAGCATCATTTTCTCGCAGACAATTAGGGTGGGGAATAAATGCTGACTTAATTAGTAATGCTCTCATCCCATGAACAGACAGAAAAAAGACTAATGACTTAATTATTATGACTTATATTAGATATATATCACACATAATGTTTTCCAGGTACATTTTGAGTGCCATTTTTCAGTTTGCATTGTGATCTGGCTGCAACAGCATTAAATATGTTAACAAAATATTAGATCATGATGATGGTTGTTGTAGACTTCACAATAACATATGGGATGGTAAAGTGGGAAGAAGCATGGCAATTGATGTTCAGTGAAGAGAAATGTGAAGTGATGGACTCTGGGGCGAGTTAGTTAAAAAAAGGTTATTTAGGTTTAGAAATAGAGGCATAGAACATAAAAGCAAAGAAATCATGATTGAACTTAACCAATTAGGCCTCAGCTGGAATATTTTACACAATTTTCAGCACCACACTTTAGTAATGATGCAATTGCCTTCAAAAGATTACAATGGAGGTTCACCAATATGTTATCAGGAATGAAACATTTTGAAAAGGTTGGAAAAATTAGGATCATTGTCATTAGAATAGAGAAGGTTCACTGAAACTCCAGAAGGAAGTGAAATGAAATGTTTGTATCTATGTGTTTGTGATTAATTGTCAAAGGTGACAAAATTTGACAGTGCATTACTTCCACATCAGTACGAAATGGCAAGGATTTCCTTTACATATTATGCAAAGGTAATTTAATTTAAAAGCTGCTGCTACTAGAGATAATATTTATTTAAATACCAAAATGTAGAATTCTTTTTAATCTCATTAATTGATCTCCTGTAGTGCTATGCATGGTCATTCAGAATTACATCTCTGTTATATTATTGTTTCTATCTCTGTGCTGTTCTGCTTCTTCATTTCTGACTTCTTCCTCATCTGCTTTTCTCCCTTTTGCTTCCACTGCATCTTCTTTGCTCTTTTGCTCCCTGAATGCATTTGATTATTTTTCTATTTCTTTCTTTGTCTTTTCCATTCTTTACTGATGAGAACAACGCTTCAGTAGTGAGAAAGGAGATAACAACAGTCATAGTGGTGAGGTTGGTTTCTAGCACGCATGCTTACTCACGTGCAGCCGCGCTTGTAAATAGCATCAGGAAAGTTTTTGGACATCAAGAAAGCAACTGAGACCTTGGATTTTTGCCCACATGCTGCTAATTTTTCAAGCATGAAACCAGCAGCTCATGTAATAAATTAACCCTCATTATGTTTTTATTGATTATGTTTTGCATTAGCTGGAGATTTTCTTATGGGCTACATTTGCTGGCACTGTGTACACTATGTGCCACTTTAAATCACACGTGTCCAGATTTTGGGGGATCTGCAGCCTTCCAGTCCTCATCCTGCGACTCACTGCTGTGGGTCCAGGCTTGAGACTAAGTTTCACTACACCTCAGAGTTCTAAAGGAGGTAGCTGAAGAGATAGTGGAAGCATTAGTGGTGATCTTTTAGGAATCACTACAATCAGGGAAGGTCCCAGAGGACTAGAAATCATTAATGTGACACTCCTGTTTAAAAAGGGAGTAAGGCAAAAGACGGAAAATTGTAGACCAATTAGCCAACCTCAGTCATGGGTATGATTCTGGAATCCGTTGAGAACAATGAGGTTTCTGAATACTTGGAAGTATATGGTAAAACAGGCAAAGTCAGCATGGTTTCACAAGGGGAGATCATGCTTGACAAATCTGCTAGAATTCTTTGAGGAAGTAACAAGCAGGTTAGACCAAGAAGAACCAATGGATGTTATCTACCTGGACTTCAAGAAGGCCTTTGACAAGGTGCCGCACAGGAGGCTAATGATTAAAATAAAGGTCCACGGTGTCAAAGGCAAGATGCAAGCATGGATAGAAACCTGGCTGTCTGGCAGAAAGCAGACAGTGGGGATAAAAGGGTCCTTCTCAGGATGGCAGCCGGTAACAAGTGGTGTTCCGCAACGTTTACTTTTGGGACCACAAATTTTCACTTTATACATTAACGATCTAGATGAGGGAGCTGAGGGCATTCTGGCTAAGTTTGCAGGTAATACAAAGATAGGTAGAGGGACAGGCAGCACTGAGGAGGCAGGGAGGCTGCAGAAGGATTTGAACAGGTTAGGAGAGTGGGCAAAGAAGTCGCAGGTGGGAAAGTGTGAGGTCATGCTCTTTGGGAGGAAGAATAGAGGCATGGACTATTTTCTAAATGGGAAGATAATTCAGAAGTCTCAAGTGCAAAGAGACTTGGGAGTTCCAGTCCAGAATTCTGTCAAGATAAACTTACAGGTTGAATAAAGGAAGACAAATGCAATGATGGCATTTATTTTGACAGGGCTTGAATATAAAAGCTGGGATGTACTTCTGAGGCTCTACAAAGTTCTGGTCAGACCACATTCGAAGTATTGAGCGCAGTTTTGGGCCCAATATCTCAGGAAGGATGGACTGGCCCTGGAGCTTGTTCAGAGGATGTTCATGAGAATGATCCCAGGAATGAAAAGTTTAATATATGAACAATGTTTGAGGACTCTGGGTCTCTACTCAATGGAGTTTAGGAGGATGAAGAGGGATCTAATTGAAACTTACAGAATACTGAATGGTCTAGACAGAGTGGATGTTGGGAAGATGTTTCCTTTGGTAGGAGAGACTAGGACCCAAGAGCACAGTCTTTTAGAATGTAGGTAAGGAGAAACGTCTTGAGCCAGAGAGTGGTGAATCTATGGAATTCATTGCCACAGAAGGCTATGAAGGCCAGGTTATTGTGTATATTTAAGACTGAGCTAGATAGGTTCTTGATTATCGAGAGGATGAAGGGTTATGGGGAGAAAGCAGGAGAATGAGATTGAGAATCTTATCAGGCATGATTGAATGCCAGAGCAGACTTGATTGGCTGAATGGCCTGATTTCTGCCCTATGTCTTATGGCGTTATGGTCTTATATTCATACTCTTTCCTCTGCCAATTTTTCCTGCTCATAGTTTGCTGGTGAACTAATCAACAGAAATTGTGGGAGAAGTACAGAGTACTCTTTAGTTGACTAACCAGTAGAGACTAAGTAAATGGAAAACAAGTAGGAGAATACACATCTATGTCATCCAGTGTTGCAATACCTGCACTTATGATGCAACAGTCAAAATGTTATCAGAGACTCTGCCCATAATAAATGCGATATTGAAAGCTAAACTCACAGAGGTATAAAAAAAAGATTTTGGGAAGTAATAGCCTAATGGTATTATCGCTAGACATTCTAATCCAGAAATCCAGCTAATATTCTGGGGACATGGATTTGAATCCCACCACAGCACATGGTGGAATTCAAATAACATATATAAAAGAAATCTAGAATTAAGAATCTAATGACCATAAAACCATTGTCAATTGTTGGAAAAACCCATCTGGTTCACCACTGTCCTTCAGGGAAGGAAATCTATCAACGCCACAGCAATGTAGTTGATTCTCAACCACCCCCTAAATAGCCCAGCAAGCCATTCATTTGTATCAATGTCTACAAAGCCTTAACAAAGAAATGAACCAAGAAGGGCCACCCAGCATCAATTTAGGCACCAGAGATGAAAAGTTTCTCTAAGTCTTATGGAGCTGATGTCAAAATTTGTAGAGCTGTCTCATAGATTATTAAAGCAACGGCTTGATACAGTCATAATCATGGAATCATACCTTGCAGGCAATATCCAGGCACCAACATCACCATCTCTGGATATGTCCGTCTCACTGACAGGACCGACTCAGCAGAGATGGTGGCATAGTGGTATACAGTCAGGAGTGAGCTACCTTGGAGTCCTGAGCTTTGACTCTGGATCCCATGAAGTCTCATGGCATCAAGTTAAATATGGGCAAGGAAACCTCCTGCTGATTACCACATACAATCCTCCCTCAGCTGATGAATCAGTACTTAGAGAAAGTACTGAGGGTGGCAAGGGTGCAAAATGTACTCTGGGTGGAGGATTTCAACATCCACCACCAAGAGTGACTCAGTAGCAGCACTACTGATCAAATTGGTTAGGTCCTAAAGGACTTAGCTGCTAGGCTAGGTATGTGGAAAGTGGTGAGGGAACCAATAAGAGGGTAAAACAAACTTAACCTCATCCTCATGAATCTGCCAGCTGCAGATGCATGTGTCTATGACAGTATCAGTAAGAGTGACTGCTGCACAGCCCTTGTGGAGATGACATACTGCCTTTACACTGAGAATAACCTCCATCATGTTGCATGGCACTATTACTGTGCTAATTGGGACAGGCTTTGAACAAATCTAGCAACTCAAATCTGGGCATCCGTGAGGTAGTGTGGGCTATCAACTGCAGAAGAATTGTACTCCAGCTCAATCTGGAATGTTATAGCCTAGTATATCCCCCACTCACCCATTAACATTACGCTAAGGAGTTCAAACTTGGTTCAGTGGAGAGTTCAGCAGAGCATGCCAGGGGCAGCACCAGGCATACCTGATAATGAGGTGTCAACCTGGTGAAGTCACCAAACAGAACTACTTGCATGCCACACAGCATAAGCACCAAGTGATAGACAGAACTCAACAATTCCACAACCAATTCCACAGATTGGGCCTTTCTGTCCTGCCACATCCAGTCATGAATGGTGGTGAACAATTAAGCAACTCACTGGAGGAGAATGCCACACAAATATGCCCATCCTCAATGATGGAAGAGCCCAACACATCAGTGCAAAAGACAAGGCGAAAGTTTTCGCAGCAATCTTCAGCCAAAAGTGTCGAGTTGATCTCGACTTCCTCCAGTGGTCCCCACATGACCGATACCAGTTTTTAATCAATTCAGTTGATTCCATGAGATATCAAGAAATAGTTGGCGGCACTGGATATTACAAATGCCACGGGCCCTGACAACATTTCAGGAATAGTACGAAAGACTTGTGCTCCAGAACTTTCCACACTCCTAGACAAGCTCTTCCAGTACAGATAGAACACTGGCATCCACCTGACAATGAAAGATTACCCATATATGTCCTGTACAAAAAAAGGCATGACAAATCCAATCCAGTCAATTACTGCTTCATCAGTCTACTCTCAATCATTATTAAATGATCGAAGGTGTCATCAGCAGTGCTATCAAGCAGCAACTGACCAGCAATAATCTGCTCACGAATGCCAAGTTTGGGTCACTCTGCTCCTGACTTCATTACAGTGTTTGTTCAAACATAGACAATAGAGCTGAATTCCAGAGGTGAGGTAAGAGTGACAGCCCTTGACATCAAGGCCAAATTCAACTGATTGTGGCATCAAAGAGCTATCAATTGGAATCAGTGGGCAAACTCTCCACTGCTTGGAGTCATACCTGGCACATAGGAAGATGGCTTTTGTTGTTGAAGGTCAGCCAACTCACCTCCAGGACATCTCTGCAGGAGTTTCTCAGGATAGTGACCTAGGCCCAACCATCTTCAGCTATTTCATCAATGCCTTGCCCTCCATCATATGGTCAAAAGTGGGAATGTTAGCCGAAGAATGCACAATGTTCAGCATCATTCGTGACTCTTCAGATATTGATGTAGTCCATGTTTAAACAAAGAAGACCTAGACAATTATCTGGACTTTGGCTGACAAAAGGCAAGTAACATTTGTCCCATGCAAATACCAAATAATCTCCACTAAGATGCAATCTACCAACCACTCTTTGACATTCAATGGCATTGCCATCACTGAATTCCCCACTATCAATATCATAGGGATTATGATTAATTGAAAATTCAACTGGACGCACTACAAATTCAGTAGCTACAAAAGCAGGAGTACTGCAGCAAGTAACTCACCTCCTGACTCCCCAAAGCCTGTTCACCATATGCAAAGCACAAGTCAGGATTGAGATGGAATACTTCTCACTTACCTGGGTGAATGCAGCTCTAACAACTTTCAAGAAGCATGACATCGTTCAGGACAAAGCAGCCCACTTGATTGGCACCACATCCACAAGCATCCACTCCACTACTGGTGTTCTGAAGCAACAAGATGCACTGCAGCAATTCACTTAAGACCCTGTTTGACTCTTGACATTTGCAACATGAGTGACAAAATCATATACCTATCTTTATATTACCTTTCCCATAAAGATGCATTTTGATGGAATATTTAAATGAACCCAAGCACAACATAAATATCTTTCATTGAAGAACATTTCTTTCTGTGAGCAAAACTATAGGAGAGCAACTATATTGTAAAAGATCAGGGATTTGGAACTAGTCAGCAATATACCTTATGCTTTATTTGAACTGTTAGGTGTGTAAGTAATTCATGGATATGGATATTATCTTCATTTCATTTTGAAATGTTTTGTGAACATATACATTATAAACATTACTGAACCTTTAATAGGTGTATGCTTATAAAATTCCAGGATTATCTTGTATTGTCAAGTCAGTAGGTCTTTGTACACAATAAATAGTCAAGTGGACTAAAATTGGCAATCAGTGCAGCAGTCCTACTTCTGACAAACTACATTAAGTTGAAGGAAAGACTAAAGAACAAAAGTCAGACTGTAATGGATTTAGTATAAATTCAATAAATCAAACTGATTTCAGTTGGCTGGGGAGTTGTAAAATTAAGCACAAACTTATCATCGTAGTATGCATTAATGTTAGAAGAGATTGTTAAACTCTAATATTGAATTGCTGTTTTACTAATCCCAGCCTTTCAAAGACTGTTAAAGAGATGAACGAAGTCTCTTTAGACTTAGTCTAAGATCGTAATTAGCTCAAAGCATTAGCTCACTGCTCAGTCACTCACTGAAACCACTCATAGCTGAAGTTAAATCGTTTTTATACTTGTTATGGATAAATTATATACTGCTTTGTTCCTCCCAAATTTACTAATTCCCAGACTCAATTATAGGCTTCACATGTCAAACATTGCAGAGAAGAAACAGTGAGGCTAGCAACATTCACCATTGTGACTGAGTAAATTGAAAATTACACATGCACAATTAAACTCTTGCTATCAGAGGTACTCTGCTTCTGTACAAGGTGTACTGTAACAGTCCTCGCCAGTAAACTTGGCATTGAGTTAAAATGGCACAAACATTCCATACTTGGATCACAATAGTTCTTTGCTAAAGACACCTAAAAAAATGTTAGGGATTCTGTATTTAGAAGTAAATATATTTATGACTGTGTGGGAAATGACAAACACTGGTGTTTACATGAGTATAGAGTTTCATGCATACAGACACTAATTAGTCCTAAATCTATTTTAATTCTTTTTTTAAGTCTCTTTCAGCAACCTTTCTTAAATCCACCGATCTTTCTCAATCTTTATTTCACTTTGTGTATTATGTCGATCTAATTTATACTAATGTGTAAACTCCCACACACATACTGGCAACTGAAATATCAAAATATTTTTAAACCATCTAAGTATCCATCAGAGAAAAAGGAATATTTGGATTTTACAGATGGGTTTACATGAAGTGGAAGTGATGACAAAAGCAAAATGCTGCAAGTATTGGAAATCTGAACTGAGAGCTGAAAATACTGGAAATGCTTCATAATTAGAGTTAAATTTAAAGCTTTGTGACCTTGTATCAGAATTCAAGTAGCTGAGCATGGCTTGATTTCAAAAATACATTTTTAAATATCCATTTGTGTTGCAGCCCTGTGGATACTTTAACATTCAAATGCTAGCTGTTCGATACTGGTTAGATTTAGGCCTGCCAAGATGCAACATAGGGCTTGTTGCAAGGTTTTAATAGTTCACACAGATCAATTCAAGGATCAATGAGCAACAATCAGGAATATTTCAGTTTATAAGTGAGAGAGTCAGTGAAGATTTCTCTGTGTTGCTAAAGAGCTGTTGGATCCATCTAGTTGAGATAAAGGATGACCTATCGGCAGTAAGGTTCTGCTCCAAGCAGCTAAAAAGCTGAAACTGTGTCACTTATTAGATGCTGGAATGTAGCCTTGAGAAGTCCAGTTGGATGTTAACGTACAAGTTGCATATACATTTAGATAGTTTTACTTTTCTAACTTTATATAGTACAGTTTATTTTGTTTGTTCAAAGTCATGAAAACCCATAGCTTTTTTTTCTGGGGGTTCAAACTTTGTCAACTTCAAATAGAAATATGTTATTGATCCCTAAAAAGATCATTCATAAATTTAGCGATCTTGGCTGGGATTGCAACAGATGATGGATGCTTTCTGAAGAGGGGATCCCCAAACATTTAGGACACAGAGGAACACCACCAACTGCAATTTCCCATCCAAGGTACATAGTATCCTGCCTTAGAAATAAACTGCTGTTCCTTCACTGCTGCTAGGTTAATGTTCTGGAGCTTGCTTCCTAACAGCTTTGGTGGTGTATCTATACCATATAGACTAAAGTGGTTCAGGAAAGCAGCTCACTACTGCTTTCCCAGAAGAAATTAGGGATAGGCAATAAATGCTTGCTTAACCAGTGATGTCTGCATTCCAGTAATGAATAAAAAAAATCTCCTTATCCCCACAAAATGTTACTCACAGGGGTAACCTGTCAAGTTACAGATGCTTTTGTTCTTGCAAATCTTGTGGAAGCGCTATGTTGAGTTCTTTAAGAAATTTTGGTCACTTGATGGATGCAGTGAAGAATGTTCCCATGATTCCCAATGACTTTAGTTTTGCTCGAGCTCTTCGCTGCCTTTATGGAAATGGCAGTCACTCTCACCTCACCTCTGGAGTTTAGCTCTATTGTCCATGTTTGAATCAAATCTATAATGGGGTCAGGAGCTGATTGGACCCTGGTGGAACCCAAAGTAAGTGTAAAGGAGTAGGGTTACTCCATAGCAGATGCTGCTTGATCTCGCTGTTTATAACCTCTCCCAAAACTTTACTGATCAAGAACAGACTTATGTTACAGTGATTTGCCATGTTGAATTTAACCTGAGCATACCTGAGCAATTTTCCATACTGCTGGGTGGATGGCAATGTTAGAGTTTTACTGGAAAGCTTGGCTGGGGTCACAACTAGTTCTGGAGCTCCAGTCTTCAGTACTATTGTTGGAATAATGTCAGGCTAAATAACCTTTGCAGTATCCAGTACCTTCGGTTAATACTTGACATTGGTTGATTAGATTTGGTTGAAGCCTGGCATAAGAGGTGTATAAGAGAGAATGTTAACTGAGCCTGAGTGGCTCGAGTTGCAAAATATGTGATAGCAGCTGTCACTACATATTTTCTGTGCATACAAGGCTCATCTGGGTTTGTGCCTTTTCAGTCTGGGATACCAGAAATAATGGCAAGCATTTGAGCTGCCATTTTTTTCTCTTTGGCACTTCAGATGTGCCAGTCTCAGTGGAATTGTGCTGCTTTGATGTTCCTAACAAGTTTCAGTATAATGCAAGGTAATGGCCCGGTGGAATAATTGCTAGGCTATTAATCTAGAAACCCAGGTAATGTTCTGGGGACCTGGATTCAAATACAGCCATGTTAGGTGGTAGAATTTGAATCCAATAAAATTCTGGAATTAATTGTTAATTGTCAGGAAGAACCTCTAGTTCACTAATGTCCTTTAGTTAAAGAAACTGCTATTACTGCCTGGTCTGGTCTACATGTGACTCCAGAACTACAGCAACATTTCACTGGCATTGGTGAATGAAAATCTCCATGTATTGTTAAAGTGCATTGCATTTTTCTATTTTCCCAGTCATGTGAGTGGAGCAAATTGTGTAACTGTGTTGTTTGCTTGCACCATCCAAAGAGAGACTGGTGTATTCCAATGCAGTGTGACAGCAGCAGTCATGGCTACTGAAGCAAAAGTGGAAAAATAAACTCTGCTGCAACAGGGGCAGCTAATGGTGGAGTGGCATTGATTCACATAATGCTGGAGCACTGTGTGCATTTCTGATCACTACTCTATAGGTGGCATGAGATAGCACTGGAGGGGTGCAGAGGAAATTCACAAGGATGTTACCTGGAATGGAGCACTTTATCTGTGAAGAGAGGCTGGATAAGCTTGCATTGTTTTGTTTGGATTGGAGAAGGTTGTTGAGGAACCTGATCAAAGTGCATAAGATTGAGGGGCATGGACATGGTAAATAGAAAGGAGTTCTATCCTTAGTTGTTCCTCTTAGTTGAAGGATCATTTAACAAGGGGGCACACTTTGAAAGTGAAAGACAAGAGGTATAGAGGGAATTTGAGGAAAATTTATTTCGTCTAGTGCGGGTCTGGAATGCACCACCCATGAGAGTGATAGAAGCATGCAACCTTATAACCTTTAAAAAGTACTTGGATGGACACTTTGAGTTTCATAAATTTCAATGTTGTGGGCCAAATGCTGGAAAGTGTGGTGAGTGTAGATTTAATGTAGTTTTGGCAGTACAGTCCTGACTGGCCGAATGACCGCTATATTATTCTATGAGTCTATGATCAACATTGGATGAAATGGTTTGTTTCTCTTCAAGGTTAAGTCCCAGCCACACATTTGTACAAACTCGTATTTGATTACTTGTTTGAAAAGAAATGGATTAGCATTGTCTTCAAACAATCTAGACAGCTTATGTAGACAGATGAGGGGTATCCAATAATACCATCGAAACAAAATTAAGCCTGTTTGTACAGTTTTGTATCTTTAACATTTTCCAATTCATGTGGTCACTTGGTGGCGCTGTTGATCTTAGAGGACCCCTTGAACAGGAAACAGACAGATGCAGGTCATTTGAGTGTTGGATAACCTTCCCAGTGTTCAGAATGAACATAACTTTTGTATTAGTAAATAATACTGAATGTAGTAAAGATAACTGAAGAAACATATAGAGCATCCTTTTGGAATGAGAATACTTGTTGAAAATTCTGATAGAAAGTAATTCCCCACACAACCTTGACTAACAAGACATGAAAACTTACATTAGATTCATTCTGTTTATTCTGCTCACTGTAGTTTATTTTACATCTTTTTCTGTCTGACTTAGACTGTAAATAGATAACTGATCTGCTGTCAAATTTCGACCACAAACCATTAGAAGGTATCTTATTTATCTCCTTCCGTTTGAACCAAGTGCTTGGTACCCAACACTTTTCATTGATTTCAATGATATTATGCTCTAATTATAGAGAAGTTAGTGAGCACAGGGGCACGTTCTGCCATTCCACTGTGATATTAGGCTGTTTTACCTCAATTCTTTGAATAGAAAGTTGATGGGTAGCCTTGTATTTTTTGAACAAATTACATGAAATGAAATCACTTAAAATAGTCAAGAAAGACTCTTTGAGTCTTCAGAATCTTATGCTATTTTTGTCAACGTAATTGGTGCAACAAAATACATTATTGGTGGAAAAAAAGATGCATTTCATCAAAGCTTTTAGACTTGCATTCATCAGGACAATTTGTAAGAATACCAATTTAAGGGGAAAAACAACATTTAAACTGTTGGCAAGTGAAGTCTGACAAGTCACCAATCAGCACTCTATTCTCAATGACAGTGTATCTTTCCTTAGACAAGGGGACCAAAACTGCTCACAGTATTCCAGCTGTGGTCAGCTAGTGCTTTGAATAGTTTTAGCAAGATTTCCCAATTTTTATATTCCAGTCCCTTTGAACTAAAGATGAACATTCCATTTGGTTTCCCTATTACATGCTGAACCTGTTTGCTAGCTTTTAATGATTTTTGCACAAGAACCCTAAACTCCTCTGTGCCTTCCCACCTATTTTTGTGTCCTCTGCAAACTTCGTAGGGAGAGGAGATGACCTTGGGGTTGCAGTGAGAGAGAGACTCACTGAGATTCCTGATGAAGGGCTTTTGCCCGAAACGTCGATTTTCCTGCTCCTCGGATGCTGCCTGATCTACTGTGCTTTTCCAGCACCACTCTGGTTTCCAGCATCTGCAGTCCTCACTTTTGCCTAAACTCCGTATATAGCCTGTATAATATGTGACTGATCTGATACCACATATTTTATTTAAAGGTTCAGGGTAAAGGAGCTCTCTTTTCTACAAAATGTGTACATTACAATTAATGTGGAAGTCAGTAATTTGAAATTCTACTAATAAGATTCTCACATATTAGAATAACATTTAGGATAAAGTTGAAAGGAATTTACTTTTATGGGTAATGTGAAATGCTGACCCTACCACCTGCTAATGCAGGTTCACTTTTGCCATCCTTACAGCAGTCTACATTACCATCCCAAGCAGAAGTCAAGGATGCTCTGGATGAAACTTACACAGTCACAAATGCTCTGGAGACAAACTTCCCTGAGGCCTTATTCATTGTGGCTGGCGACTTCAACCAAGCCGGCCTCAAGTACCAAAATACCACCAACACATCTCCTCCCCAACCAGAGGACTGGTTGTGGGCGGCACGGTGGCGCAGTGGTTAGCACTGCTGCCTCACAGCGCCAGAGACCCGGGTTCAATTCCCGACTCAGGCGACTGACTGTGTGGAGTTTGCACGTTCTCCCCGTGTCTGCGTGGGTTTCCTCCGGGTGCTCCGGTTTCCTCCCACAGTCACAAAGATGTGCGGGTCAGGTGAATTGGCCATGCTAAATTGCCCGTAGTGTTAGGTTAAAGGGGTAAATGTAGGGGTATGGGTGGGTTGCGCTTCGGCGGGTCGGTGTGGACTTGTTGGGCCGAAGGGCCTGTTTCCACACTGTAAGTAATCTAATCTAATCTAATCTAATCTAAGTAAGTAATCTAATCTAATCTAAGGACTGAATATCCTTGACCACTGCTACACAACTACCAAAAACAGCTACCTTTCCATACCCCATTCACACTTTGGAACATCAGTTCACAATGCTGTGATCCTCCTCCAAGCTTACAAGCTGAAGTTGAATAGAAAGGACCCTTCACAGGAAGTAGTATAGTGCTAGTCTGAGCTCTTCTGCGTGGAATCAGTGGACTTGACCATATTCAAGAATTCAGCGAACAACCTAGACGAGCATGAACACCCTCTGCCTGTGGTAAGGTCTACACAGCATAATGGGATACAAAATGAAGCAGAGCAAGATAACGGACAAAAACACATCCCTCTCTGATGTGCTCAATGCCTTTTATGCTCAGCTCAAGCAGCATGCCAGTGGTGTGGTGTCACCTGCCCCGATAGCCCTGGATGCACCTGTTCCCTCTGTCACTACAGCCTCCCTGAGAGTAGACCTGAGGAAAACGACTGCCCCAGATGTATCCCTGGCTGTGCAGATCCTGTGCAGACCAGCTGGTGGAAGTGTTCGCTGCCATCTTTTATCTCTCCTTGCTAAAATCTGAAGTCTCCACCTGCTTCAAGAAAACCACCATCATTCAAGTACCAAAGGAAACGCACACAACGTACCTCAGTGACTACTGATAGGTGACTCTGATCTCCATAATCATGAAGTGCTTCGAGAGATTTGTCATGGGCCCCTCAACCGAGCCTCCCAGCCTGCCTTGATCCCCTGCAGTTTGGCTACTCGCAAACAGGTCCACAGCAGATGCTATTTCCCTAGCTCTACACTCAACTGCATAACAAGGACACCCTTGTCAGGCTCCAACTCACTGACTACAGCTTCGCTTTGAACACTACAATCTCTACAAAACTAATCTCAAAACTGTGAGACCTGGGTCTCGGCTCCACCCTCTGCAACATGATCCTCACCTTCCTGACCCAAAGACCACAATCAGTGAAGATAGATAACAGCATCTTCTCCACAATAATCCTCACCACCGGTGCCCTGCAAGGATGTGTACTCAGCTCTCTACTGTACTCCCTGTACACTTGCGACCATGTAGCCAAATTTCATATGAATGCCATCTGCAAGTTTGCTGATGACACCACAGTTGTAGGCTGGGTATCAAACAATGATGAATCACGATACAGGAAGGAGATAGAGTGTTTGGTATTGTGGTGCAATGATTACAATCTCTCAATGTCTGCAAAACAAAATAACTCATTGACTTTAGGAAGAAAGGAGGAGGACACACCCCTATCTACATCAAGGAAGCTGAGGTGGAGAGAGTCGCGAGTGTCAATTTCCTATGAGTGATGATAAGCAACAATCTGGACCTCCCACATAGATGGGATAGTCAAGAAGGCATAATAACGCCTCTGCTTCGTCAGGTAGCTCAGGAAAATAAGGACCCTCACAAACGTCTATAGATGCACCATAGAAAGCATTCTATCTGAATACATAACAGCCTGGTACGGCAGCTGCTCTGCCCAGGACCGTAAGAGACTACAGAAAGTTGTGTGCACAGCGCAGACCATCATGGAAGCCAACCACCCATCTATGGACTGTATCTACATCTCTCATTGCTGTAGAAAGGTTGCCAGCATCATCAAAGACTCCCACCCACCCTGGTAATATCTCTTCCTACTTCTTCCGTCAGGCAGAAGATGCAAAAACTTGAACATACACACCAACAGGTTCAAGAACAGCTTCTTCCCTGCTGGCACTAGACTTCTCTAATTTCAAATCTAATACTGACCTTGCTTTTGTGCATCTCCTGTGCAGTTATAACCTTGCTGTATCTAAGCACCCTATGATCTGTATGTCCTTATTTGTTATGATCTGCCTGTACTGTTCACAAACTAAACTTTTCACTGGGCCTAGGTACATGTAACAGCAATAAATGAAATCAAATCATCAGTTTAATCAGAGTCAGTGAATTTTCCCAGGAGAGCTTTTTTTCTGACAGTTTCTGCATTCAAATCTCCACTTGGCCAATGTTTGTATGACACTTCCTGAATAGTTTGCTTTATTTAAATAATCTCCAGGATTGTTCCACAGAGGGTCACTTTTCTGAACGTTTGCTGTGAGAGTGCAAGGACTAGCACTGGTAGATTAGTGTGTCCTACTAGTCCATCAGAACCTTGAAACATTGACTGATTCCTACTTTTCACTAATGCTAAATGTTTCTTCTGGTAATGTCTGTTTTGCCTACTGATTTCAATATTTGAAGTTTTTCTATTGTCATAAATCTGCAAGTTCAAGATTATGACTCCAATAAGGCTTCTGTACACCTGATATCTTTTGTATCAGGCTCATGTCAATAAAATCTTTGAAAGCTACCCAATAGGGGAGCTCACTTTCCAACAGTGGCACTCCATGTTGAACAATAACTGTAGTGTTGGGACAAGCTGTAACAGGTGGGTTGGCAGGCACGATTAATTATACAGCCAAGGCTTTTGCTGACACCACAGAAAGCTCCTTAAGTGCTTTGAGTGGCCAGAGACAGTACGATAAAGTATAGATCAGTAGTTATTGTGACACAGAAGCAAAATACTATAGATGGTAGAAATCTGAAAGAATAGGAAATGCAAAGGAATAGGAAACTTAACAGACTTGAAATACTGGCCTGATTTTTGCAGAGTGACCTTTAATAATGACAGATGGTTCCCAGATTTGCAGGTCTTGCTCCCATTTTTAGCAGATACATTTTAAACAGTAAGGAAAATGCGGTGTTGCATAAAGCACACAGATGAAAATTATGAATTAGCTGGGTGGTATAGTATCAGTGCTTGAGACAAGTAGACCAGATCTTTGCTCCAGGAATGGTCTCAAACCACAGTGTATGTTCTGCAACTTTGTAGTGGAGATGGCTTTCAAGGGCAGACGAGTTATACAAAACTGTTGCAATGTCAAGTTATTTAAATCCCTTATTTTTAAAATAAAAAATACTGTTTTCCTGTATTTATGAGAGTTAAAAGAATGTGTTCTGGCAGGTTCAACAGATGTCAGCTGATATTACTATAAATATTACGGTTATTATTGCTTGATTGCTTTCCATAACTTTTCATTCTTACAGTAAGGGCTCTAAGTTCACAGTTTTATTGACAACTTCAAGAGATTCTCAAAGGATATTTTATATGAGGTTGTGAATACAAATGACACATTTAAATGTTGCCACAGTCTTACCAGACCATATTGCTGCACCCTAATGGGAGAGAGAGAGAGAGACAGCTGTTGCTGGTTTAAATGTGAGGGTCACCATACCTCAGGAATGGAGAGAACTTGAGACGGTGAGTCCTTCTTGGTAACCTCAGTTAGTGTGAAAATTGAACTCAGGCTATTGGTATCACATGGCATCACAGACCAGGCATCCATCCAACTGAGCTAACTGACCCCCAACTTGACATGTTTATACTGCATTGAAAATGGTCTTTCATGAATGGGACTTTTGTACATCATATAATCTGCAGTAATCTACTTTACTTAATCCCAGTATGGCTCCTGGGATCTGTATATGGTCTGGATACTGCATAAGTTGGCATGGAATGTGTAAGTTCAGGGAGTAGTAGGCAGAGATTGGATTGGTATGAGTTGCCATAAATCAGCATCTATGGGATACGTGGGAGCATAGTTTGACAAGAGTTGATTCAAAGTTGGTGTGATCATGGAAATGAATGGGGTTCATTAGTTGCTACTAAACTGACATGAGCTATAGAAGATGATGGGTGGTGGCATAGGTAGTCATGGATACTACTAAAGACCATTCTCTGTGGGTAGAGGTACGTGTTTTGGAGGGGTTGGTTGGAAAGTTGGGATTGCTATGGATTTGGGGACCTATATAATCGTTAGGACTTATATCTTTCCATTTATAGACAAATTACAGTTAAGGGGAAGAATCAAGATGTAATTAGGAGTGAGTATGGTGAGTAGTGACATTTTGAAATATATGTCAATATATTTCAAAAAGTGGGGTCTGTAGCTAGTACCTAACCATTTGCCCAGCCTTACCCAGAGTAATCAATGTCTGATAGAGCACAGCTGATTATTCAGGTAAACCCAATTCAGTCTAGTTCTTGGACTGTATAAATGAAGGTCTTTTGGCATAAAGGTTATGTTGCTATTGCCAGGCTAGAATATCCATGTTCAAATACCACCTGACCTGGATATGCATCATAGTATAATAAAATCAGTTGATTAAAATAACTTTCTGTTTCCTAAAAACTCAATGTAGCTAACAATTAACTACATTGCTGTGTGTCTGGAGTCACATGTAGGCCAGGTAAGGATGGCACTTTCCGTCCCTAAAGGACATTAGTGAACCAGATGGGTTTCTGTCCAACAGTCAACACATGGTCATCATTAGACTCTTAATTCCAGACTTCTTTTGATTTCAAATTCTACCGTGGCAGGATTTGAATCTGGATCCCCAGACTATTAACTATCTGGCAAGAATACCACCAGGTCATTGCCTCTGTATCAGCTGATTATTTAGTTAAGCAAGTTGGTACAGATTAATTCTTTCACTACAGTTACAAAGAGGATAAATACAGAGATATCCTTGCAGCTTGCAGATGGAATGCAGATTTTATGCAAAATGTGTTCGGTTATTGGTAAGTTAAGTAAAGCAGGGCAAAGGTACTTGTGTGTTTTTCTTTCCTTATTATTTCAAGATTTGACTCTTACTCTAGTTCTGTGAAAGGAACTGTTGCACAATAACTGGTAAGCTATTCTACTTGTAATAGACAGTTAGTACAGTCAAAATATAGCAGGGCAGTTTGGCTGGGTGGAACATATGGCCCATAAAATGTCGGAAGTCATGGATGCATCATGTAGCTGAGATGAGCACAACGGCAGAAAGTGTCACCATCCTCACAAGCTTGAGCTCTCGCACTTCAGAATTTAAGTGGTGTGTTTGAAGGGGTCAATGTTGTGTCTCCACGAGGCAGAGGACTATGTGGATAGTGTGCTTAGGGAGGTGGAGGCAGAAAAAAATGATGGGTGACCACCAAACAGTTCAAGAGAAAAAAGGCAGCTAAAACAGAGATCCCCTGAAAAAATATTGCTTGCAAATCAGTTTTCGATTTTGGTATTGATGATGGTGATGGCGCCTCTGAGTGCAGTCAGATCCAAGTCAACGGTCGTTGAGTTAGTCATCTGTACAGAAGGAGAAGAAAAATGCAATAACAGTAATGATAGAGGATTCTTTAGTTTTGGGAGCAGATAGGCATTTCTACAATTATAAACATGACTCCACTGTGGAGTGTTGCCTTCATGCTGCCAAGATCGTGCATGTCACAGAATATTGTTGATATCTCCTGGTTCAACAATTCCAACAATTTGTGGAATGTGTTGGTAAGAATAACTTAGATAGGAAGGGGATGCTGTCCTGAAAACAGACTTCAGGGAGCTGGAAGCAGACAGAAAAGGAGGATCCCCAAAGTAGTTTTAAAACCATAAGATATAGGAGCCGAAGTAGGCCATGTGGCCCATTGAGTCTCCTCTGTCACTCGATCATGTCTGATGTGTTTCTCAACTCCATTCTCCTGCCTTCTGCTGTAATATCTGATCCCCTTATTAATCAAGAACCTATCTGTCTCCATCTGAAATACACTCAATGACTTGGCCTCCATAGCCTTCTGTACTAATGAGCTCCACAGATTCGCCATCCTCAGGCTGAAGAAATTTCTCCTCATCTCAGTTATAAAGGGTTGTGCCTTCGCTCTGAGATTGTGTCCTTGACAACTAGTCTCTCCTACTGTTTGAAAATCTTCTCCAACCGATAACTAAACCTGCATGTTAACCTTAAGAGAATTCTGAACAAAGGATCCTAAGTCCTTTGTACTTCAAATTTCTAAAGCCTTTCCCCATTTATCTCAGGATTACTCCTCATCTCATGTGATTATGAGTGGAGAAACTGAAGAATTAAGTGATTGAGAACATAGCTGGATAACTGGTGTAGGAGAGAGGACATAAGATTTCTGAGGTAGTGGGACTTGTTCTGAGGCAGTTAGAGCTTGTACAGGAAGGACGTTTACAACTTGGTCCGATTAGAACTAATATATCCACAAGGAGATTTGCTAGTGCAGTTGGGAAGGTTTTAAACTAGATTGGCAAGGGTTTAGGATACTAAGAAGGAGCTTGGATTCAGGAGGAACAAAACAAGAAAAAGGAATTGAAAAGAAATCAGCAAATGTCAAAGACACATGAAGCTATGACAAGCGTCAAATAGGATCAAAGTGGAGAATAATGTTAAAATGATTGAATTAACAGTTGGATGTAGTATTTGCAAAAAGGTTGATTTTGAATGAATGAATTGAGTTAATGGATATGATTTAATTGCCACCAGGGTGACTGAGATTAGGAACTGAACAGCCAAGGGTATATTACATTTAGGAGGGATAGACAAATAGTAAGGGGAGGGGGGGTGGGAAGGAAGGAATGTGGTTGCAGTCAAATAAGAGATGACATCAATGCATTAGAAAGAAAAGAATCTTCAGTTAAAGGATTATGGTACAGAGTCAGTTTGGGTAAAACTAAGAAACAGAAAGGGACAGTAAGCATTGTTGGGAAATGTTTATTGAACACCAAGTTGTTGAATTAATGTTGGCCACCTTACAAACCAGGAAATCTGATTCATCTAATGTGGGTGATCCAGTAATAAAGGAAAACTTCAATTTGCATACAGATTTGGTTAAACAAGTCAGCATTAATGCTGAGATGAACTCCACTAGTGTGTATGAGATGGGTTCTGGAACTGTGTGTTGAGGAGCCAGCTAAGGCTTGTGCTATTTTGAATTTGGTGCGATGTAATAAGAAAGAGCTAATTAATAACTTTGCTGTAAACGAGCCTTTGAGAAATTGTGCTCATGATATGATCAAACTTTACTTGACATTTTAATGTGAAATAGGTCATTCTGAAGCTAGGTATGCATAAAGAAACTATGAGGTGAATTGACCAGGTTGGATTGGAAAAGTACACAAAAAAGATTTGACAGTCCACAGGCAATGACTAACATTTAAGGAAATTCTATAGATTAACTTCATCCCAGAGTGTTGAAGAAAGTACCTCCAGAGATAATGGATGCATTGGTGGTGCCTTCACCTTAAAATGGCCATATTGGTAAGGGCAATCAAAGTACATTGTTTCTGTATACATGGCTGAGCAGAAATGACGGGGTCACATGACACACCTGCATTTGTTGGATTGTTAAAGAATATAATTTATAGCTTATCACTTGATTGTTGTTTTAACATTCTGAAAAGAGCAGTTCCAAGCTTGAACAACCAGAATGCCTGCTCTCCATCTCTCTTCCCCTCTCAGACGTTTACTCTGTAGAAAGAATTTTGGACTTGACCCACTAAACTGGACTAATTCTCTCAATACAAGGAATATTACTGTACCGTTGATGCAATCCATCTGCATTTCTGCTGTAAGGAGGAGAACTGCTGAAAGATCACCACATGACAAACTCCTAATTGGACATTGGCTCACTAGATTCAAATAAATAATACCAACACCTCTGATTTTTAAAGAAATGTATTAGTTGTAACTGTTGTTCTTCCATTTGTGAACATGTGTGTGTGTGAACGAAGTAGCAAAGAAATTCTGTGGTATTTTGAATGTTTTATTAAAGAAATCCTATCTTTGATATCTCCTTAAGGGATTTTCCTATGGATTTATTTCTAAGATTAAAAACTCCAAAAAACATTTGGGGAACACTTCTCAGCCTACTGAGACGATATCTTACTGCCTTAAGCTTAAGAATAGGAAGACAATCATAATTTAAATTTACCTCCCTTTCCCCTTGTCTGACATCAGGTAGATACAGATTGGATGTTTCCCCTCATTGGTGCTTATACAAGGAGGGTCGTAATCTCAAGATCAGATGTAGGCCATTTAAGACTGAGACAAGAAAGAATTTCTTCACTCAGCGATGTTGAATCTTTGGAATTCTCTATCCTATAGGGCTACGTAAACCCAATCATTGAGCATGTTCATAACAGAAGTCAATAGATTTCTGGAGACTAATAACATTAGAGATATGGAGATAGTATGGGATAATGGCATTGAGAAGATGATTAGCCATTATTGAGAATGGTGGAGCAGGCTTGATGGGCTGAATAGCCTACTGGATTTTCTATGTTCCTATGGATCACACTGATGAAATGCAGGCCAGGCAATCAGTCTGGACTTCCAAAGAGCTAAGAATGTTTTAAAAGTTTTTTTTAATATTGGCATATTGATTCCTCTTGATTGAGTCTAATAAGACTCTAGGTGCATTTGGAAGGACAAATAGACAACATTTTTGTCGTCTCAGTTGATCACTCTTCCTTAATGTCTTCTTCCTATGTAAATAGATACTGGTGTTCTCAATGTTCTGAAGAATGCACCCATACAAGGGCTATGGAAATTCGATCATTGAGCAGGAAAAGCAAATAGACAACCCTTTTTTCACTTCACTCTATTAATTTTCCTAACCCTCTTCTTGCCCCTACACAAGTAGATACAGGAGTTTTCAGCAGTTTGAAAGATGCATGTGTTCAAGTGGAATTTCCTCCTACTGATTTCATAAACACTGCTGGGATCAATACCAGATCGCACAGCCAACCATTATGCAGAATCCAGGGGATTTGGGGCTAAATATGGTTTTAAACATATTGGATTGTAAAACTCAGCATTTTTGTTTTGGTTACTTTGGTCAGACACTGATGCAGTCCATGCTCAAAAGCAACAAGATCTGGACAATATCCAGGCTTGGGCTGAAAAGTGGCAAGTAACATTCACCCCACACAAATACCTGCCAATGGCCATCTCCAAGAACAGACAATCAGACCTCCACCCCTTCATTATCAATGGCATTACCATCACTGAATTCCCCACTACCAACACCCAGGGGGGTTCCCACTGACCAGAAACTCAGCCTCACTCACTATATAAATGCAGTGGCTACAAAATCAGGTCAGAGGCTAGGGGTACTGCAGTGAGTAACTCACCTTATGACTTCCCAAAACCATTTACAAGGTACAAGACAGGAGTGTGATGGAATACTCCACGGTTGCCTGGAGGAGTGCATCTCCAACAACACTCAAGAAGCTTGACACCATCCGGAACAAAGCAGTCCACTTGGTTAGTATCATATCAACAAATATCCACTCTCTCCACCATGAAAGTTCAGTAGCACCAGTGTGTACTATCTACTGCATAAATTCACCAAAGATCCTTACACAGCACCTTCCAAACCCACAGCCACTTCCACCTGGAAGGAAAAGGGCAGAAGATACATTGGAACACCACCACATGCAAGTACCCCTCCAATCGCCTCACTATCCTGATTGGAAAATATATTGCCGATCCTTCCCTGCCACTGGGTCAAAATTCTGGCATTCCTCGCTAATAGTATTGACCGTCTGCTTGCAACATATGCAATGCAGCAATTCAAGAAGGCAGTTCATGACCAACTTTTCCAGGATAACTAGAGTGGATAATAAATGCTGGCCAATCAACAATACCCATCTCCCATGAGTGGATAAAAGAAAAATACAGTAGAAAGACAGTAATGTCCATTAGTACACGTTACAAGAATAAGAAATGGACACTTTCAAAGTCAATATGAATTCTTTAGCTGAATGTGGAGGAAATTGTCCTTTCATGTACTGTCTATAGACTCAATTGTTTGATGTAATTTGTTGGAAATTAAAATTTAGCGTCAATAAATCATCCATATACTTTTTAAGTAACCATACCATGAATTTAAATAAAATTTCAACCATCTGTTTTACTGAAAGAATGCGTAATATTGGTTTTATATGTTTAGTATCATTAGCTGAACTACATCATTGTTTTTCAGATTGTAATAATCAGGCAGACAAGGGTTTCTGAAATGAAAAGAGAAAATACTGGAAAAATTGCAGATTTTCAGCATTTGCAGTATTTTACTTCTAATAATTGTTTTTTTGTTTTATGAATTAACAGTGGACTTCACACCAGTTAAATACAAGTCAAAATCAACCACCACATTTGAAAGAGAAATCCCTCCATACAATGGCTTTGGATCAGAGGAGGACTCATTCAATTCAACCCTGGGTCTGGTACCCAAAGCACCACAACGTAATATTATAAAATTCATGGAGAAGGACAGGTAAGATAAGAGGCTATACAACTAATTGCATGATCTAAGACATTTGTACATTGGTCTGTCAGAAGAATCTTTGTTATTCATTCATGGAATGAGAGCATCACCGGCTAGGCCAGTATTTGTTGTCCATCGCTAATTGCCCAGAGGGAGGTTAAGAGTCAACAACCATTACTGTGGATCTGGACTCATGTGCAGGCCAGGCTAGGTAAGGATGGCAGTTTCCTTCTGTGAAGGACATAAATGTATCAGATTGGTTTTTCTAACAATCAACAGTGGATTCATGGTCATCATTAGACTCTTCATTCCATATTTTTATTGAACCCAGGTCCCCAGAACTTTACTTTTGTCTGTGGAGTAATAGTCCAGCAATGATACCAATAGGTCATCACCTCCCCTAAATGAATGACTTTATGAACAATAAATGTTTTTTTTCATCATTTGGAGCTCACACCGAATTACTGCTTGTAGCTTCTATCCTTTTAATTTCTGTTATGAAATAAATTGAGAAGTTTTAACTTATGCTTGTGCAAACATGTATTTTATTTGCTGTCATTGAACAGTAGAAAAATAGTGGCAGATCTCAGAATATTGAGTTCCTGTGGATGATGGATTAAACTCATAGAGTCATAGAGATGTACAGCACGGAAACAGACCCTTCGGTTCAACTCGCCCATGCCAAACAAGTTACCCCAACCTAATGTAGTTCCACCTGTTAGCGCTTGGCGCATATCCCTCTAAACCCTTCCTATTCTTATACCTATCAGATGCCATTTAAATGTTGCAATTGTACCAGCCTCCACCACTTCCTCTGGCAGCCCATTCCACACACGCATTACCCTCTGCTTGAAAAAGTTGCCCCTTAGTTCTCTTTTATATCTTTCCCCTCTAACCCTAAACCTATGCCCTCTAGTTCTGGACTCCCCCACACCAGGGAAAAGACCTTGTCTATTTATTCCTTTATTCCTTCATTCCTGATGAAGGACTCCTGCCCGAAACGTTGATTTTCCTGCTCTTCGGATGATGCCCCACCTGCTGTGCATTTCCAGCACCACTCTAATCTTGACTCTAATCTCCAGCATCTGCAGTCCTCACTTTCACCTTGTCTATTTACCCTATCCATTCCCCTCATGATTTTATAAACCTCTATAATTCCTCTAAAACCTCTATAACCTCTATAAGGGGAGATGTCAGGGGTAGGTTCTTTACCCAGAGAGTGGTGGGGGCATGGAATGCGCTGCCTGTGGGAGTGGCAGAGTCAGAATCATTGGCGAACTTTAAGTGGCAATTGGATAGGTACATGGATGGGTGCTTAAGCTAGGACAAATGTTCGGCACAACATCGTGGGCCGAAGGGCCTGTTCTGTGCTGGATTGTTCTATGTTCTATGTTCTATAAGGTCACCCCTCAGCCTCTGAAGCTCCAAGGAAAACAGCCCAAACCTATTCAATTTCTCCCTATAGTTCCAACCCTGGCAACATAATCATATAAATCTTAAAAATCAAGGTAGAAAAATGTATTCAAAGCAATTCTACAGCAAGCACATGGAGCACTGTTTGCACAACCCACAAACTGTTCTTCAATGATATCAATAAAGTAGCCTGATGCAAATAAATTTTCTCCCACATTTTTCTTATTTTTAATGTTCTTCTTTATGGATTTTATTGCACACTTCAACGGTCCATTTATGTTTCAGTTATGTCAGTATCCAGAATCATTTGAATTTTTCTTATGCAGTGGTGGAGGTTTGTCAGGGTTTTCTACGTGAATGGAATAAGCATTTGTCCAATTAAATGACTTTATGCATCCGCAGTTGCTTTCTGGTCTTGTATATTCATTACTGATGTGAGTTGTATATAAAAAAAGTAAGAATGTTTAGGAAATGAACTTAATTGTGAAAATTAAGGTGCTACATTTGGACAAATTTCAGGCATCGTGTTGATGCCCAGCACATGCTGATGTTATGCACAATCAAAATTTACAAAGGAAATCCAAAATAGTCATCAGGCCCTGTATTTGTGTAAGTCTGTTTCAGGCAGACACATGGAATTATTATGGAGTAAGCTTTACCAATATGAAAAGTACAGTTTCCAAAAACACGATCCAGATTCAGCCTGCCCTTCACCACCAGCCCCCTTGCCCAAACACCCCCATATTGCACTCTTATATATCCACTTTATGCCAATGAGGCAGGCTTCTATATCTATCTGTTTATATTTATCTACTCTCAGAAACACCAACTTAGTCTGTTTTTTAGTATTCATTAACCAGCTTTCTATCTCCTTTGATGTGCTGTCCCTTAATTTTATCAAAAACAGTTTCATTTTCTTATCAAGCAACTTTCAAAAATTCTTAATTTTTGCATTTTCTTAATTAATATCTTCTCTCACTTCCTCAAAATTATTAAAGTTATCAGACAATACTTCCCTTTTTGACAAACCTATTGTGACTCTCATCAAATAGTATATGTCTATTTCAGAGAATGTTAGTTTTAACCTATGTAATGGTCTTCCAGAACTTGTTCACAACTGACATTATGTTTGGTGGTATATCGATAGCTGATTTGTCTTTTTCTGAAGAGAGGTATTTACATAGACAATGTTTAATTCCTACACCACTTCTATATCCTGAAATATTTAGAAAATTTTGCATTTCATGTTATTCCGCTATGACACCAATGAGTTCCAGGATGCAGGCTAGCAGGATCCAATGCCTTTTCTACTTGGTGTTCCACCAGTTTTTCAAAGTATTTTCTTACCTAGAGTTATTCTGCAGAACTGATACACTTCTCCTTTTGCCATTTGTACTATCACACTCTGCAGCAAAGGTGTTTTTAAAATTTATGTTGTATTCCATCATCCATAGATTTCCCTCTTCATTACAAATGTTTCAATCCTTTTTTTTAAAAAAATTATCCTTTACAGTTTCCTTTTACTAATTTTCTTTTTTATGTACGGTCCAGCATTTTTTTTGCTTAATTCTTATTGATGCTAATACTTGTGTATTGTATTATATATCTAACATAATTTATGTTATAGAAAATACCATCAATAATGAATCGTTCAGTGTCTGATCGGGAATTTCCTTTTTTTAGACAGGGATTGGAAAGCAACGTGCTCCGGTTCAGTGCCAGACTGATTACAGATGATCCAATCAACAGTGAACGGAAATTTGTGATTTCATATTTTCTGAGTGATGACACCATTGCTGTTTTTGAACCTCCTGTTCCAAATTCAGGTAAACTTTTAATACAGAGGATTCTATAGTCAGACTGTATAGTCCACTCAAGTGCTGTAAATCTTGTTGCAGATCTGAGTCGCTTCCTCTATCTGTACTTTGATCTTCATTATTCATGAAATGCAAAGAGTGCTAGCAAGACCAGCATTTATTGTCCTTTACTAGATTCCCTTGTGGTTAGCTGCCTTCTTGAATAACCACAATTTGTGTGGTATAGATACTCGCATCGTGCTATAAGAGAGCAGTTCCAGGACTTTGACCTAATGACAATGATTGATGGCAATATAGTTCCAAATAAGAATGGTGTACGAGTTAGAGAGGCATTTGGAGATAGTCATGATCCCATTCCCTTTCTGGTTTCTATTAACTCTTTCCTCATAATATTATACACCTCTACCAGATACCCCCTCGACTTTCACTGCTCCAAAAAAAGTAATCCAAGTCTATCCAACCCCTCTTCATGGCTAAAGTGCTCCATCCCAGGCAACATCTTGGTGAGTCTCCTCGGCACCTCCTTCAGAGCAAGCCCATCCTTCCTATAATGCAGTATATTTGCATTGTATTAAGGTTGACATCTCATTTTTAGGTATGCCTGGTGCTGCTCCTGGCTTGCCTTCCTGCACTCTACCACTGAACCAGGATTGATTCCTTGTCTTGATGGTAATAGTTGAGTGGGGGATATGTGCCCATGAAGTTGCAGATTGTATTGCGGTACAATTTTGCTGCTTTGATGGCCCAAAATGCCTCATGGATGCCCAGTCTTGAATTGATAAATACCTTCAACGTCTGTCCCATTTAGCATGATGATAGTGTCACATAACACAATGAAGGCAGGACTTTGTCTCTACAAGGTTTAGGCAGTGGTCACTCTTACCAAAATTGTCATAAACAGATGATCTGTGGCTGTCAGATTGGTGAGGATGAGGTCAAGTGTGTTTTTCCCTCTTGTTGGTTGCCTCACATCCTGTCATAGGTGCTGTCTGACAGCTATGTTCTGTAGGACTCGACCAACTCATTCATTGGTGCTACTACCGAGCCACTCTTGGTGGTGGACCTTGAAGTCCCTCACCCACAGTATTGTGTGTGCTGTTGCCATCTTCAGTGCTTCCTCCAAGTGTTTCTCAACATGGAGGAGTACTGATTTGGGTACTGGGTGAGGGGTGTGATATATGGTAATTAGTAAGAGATTTCTTCGCCCATGTTTTGCCTGATGTCTTCTGACTTCATGGGTTCTGGAGTCAATGTTGAGGCCTATTAGGGCAGCTACCTTCTAAGTGCACATCATGGTTGTGCTACCTCTGCTACCTCTATTCTGCTGGTCATACAGGACATATCCAGGAATGGTAATGGTATTGTCTGTGATGTTGTGAATAAGGTATGATTCTGGGTATATGATGGTCAGATTGTTGCTTGACAAGTCTGTGTGATAGCTTTCCTAATTTTGGCATGAGACCCCAGTTGTACAAAGCTTTGGTTAGGCTTCAGCAGGAGCACTGTGTGCAGTTCTGATCACCACACTATAGGAGGGATGGGATTGAGTGCAGAGGGGATTCACCAGGGTGGGTTGGAGTATTTTAGCTATGAAGAGGGTCTGGATAGGCTCAGGTTGTTTTCTTTACGGCTGAGGGAGGACCTGATTGAGATGTATAAAATTATGAGGGGCATAGACAGGGTGGATAGGAAGCAGCTCTTCCCCTTAGTTGAAGGGTCAATAATGAGGGGCAAAATTTTAGGATGAAAGGCAGGAGGAAATTTGAGGAAAGATGTGAAAACACCAAGAGAATGATGGGAATCTGGAATGCACTGCCCTGGGAGGGCAATTGAGGCATGAAACCTCTAAAAAGTACATGGATGAACAATTGGAATGCTGTAACTTTCAAGGCTATGGGCCAAGTACTGCAAAGTGAGATCAATGTTCATAGGTCAGCACAGATCTGATGGGCCAAAGAACCTCTTCTGTGAATGACTCTACATTAGTAAGGAGCACTTTGCGGGGCCGACTGGACAACATTTCCTTTTGTCATTTCTGGCGCCAAGTGGTCGGTCAGTTTCATTCCCTATTTATTTGTTCACAATATCTATGAATATATCCCTTGATTATTTATTCATTACAAATCTATATTACATATTTAAAAGGTTATCACATTGGCCCCAATTTTCATTCCTGGATCAGATACAGAGATGGGAGAAATCCTGGCTCCACAAACTCGAACTTAGCCACTGTCCTTCCTATTTGCAGTCCATGGGAGGTGGGCTGTATTGGAAGATAGGCCAAATGACCCAGGAAGAGCTGAGGACGTTGCCAGTTCCTGAGGCAGACTGTGTAGTAAGCTGGCCTCAGAGCTCCTGCACTGTGACTAATAATTGAAATAAAATACTAAAATATGAAATATTCCTCCAGTCCTCAGCTCTAACAGCTCCCTTATTCTCCCTCACTTCCACACACTCCCAAATTCCATCAATGTTAATCCATGTAAACTAAAGCCCGTCCTCAATGGTCCCTAATAATCCCTATGCCGACAGTGCCTACTTCCATGCACCACCCTATCCCCCTTCACTTATGATTCCAACTCAGCTAATATCCATAAGGACCCAAGCTAACAGGAGAACAAATTATTTTTTATTACTTGAGGTTCTACATCCCACTGGGTGGGATGCTGTTCGGACGGTCACTGTGAATGCGATGGGCCAAATGGCCTGCTTCCTCACTGTTAGGATTCTAAGATTCCACTGCAGACTGGACTTTCTTGAGAAAAGAACCTTGATTCATAAGACAAAATTGACAGGTGTTACCAATCTTCACAAATTATACAGTCCAATGGAGGTTATACAGCTTTCATAAACAATTTTCTCCACTGTTGATAATCAAAGACAGCACCTTCAGCTCCTCAAAGTGATCTTTGACCCCAATTCTGAGGTGTCTTGGAACAATAGCTTCAGAGGCACCTCAGCTCTCCAGATGGATGATGGGCTATCCATAGGTATTGCACTAAGATGTTATTTTTCTTTGTAGGCCTAATCTCTATACTCCAAGTTGCAGACGCCAATCCCACTGCAATACTTGTCACTTAGAAGAGGCTTCAGCATGGTGAAAATCTGGGCCAATTTGTGTATGTTTGAAGTCGTGGTGTTCTAAATATATGTATTATTCCTACAGGTATTCCTGGTGGTAAATTTTTAGAAAGAATGAAAATGAAAATACCTGGCCAAGAACTTTTTAAGAGTGAACCATCTAAGTACTATACTCAACAGGATCTGTTCATTGGAGCGAGGCTCTGCCTCTTTGGGAACTATTTTTGTCTGGTAGATGCTGACGAGTATACTTTCAATTACATGGAAAAGAATGCAAATGAAGTAGGTTATACCTTATTTTGGTTCTTTCTTTTATTTTCTTATTGTTACCTTTATAGTATGGAGTTGCCCACAAATAACTTATTAAAAGTAATTATATTGTAATGTGCAATTGTTTAAGCAGATCATTTAGAATAAGGTTAAAATCTATACATTTTGTAATTTAAACAGAAACAAAAACAGAAGTTGCTGGAAAAGTTCAACAGCTCTGGCAGCATCTGTGAAGAGAAATCAGAGTTAATGTTCCCGAGGAAGGATTGAAACGTTAGCTCTGATTTCTCTTCACAGATGCTGCCAGACGTGCTGAGCTTTTCCAACAACTTCTGTTCTTGCTTCCGATTTACAGCATCCACAGTGTTTTTGGTTTTTATTTTGTAATTTAAACACTTGTGCCCTAGAGAGAAAAAACATATTTATCTTCTACTTCTTTAATGGTATTCTTAATGCGGGAAATATAGCTCACTCATTCTTTCTCAGGTAAGCAACGCATATTAAGTCTACAACTCGCTGCCTTGTAACACCTAGGGGCAGAATATTGATTGGGTTATCCAGAGATGTGACCAGTGGATACACTCTGCCAGGGTCCAGTAGTTGTAATTATGAACCATTTTAATTTTTCATGTATCATGCATATAACTTTACCCTCAATTTTTCACTCTAAAATCCAAACTCTATTTACTTATTACCTATTTTCGGTACAAACTTATTCACTGACGGAATAATAGAATAGTAGACTATCCGAGATTGAGTTCCTGTGTCAGTGTGAAGTCAACACAAACTAACAAGGTTACTACCTTACTGGTGTGTACAGCATTCCCATCAACTCTCCCCTCTGAAATGACAGTGTACCATCAAGAAAGGATAGCAGGTATACAGCATTGTTCATACTAAAGTTGTCAAGATTGCAAAACAAACAAGTAATTGTATAAAATCAGAAGTCACATGATACCAGGTTATACTCCTAGGGGTTTATTTGAAATCACAAGCTTTCAGAGTGCGGCTCCTTTGTCAGGAGAAGTGGACGCACTGTTCCGTGTGTCTAGATGAAGAGCTGGTTGTTGAAGGTGGGAGACATTGTGGTCAAGGATGAAGCAGATGAGTTGTAAGATGACATCCAGGAATTGGCAGTTGTTGGTATTGAGTACTGATGCTGTCGGAGGGATGCCATCGTTGTGAGGGCTGCTGTCATAGAGTGCGGAAATGTCCATTGTGACAAGGAATGCTCCTATTCGACTGGTCCAGATGTGCTGAGGGAACACCACCCTCACAAGTAGGAACACTACCCATCACGTACACGGTACGTACTCATGCGACTCGGCCAATGTTGTCTACCTCATACCCTGCAGAAAAGGATGCCTTGAGCATGGTATATCAGTGAGACCACACAGATTCTACTTCAACAACAAATGAACGGACTGCACACAACAATTAGATTAGATTAGATTACTTACAGTGTGGAAACAGGCCCTTCGGCCCAACAAGTCCACACCGACCCGCTGAAGCACAACCCACCCAGACCCATTCCCCTACATTTACCCCTGCACCTAACACTACAGGCAATTTAGTATGGCCAATTCACCTGATCTGCACATTTTTGGACTGTGGGAGGAAACCGGAGCACCCGGAGGAAACCCACGTAGACACGGGGAGAATGTGCAAACTCCACACAGTCAGTCGCCTGAGGCGGGAATTGAACCCGGGTCTCTGGCGCTGTGAGGCAGCAGTGCTAACCACTGTGCCACCCTGCCGCCAGGCAGGAGAGTTCCCTCCCAGTCAGGGAATACTTCAATGATCAAGGACCTTCAGCCTCCAATCTTTGGGTAAGTACCCTCCAAGGTGGCCTTTAAGGTACACAGCAACACAGAATCGCTGAACAGAAACTGATAGTCAAGTTCTGTAAACATGAGGACAGCCTGCACCATGAATTTGGGTTCATGTCATGCTACATGTAACCTCACCACACTTCTGTGTTTGTGAAATCTTCCTTAGTATCCTGTTTTGACACCATCACCTGGATAACTTATTATCTCTCTATCTTAATTAGTTTGTACAGTTTTGGATTACTTGTTACCTTGGTTGGACCGTCATCATGTGACTCTTATACCTATCATGTTATTCCAGCCATTAGGTTTGACTCTGGCACCATCTAATTTTTGATTTTTTTGTAATTATCTCTCTGCCTTCATAAATCAGATCATAGGTCATCCTTTCACTTGCTATTCAGCTGTTGACACTTTAATCACATTGTTTAACACTTTTGATCACCTGCAAAGATGTGTTATTCAGCCTGTCGACATTCCACTCACACCATTTGTACTTATCTTTTGATGCTCTTAGTTACCTGGAATATCTTGCCATTATCTCTCTGCCTATAAATTATGTGCCTATGTGCTTCCTTCCACTTCACCTGACAAAGGAACAGCACTCTGAAAGCTTGTGATTTCAAATAAACCCGTAGCACAATAACCTGGTATTGTGTGAATTCTGACTTTATACAATCACTTGTTTGCTTTGCAGTCTTGACAACTTGAACATGAGCAATGCTGTATACCTACTGTTCTTTCTTGACGGCATACTGTCAAATCAAAGGTAAGAGTATGGTGTTGAAAAAGCACAGCAAGTCAGGCAGCATCTGAGGAGCAGGAGAATTGATGTTTTGGGCATAAGCCCTTCTTCAGGAATGAGGCTTGTGGGCCGGGGGGCCTGAGAGATAAACGGAAGTGGGGGGTGGGGTTTGGGGGAAGGTAGCTGAGAATGCAATAGGTAGATGAAGGTGATAGGTCAGAGAGGAGGATAGAGCGGATAGATGGGAAAGGTGATGGACAGGTCAGGAGGGCAGTGCTGAGTTAGAGGCTTGGGACTGGGATAATGTGGGCAGAGGAAACTGGGGAAATCCACATTGATCCTGTGTGATTGCAGGGTCCCAAGGTGGAAATATGAAGCGTTCTTCCTCCCAGGCGTC
The DNA here is from genome assembly GCF_004010195.1 of Chiloscyllium plagiosum. NCBI lineage: Eukaryota > Metazoa > Chordata > Chondrichthyes > Orectolobiformes > Hemiscylliidae > Chiloscyllium > Chiloscyllium plagiosum. The sequence goes on along the minus strand of NC_057721.1, from coordinate 40,689,463 downwards.
AGGTGGTAAGGGTTTGGTGATGGAGGAGGCCCAGGACCTGCATGTCCCTGATGGAGTGGGAGGGGGAGTTGCGACATCACTCACCAAGGACCCAAAGGATCTTTCCCTGTCCAACAGAAATTTACCTGTACCTCCATCAATGTCATCTACTGTATCCATTGCACCCGATGTGGTCTCCTCTACATTGGGGAGACAGGATGCCTACTTGCAGATTGTTTCAGACAACATCTCTGGGACACCACCCCATGGCTAAACACTTCAACTCCTGTTCCCACTCCAACAAGGGAGGTTGGAGTGGTAACTGGAGTGGGCACTTCTGGTTTTGTAGGCCCTATGCATGGACTCTTGGAATTGGTGGTGAGGAGTCGGTTGTAGTGCTGGTGGAGTGGGGACCCCTGGCTGCAGTTAGCCTGGAGAAGGGACCTTGCAGAGACCTTGCATAAGGTCTGGAGACATATTTGGGACCCCTGCCAAAGAACACAAACTCAATTTAAGTACTTTCTTTCTTTTCTTCAGTACCTCAAAATGGCGCCAGATTATGATGACAGAATAATTTTCATTGTATCTGCATTAGTATATGTGACAATAAGTAAATCATTCATTATTTCTTTCATTCATTCATTCATTCTTAGGTACTTAAAAGAATTGGTTAGTGGGAGAGTTGATGTGTTGGTTTTAATTTTCCTAAATTTCTGAGATTCTGGTGAGGTTCCATTAAATTGGGAAGGTGATGACCTAGTGGTATTACTGCTGGACTCTTAATCTAGAGGACCAGGTGATGTTCTGGGGAGGCAGTTCCAACTCCGGTCATAGCAGATAGTGGAATTTGAATTCAATAAAAATCTGGAATGAAGGGTCTCATGATGATTATGAATCCATTGTTGATTATCAGAAAAAGCCATTCAGTTCACTAATCTCCTTTAGGGAAGGAAGCTGCCATCCTTACCTGGTCTAACCTGCTTGTGACTCTAGGCTTTCAGCAATGTGGTTGGCTTTTAATTGCCCTCTGAGAAATTAGGGATGGGCAATAAATGTTCCTGGTTTTGTTCCAGCAATGCCCTCATCCCAGAATGAATTAAAAACAAAATTGGAAAGTAGTGAATGTAATTTCTTCAGTAAAAAGGGAGTGAATCAGACATGAGGAAACTACAGGCAAGTTAGCTACACGTCAGTAAAAGGAAGATATTATACATTATAGCAGGGTGTTTAGATAAGTGCAAGATAATCAGGCAGAGTCAACATGTGAAAGTGAAATCATGTTTAACCAATATACCCTGTATTTGAGTTCGTTGTAGAAGTAATACGCACTGTGGATAAAGGGGAATCAGTATTTTACTTCGATTTTCAAAAGGCATTGTTAAGGTTATCACAGTAAATACAAGCTCATAGTGTTTTTTTTAATTCTACTCGTGGCATGGGAGTATCGCTGGCTGGGCCAGCATTTATTGCCTATCCCTATTTTTCCTTGTGAAGGTGGCGTTGAGCTGCCTTCTTGAACCACAGCAGTCTGTGTGTTGAAGTTAGATGCACAATCGCATTAGGGAGGGAATCTCATGATTTTGGCCTAGTGACACTGAAGGAGCGATAATAAATATCTCCAAGTCAGGATGACGAGTGGCTTGGAGGGGTACTAGCAGAACGTGGTGTACCCATGAATCTGCTCCCCTTATCCTTCGAGGTGGAATTGGTCATGGGTTTGGAAGGTGCTGTCTCAAGCTTTTTGGTGAATTTCTGAAGTATCATCTTGTAGATAGTACGCACTGCTGCTACTGAGCATTGGTGGTGGAAGAAGTGGATGTTTGAGAATGTGGTGCCAGTCATGTGGACTGTTGTGTCCTGGCTGGAGTCAAGCTTCTTGAGCGTTGTTGGAGATGCCGCCATCCAGGCAAGTGGGGAGTATTCCATCACTTGTGCCTTGTAGATGGTGAATATGCAAGTCAGTTACTTGCTTCAGTATTCCTTATCTCTGACCTGCTTTGTAGCCACTGTATTTATATTTTGCTAGTCCAGTTTATTTTCTTGTCAGTAGTAACCCCCCAGGATGCTGGTAGTGGGGTATTCAGTGATGGTAATGTCATTGAATGTCAAGGGGTAGTGCTCAGATTCTCTCTTCTTGGAGATGGTCACTGCATGGCATTTGTGTAGGGCAAATATTACTTGTCATTTTTCAGTCTAAACCTGGATATATCCAGGTATTGGGATAATGAAATGACATTGACAGAAGAAAAATTCAGAAGTTCAGAAGAAGAGTCATACTGGACTCACACTGTTAAATCTGTTTCTTTCTACACAGACCCGCTGAGTTGCTTCAGCATTTTCTGCAACTGTTTCAGACTTCCAGGATGAACAGTATTTTGCTTTAAAATAATTAGTCATTGCAGATTTCAAAGTCAACACCGGATGGTGTACCAGGTTTATGAAGAGAAACAATTTTTGTACAATGATAGAAGGCCCAGATTTCACAGTGTCACCAAGCAGTATACAAATTAAATGGAGATTCTTCTTTTATGAAAAAAATTAAGTAACAAAAATACTTTTTGGCTGCTTTTGCACTTGCTTTGAAGAAAACCTTTCTGTCTTGGTAATTCTACTGAAATACAAACAAAGCATGACATTGGGAGATTGAACAAAGAACAAAGAAAGTTTACAGCCCAGGAACAGGCCTTTCGGCCCTCCAAGCCTGAGCCGATCCAAATCCACTGTCTCAACCAGTTGCCCAATTCCTAAGCATCTGTATCCCTCTGCTCCCCATCTATTCATGAATTTGTCCAGACGCATCTTAAATGAATCTACCGTGCCTGCCTCTACTACCTCTGCTGGCAACGTGTTCCAGGCACCTACCACCCTCTGTGAAAAATACTTGCCGGGTGTATCCCCCTTAAACTTTTCACCTCTCACCTTGAAAACGTGACCTCTCGTTATTGAATTCTTCACCCTGGGAAAAAGCTTATCTCTATCCATCCTGTCTATGCCCTTCATGATTTTGTAGACCTCAATCTCCTTTTTTCTAATGAAAACAATCCTAACCTACTCAACCTCTCTTCATAGCTAGCACCTTCCATACCAGACAACATCCTCGTAAACCTTCTCTGCACCCTCTCCAAAGCGTCCACATCCTTTTGGTAATGTGGCGACCAGAACTGTACACAGTATTCTAAATGCAGCCGAACCAATGTCTTGTACAATTTTAATATGACCTGCCAGCTCTTATACTCAATACCCTGTCCGAAGAAGGCAAGCATACCATATGCCTTCTTGACCACTCTATCCACCTGTGCAGCAACCTTCAGGGTACAATGGACCTGAACTCCCAGATATCTCTGCTCATCAACTTTTCCCAAGGCTCTTCCTTTTACTGTATCATTCACTCTAGAATTAGACTTCCCAAAATGCATAACTTCACATTTGCCTGGATTGAACTCCATCTGCTACTTCTCAGCCCAACTCTCCAGTCTATCTATATTCTTTGACAGTCCTCTATGCTTTCTGCTACTCCACCAATCTTCATATTATCTGCAAACTTGCTAATCATACCAACAGAGGCCTCTTCCAGAATTATTTATGTATATCACAAACAACAGTGGCCCCAGCACTGATCCCTGTGGAACACTACTGGTCACCTTGTTCCATTTCAAGATAAACTCCCTTCAACTACTACTCTGTCTCCTGTTGCTCAGCTAGTTCTTTATCCACCTAGCTAGAACATCATGTGACTTCACTTTCTCTATTAGTTTACCATGGGGAGCCTTATCAAACGCCTTACTAAAGTCCATGAATATGACATCTCCAGCCCTTCCTTCATCTATCAATTTGGTCCCTTGCTGAAAGAATTCTATTAAGTTGGTAAGGCACAATCTTCACCACACAAAACCATCACTGATAAGCCCATTCTTTTCCAAATATGAATAGATTTTATCCCTCAGTACCTTCTCCAGCAACTTTCCCACCATTGACATCAGGCTCACTGGTCTGTAGTTACCTGGAATATCCCTACCACCCTTCTTGTATGAGGGCAACATGATCACCCCTCCAGTCCTCCGACACCTCACCTGTATTTAAGGATGCTACAAAGATATCTGTCAGGGCCCCAGCTGTTTCCTCTCTTGTCTCCCTCAGCAACCTGGCATAGATCCCATCCGGTCCTGGGGATTTGTCCACCTTAATAACCTCTAGCCTACCCAACACATCTTTCCTACTTATGTCAATGTGATCCAGAGTAATGAAACTTCAGTCTCTAATCTCAACATTCATCATGTCCCTCTCCTCAGTGAACACTGATACAAAGTGATTATTCAGAATCGAACCCATTTTCTGGTAGATGTACCCACCCTCGTATATTTCAACCTCCAAAAATATTATTCATGTATTGATCAACCCTTTTGGCTAAATATTGCTTCTCAGATACTTGACTTTTGCACAGTATATATAATAATCACAGGAGTTAGGAATGACAAGGATATATTGATATGTCTCAAAATTATTGACAGTGATAGTAAGTGAAAAAGAATGAGAACTATATAATAAAATATATCATTACTTTAGCTGTTGCTTTGTTGTGTTAACGGACAGAAGAAAATGTATTTAATTTTTTGTTATTGACAACAGTTCAGTTTAAAGCATTTTTATTGTTTTGTTTCAGTCTAAAGCATTTTTAATGTTTTGTTTCAGTCTATGTTCTAATCTCAACTTTATTTTTATTCAACATCTCTTGTATTAGTATCATAAGGCTAATATTTGCACAATTCTGACAAAGCTCAAAACAACTGGTGAAACACATTCCCTTGAAATAAAAAGGATGCTTTCAGCACATGATCCTCAAAGGACTGGTATAATTAATTATGATGATTTCAGGTAAGTTTGATATGTTTCGCAGCTAACTAATAATGCTTTCTCATAATATTCATTTATATATTGTGATGATCTCCCTGCTTTTGGGGAGAAACCTGTATCATTTCTTGGGGATGATCGATCCTTAATAGCCAGAATTTGATTTCTGATTTAACAAGAAAAGCTGGGTTCTAGTAAATGATCAGCTGACCAGATTGCCTGAGAGTCAAGATTAGAGTAGTGCTAGAAATGCACAGCAGGTCAGGCAGCATCCGAGCAGCAGGAACATCGACGTTTCGGGCGGGAGCCCTTGATCAGGAATCTCCTTCCAGATTGCCTGAGAGCAGAACAGTAGAAAAGAAGGTCAACAAATTCATTTTAGGAATGAATATGTTCACAATGATAGTTTTCTATTCAAGCAAATTAATTTGAAAGTTACAAACAAAAACAGAAATTGCTGAAGAAGGCCTGGCAGCATCTGCGCAGAGAAAGCAGAGTTAACGTTTCGGGTCAAGCGACCCTTCAGCAGAATATAAACAGGAGAAGGTTGGTATATATGCTGAAAATAGGGTGGGGTGATGGGGAGGAGTAAATGATAGGTAGAGATGGGACCCAGAGAGAGATAATAACAGTTGGGAAAACAAAGGAATGGATAATGGTCACCTGGGAGAATCAGGAGCAGATGATGGGTTGATTGTGGTAGCAGCCCATATGAAGACAAGGCCTGGTATGTGGGGTTGTGGAAGGACATGGAAGAAGGTGTTCAGGCCCTAAAATTATTGAACTTGATATTAAACCCAAAGGACTAGCCACACTACCATACATCAGGAGCATTTCAGAACTGACAGCCAGAGTACTGCGACCACTAGGACTTATAACAGCACACAAACCAACAGCCACCCTCAGACAACAACTCACCAGAACGAAGGACCCGATACCCAGCATGAGCAAAACTAATGTAGTGTACAAAATCCCATCCAAGGACTGCACAAAACACTATATAGGACAAACAGGAAGACAGCTAACGATCCGCATCCATGAACATCAACTAGCCACGAAACGCCACGACCAGCTGTCCTTAGTAGCCACACATGCAGACGACAAGCAACATGAATTTGACTGGGACAACACTACCATTATAGGGCAAGCCAAACAAAGAACAGCCAGGGAATTCCTAGAAGAATGGCACTCATCCACAAACTCCATCAACAAACACATCGACCTGGACCCAATATATCGGCCACTACAGCGGACAGCTGAAACTGACAACTGGAAGCGGCAGGGACAGGCCACTATAAATGCCGGAGGAAACACCACAGAAGCGCTTCACAGGAGGCTCCCAAGCACTGAGGATGTCACCTAGACAGTGGACGAAACGTTTGCAACAAAAATTTCCAGCTCGGCGAACAGAACCACAACAACGAGCACCCGAGCTACAAATCTTCACCCAAACATTGAGCTCTTCACTGGAGCACGGCAGCAAACCTGAGTCAGAGATGTTGGCCAGGAAATAGGGTGGTATTTTGAAGTGGCAGGGAATAGGAAATTCAAGGTCAGTGCTGTGGACATAACATAGGTATTCTGCAAAGCAGTCACCCAATACGTGTTTCATCTAGAAGAGACCATATTGTGAATAGTGACTACTGTTGTCTAGATTGAGTGAAATGCACATAAATTGCTGCTTCATCTGGAAGGTGTGTCTGGGGCCTTGGATGGTGAGGAGAGAGAGTAAATTTCAGCTGCTACACCTTTTGTGATTGCATGGGAAGTTTCTGTGGGAGTCTGGGAAGGCATTGGGAGTGGAGGAGGAGTGGACCAAGGTGTTCCAGAGGGAATGGTCCCTGCAGGAGGCTGACAAGGTAGAGGAGGGGAATATGTACCTGCTGGTGGTGGCAGGATGCTGGTGATTCTTTGGATATGGATGCTGGTGGGATGGTAAACCCTAATGGTGTTGTGGAAGAGAATGGGTGAGGGCAAAAGTGCGGGAGTTGGGTCGGACATGGCTGAGGGCTGTGTCAATCAAGGTGGTAGGGAATCCTTGGTTGAGGAAGAAAGTGCCCATTTCGGAGGCCTCCCTGTAGAAACTGATATCATCAGAACAGATGCAAGGGAACTGGAAAAACTGGGAGAAATTGAATTGAGTCTTTGCAGGAAATAGGGTGTGAGGATGTATAGTCAAGGTAACTGTGCGAGTCAGTGGGTTTGTAGTGGATATTGTACTGGAGCATGTGGAGCAAAGGAAACATTTCTGCCAGCAGAATTCAGTTGGCTAAAAGAGTTAAGCTCTTGATTATTGAAGGATTTCACAAGCAGTTGTTGAGTTTCTGATATGGACAAACTGAGCGAGAGAGAGAGATTGAGAGAGAGATTTAGATATAAAACTCCATAGTTAAAGAATGTTAGAAGCAAAAGAGTTTTGTTTTGAGATGGCTAGGCTTAACTTGCTGGAGATATCTATATTCTGTGGGGTGTTTGCTACCATATGATATTTAGAAGAGATTTGAAGAAGCATCCTTACTGGAAGTGAACAGAGGCTCAAGAAATTTTTGGCTGTATACAAATAATTGACATAATAACCAGACAAGCTGGTTACTCTTTCAACTTTTGATGAGTCTTGACTATTTATAGCTGCAACTGTAATAGGTGTACGAGGAAAATTGAGCTAAGACATTCAATTTAAAGTAAGTAATTGTGTCCATTGCATTTTTATTGTATTGACTATTTAAGAGAGTATAATTGTTAGTTTTTCTTTTGTGGACTATAATTCATTTGTTTAAATTGTGAGCGATGTGGTTTTATTTTTTAGTAAATAGCTCTTGGAAACAGATTCTTGGAAAATAGTTCCCTTGGGGATTCTCCCATTTTTCTGAGCTAACCAGCAGAACAGCCACAAAAACTTTGAACAAAAAGCAGGGGTGATAGTACACAATGAAGAGAATTCCCATCACCTGAAAATTTCTCTGTCTTTTATCAAGTTTTCGTATTAAATTCTGAGACTGATTACCTGCTAATTTACATTAAGTGAATATTTCTTGACATTTAATGATATTGCTTAAATTTTTGAAATTTCATCTCTTTTACACTCTGATTATGAATTGCAATTTTGATGTTTGATTAGATTAGATTAGTTTTTTTTAGATTAGATTAGATTACATTACAGGGTGGAAACAGGCCCTTCAGCCCAACAAGTCCACACCGACCCGCCGAAGCGCAACACACCCATACCCCTACATTTACCCCTTACCTAACACTACGGGCAATTTAGCATGGCCAATTCACCTGACCTGCGCATCTTTGGACTGTGGGAGGAAACCAGAGCACCTGGAGGAAACCCACACAGACACTGGGAGAATGTGCAAACGCTACACAGTCGCCTGAGTCGGGAATTGAACCCAGGTCTCTGGTGCTGTGAGGCAGCAGTGCTAACCACTGTGCCACCGTGCCGCCCACCGTGTTTGGTTCCACTTGTCTTGAGGGTTATGTCTTGCAATTTTTCTTGAAGGAAAATGTTTCTGCTATTTTACCTAAATAAAAACAGAAACTGCTGGAGAAACTCAGCAGATCTGGCAGCATTTGTATAGAGAGAAACAGAATTAACATTTCAAGTCCAAAGACTTTTCTTGGGAGTTGGGTTTCTCCTGTATTTGTGGTTTTATTTCAGATTAACAACACTTACAATATTGCCTTCTTTTATCAGGTAGCATTACATTAATAGTACCAGCTACATCTACAATGTCTCTGGAAGTTTGAATTTTGTTTCATTTTTAAATTTTGATTATTATTACTACTTGTAAGAATTTATTTAATTTTTGTTTATAAACAGGAATATTGTGATTCAGATTGGAGAAGGACTGCTCACTGAACATGAAATCATGACAATTGGACGCTACTATAGCATTCGTGAACAGCAAAAAACAGACATTTGTCTCATACTGCATGTTGTCCAAGAGGCATTGAGAAAGGCCACTTTTGAGGATTTTACAAAAATATCTGAGGCTTTCATGTATGAGGATCGACAAAGGTAAAAAACATAATGTCATTATTATGAGTGGTTATCATAGTAAATTCCTGGTATTCTTCCAGAGATTCTGTGTGGTAGTATTTATGTACTTTATCTATGTTTTTCAATTTATACTCTTTGCCCAGCAGTTTTAAAATACTGGTCTCTAAACATCTGTGTTTCTGAAATCAATTAATTAGATTCCTAGAAATAAGTTTTTCTTTCAAATTGATCTTTAGGCAACCACAACTGAGAAGGTGTATGAGAATTTTAGTATTTGATTTCACCTCATACCAAAATGCTCCTTAAAGCATCAACATATACATGCTTCTGATCTTTGGTATCAAAGTACAATTTTAATGTAGACAATTTTAGATGAAATTCATCTATCAATTATCTAATCTTTCTTCTCTTCCTCAACAATTTACTAATGATTCTAAAATAGTATATAATTAAACAGAACCAGTGAAAAATGAAAAGGAAGAGAATTTATTGCCTCAGATACGTTTACAAATACAATTTGTCAATTGTGGTCCAGTGAATTCGCATAGGACAATATTTTGCCAATTATTTTCCCCTTTTTCCTTCTGCTATGCCAGAGTACATGAGCACTAATTGATTTGGTATTTTTCTCAAATGGCCATACTTTGTCCATTAGCCTATGAGTATGTTGGGCTGTTTGATTATAAACAGCACCACAGCTAAAAGCAATTAGGACAAATCATAGACAAGTATCTTCGAGCAGGGGTAGCACCAGGAGGGGAAAATTCATCTGATTTTACTGTCCCTAACCAAAGCACATGACAACTAACTATAAAAGTTGGTTCACAGATGATCTTTAGGAAAATGAGCTTGCAATGCCAACCAAGTCTAGTTTAGTTGTGACACCAATTCCACCTTCTCTGGGCTGCTAGGAGTGGACAACAAAGGCAATTTTACCAGCATTAGCCATAGTCGAAGACATGTAATTATGAAGTGAAAAGGGCATTCAGTAGAATACCTCTGTTACACTTTTGTGTAGTATTTCAGTTTTGTACGACAGAGCGAAGTGAGTTAGTAGACTAACACCACGGAAACCAATGTGCAGGCTACCTAGGAAAACACAGACCAGCTTAAGACCGAAATACAGGTTGTTCTGTTATAATGCGTGTTTCATTTATGCGAATTCACTGGACCACAATTGACAAATTGGGGATGCTGTTTCTACAATGCAAACTTTTAAAATGTGTGTTGGCTGTAACAGGATTAGACGCGCCAACATTTTAAGCACTGTTTCTGAAGCGCAATTTTTCTATAATGTGGGGTTGCAAAATTCCGGAACCATGATTTTTAGAAGAACTGACTGTTACAGATATTTCTGCTTTCTCTAATATTTTTGTATTGGAAACGTTTACGATTAAAATGATGTTTGGTCCCCAGGAGGGATCATCCAGGGTGACCCATATGCTCTTCCCATAGTTGTGTCCATTTTACATGGAACTGCTCCACTCCATCAATGAGTTGATGAGGTTACCCAACAGTAGATATTTTTTCAGTTTTCTGTGGTTTTCATTTCCAACATCATTTGAAGTAACAATTTTTAAATATCAGATGAGTTGAAACTTTACTAAAAATCACGAGTTTTCAAATTAATCGATGGTTTAAATGTTTCATTTAAAATATGTAATCAGCTTTAACGTTATAATTTGAAGAAACATTCATATGGTTTTGCTTATTTTTATTAACATTGGGTCCTGAATTTTCTCATTATATTTAGTACATAGACCATTGTTATATCATCAAGGTGCTAAAAGGATTCAGGAAATTTACATATTTTTGCTGCTTTCATGCTAAATTTAAATTCTATCAATTCTTCGTGATACAAATCTCACTTCTGCCAATGTCTGTCAGGGTTTTTCTTTGTTTGTTTACGTGATGTGGACATCACTGGCTAGGCCACCATTTATTGTCAATCCCTACTTGCCATTGTGAAGGTAATGGTGAGACAAATTGTTGAATCAATGTGGGTACATCCATAGTACTGTTAAGAAGGGAGTTCCAAGATTTTGACCTGACAACAGTAAAGCAGTGGCAAAGTCAGGATGGTGTGTACCTTGACGGATGCATATGGTGGTGTTCCCTTGCAACTTCTGCCCTTGGCCTACTATGTAGTAGTCTTTGCCTATCTGGGACATTTAGTCAAAGAAACCTGCATGAGTTACTGCAATGTAACTTGAAAATGATATTCACTGCTGCATTGGCGGTGCAGAGAGTGAACTTTCAGGTGCTGAATGGAGTGCAAATCAAACAAGCTGCTTTGTCCTGGATAGTGTCAAGCTTCTGGAGTGTTGTTGGAGCGGTAGTCATTCCAGGGAAGTGGGGAGTATTCCATCACATTCCTGATTTGTGCCTTGTTTGTATTAGACAAACTTGGGGGAAGCAGAGGTGATTTACTTGCCACAGAATTCCTAGCTCTGACCTGCTCTTGTTGTGGCCACTTTCTATGGCTGGTCCAGTTTATCGTTATATTATTTGTAATTTTGCATTGTTCAAGTATATAGAAGTTTTCTGAAGTTATACTTGTTCTGTAAATGATTTGTCATTTCTCCACAGAAATGTGTCAGCAGTTTTCTCTGTAATTTTTATCAATGTTAGTAAGACATTTGCGAGCTGAAGAAAGTACCAACTACTGAGTACATGCTACCAAGAAAATTTGTTTTATCTATTGTCTTCCTTTTAAACTGCTGCACTTGATTTCCTGAAGTGCTTTTTTACTCTTTCAACTCAAACGTTCTGCTACTTCCTAAAACCATACACACACAACAACTTCAGACAAAAGATAGATTTCCCCATGGCATACTTATTAAGAATTATGAAACATCCAGATGTATCGCTCTGAGTCATATTAAACATCTAGCACTTAAAATCAAACCTGCATTCAAACAAAATAAAAACCACATCCACAACCTCCACCAGCCCCCAGCCGCACCCACACAACCCTATTTAAACCCCCCCCCCAAAGGATGTTGGTCCCAGCTCTGTCAAGATGGAAGTCAGCAACCCATCCAATTTATGCATGCCGCTCCTTTTGCACAACTGGCTCCAATGCTCCAGGAATCGCAAACCTTAATGTAAAACTAGAAACTAATATTTTACACAAATATTGGGTGAGTAATTCATTCCCTTTTAGTGGTATGACACAGGTCTTCAATGTGTCCCTGGGAGACAGATACCACCATATAAACCATGTAGCATTCTTCATTGATACAGGTGTACTAGCTGACTCCAGGCCCATGAACTATTTAAGGATCAGGTCAGAAAGGGAGATGGAAATCTCCTGCTGGTTACTATGTACCATCCCACCCCCATACACTTTAATACTGAACATCACTTAGACATCTCTGAGGCTGCAATGGCAGAGGATGTACCCTGAGTTGGGGTTTTCAATCTCTTTTATCACAGTGGCTTGGCAAAACTGTCACTGACTGAGCTGGTCAAATCCTAAAGGGCATAACTGCTAGACCAGGCCTCTGACAGGTGGTGAAGGAACCAACAGGTGGAAAAAACATGTATAACTTCATGCTCACCCTTCAGTTTGCAGCAAATGCATTTGTCCATGGCAGTATAGTAGGAGTGACCAGCACACAGTGTTTGTGAAGACAAAGTCCTGTCTTCTTATTGAGGATACCTTCCATTGTGTTGTGTGAACCTACCACATGGTAAATGCGATAGACTTCAAGCAGATCATGAAACTCAAGACTGGGCACTGATGAGTCACTTTGGGCCATCAGCAACAGAATCATCCTCAAACTCCATCTGCAACATCATGGACTGGCATATCCCTGTGGAAGATGTGTTTGGTTGTGGCGTTCTGCTGGAGTTGTCTGAAATGACGGAAAATAGTCCTTTGACTGTGGAGGCTGGTGGGGTGAAAAGTGAGGGCAAGTGGAACCCAATCACACTGTTGTTAGTGATGAAAAGGGGCAAGGGCGGAAGCACGAGTGATAGGTTGAATGCGGTTAAGGGCCATGTCAACCACAGCGGGCAGGAAACCACGGTTATGAAAGAAGGAAGCCATGTTAGCAGCGCTGTTTTGGAAGGTGACATCATCACAACAGAGACGAGATAAGCAAAGGAACTGGGAGAATGGGATAGAGTTCTTGCATGATGTGGGGTAGGAAGACCTGTCAAGAAGGTATCTATGGGAATCAGTGGCTTTGTAGTGGATGGCAGTGGATAGTTTATTCTCCTAAATGGAGATGGAGAGGTCGAGGAAAGGAAGGGATGATGTGAAAGTTATAGATGGGTGGAAATTGGAGGCAAAATGGACAAATCTTTCAAGGTCCTGATGGTAGCATGAAGCATCTTTCCAGTCTGGCAGTTAGACACACCATTGTTCTGCCATTCTCATTCCCATCGCTTAAACTGAACTATCAACATCTTTTCCTCCCCCAGCACTCTACACCCCACTACATCCCTCTCCAGCAAGAGCATAAATGCTGCCCCCTCCACACTTCACCAGCTCTAATGAAGGATCATCTAGATTTGAAACATTAGCTTGCTGTCTCTCCATGGATGACCCACTGTGATCTCCAGAATTTGTTGTTTTCAGTACAGCATTTACCAACACTCCCTGGTGTCTCCTGTCACGTACTTAAGTTACCAGAAACACTGTGAAAAGGAGACCAGCACTGGAGCTCCAGAAACTTTCACAATATTCATGTAAATTATGTGAATAGGTATATTTTGTGTCTAAGCTATCTTGATCTGAATGGAAATGGGCATTCCACTAATTATGTTCTCTTTACCCCAATTATCAGTACAAATTAATTTTATGCATATTATCTTCTGAAGTATTATTTCTGGCATTCTAATGAATGTTCTATGTCAGTTGGTTAATTCATGCAAGCATATTAAACCCAGCGGTGCTATAAGGTTCAACAGTAATACAAGAGTTATGTAACCATCTTAAAATTATTATGGAAGTTGACAATTATGGCATTAGTTTGTTAGTTCAAGACATTACAATTTAAGAACCATTCTATCCTATTTAATAAAGAAAATCTGAAATATGACATGAATACAATATTGTTGAAATAGTATTTCAAGTCAGCAACAGTATTCTGCTGTCATTCTGAGGAATCCTTTCCAGACACCATTATAAAGGAGAGAAGTTCAAGCAGCATTCCAAGAAAGAGACATGGCTAAGGGGCAACAACTCACCAGTTATAGCTTTCCCAACACAAGAGGAGACAGGCCATAAACTCTTTCAGCATCTGCTAGTTACCCAGAAGGATGCAGTGCTGTTGCCACTTCAGTTGGCACAAGCAGAACAGTTTGAGGCAGTAAAGTAATGTGTAAATATTTGTGATGAAGTTAATAGTGCCCACTCCCATCATTTTTGTTATTAATGTATAGTTCCTTAGGTCTTTGAAGAATTAGTTTATGCTGTAACTCCTGCTCCATCACAATGCATCAAATAGTATGATTTTCCCTTATCTTAATTTGATTTGAGTGCATATTTTGCTTTGATTAAGAGGCAGATCGGGGCAGAACTTATACACTTAATGGTAAGGTCCTGGGGAGTGTTGCTGAACAAAGAGACCTTGAAGTGCAGTTTCATAGTTCCTTGAAAGTGGAGTCACAGGTAAATAGGATAGCGAAGAAGGCATTTGGTATGCTTTCCTTTATTGGTCAGAACATCAAGTATAGGAGTTAGGAGGTCATGTTGCAGCTGTACAGGACATTGGTTAGGCCACTTCTGGAATATTCTGTGCAATTCTGGTCTCCCTCTTATTGGAAGGACGTTGTGAAACTTGAAAGGGTTCAGAAAAAGTTTACAAAGGTTTTGCCAGCGTTGGAGGGTTTGAGCTCTCAGGAGAGGCTGAATAGACTGGGGCTGTTTTCTCTGGAGCATCTGAGGCTAAGGGGTGACTTTATAGAGGTTTATAAAATCAAGAGAGGCATGGATAGGGTAAATAGACAAGGTTTTTTCCCTGGGTTGGGAAGTCCAGAACTAGAGGGCATAGGTTTAGGGTGAGAGGGGAAAAATTTAAAAGGGACCTAAGGGGCAACTTTTTCACACAGAGGGTGGTATGTGTATGGAATGAGCTGTCAGAGGAAGTGGTGGAGGCTGGTACAATTACAATATTTAAAAGGCATCAAGATAGTTATTTGAATAGGAAGAGTTTAGAGGAATATGGGCCAAGTGCTGGCAAATGGAACTAGATTAGTTGATAGAGTAAAGTTGTAGTCAGTGTGATGGGTTGAAGTGTGTCTATTTTAATGCAAGAAGTGTCAGGAATAAGGGTGATAAACTTAGAGCATGGATTAGTACTTGGAGCTATGATGTTATGGCCATTACGAAGACTTGGATATTACAGGGGCAAGACTGGTTGTTGGACGTACCAGGGTTTAGATCTTTCAAAAGGAATTGGGAGGGAGGTAAAAGAGGTGGGGAGTGGCATTGCTAATCAGGGATAGTATCACACCTACAGAAAGAGATGTCATTGAGGGGGGTTTGTCTACAGAGTCAGTATGGGTGGAAGTCAGAAACAGGAAAGGAGCAGTCACTTTATTGGAAATTTTCTATAAACCCTCCAATACCAACAGAGACACGGACAAGCAGATTGGGAGGCAGATTTTGGAAAGGTGCAGAAGTAACAGGGTTGTTGTCATGGATGACTTCAACTTCCCTAATATTGATTGGAACCTCCTTAGTGCAAATAGTTTTAATGGAGCAGAATTTGTCAGGTGTGTCCAGGAATATACAGATAAGCTGACTAGAGGGGAGGCATATGGGATTTGGTGCTTGGCAACGAACCAGGTCAAGTGTCAAATCACTTGGTGGGAAAACATTTTGATGATAGTGATCATAACTCCCTGAACTTTACTATAGTCATGGAGAGGGATAGGAGCAAATGGCATGAGAAACTATTTAATTAGGTTAAGAGAAATCAGAATGCTATTAGGCAAGAACTGTGGAGCATAAATTGGGAACAGATATTCTCAGGGAAATGCACAACAGAAATGTGGAGGTTGTTTAGGGAGCACTTGCTGCAAGTACTGGATAGGTTTATTTCACTGAGGCAGGAAGGGATGGCAGGGTGAAGGAACCTTGGATGACAAGAGATGTGGAACATCTAATCAAGAGGAAGAAGGGAGCTTACTTAAGGTTGAAAAGGCAAGGATCAGACAAGGCTCTAGAGGAATACAAAGTAGTCAGGAAGGAACTGAAGAATGGACTGAGGAGAGCTAGAAGGTGGCATGATAAAGCCTTGATGGCAAGGATTAAGGAAAACCCCAAGGCGTTCTACACTTATGTGAGTATGGCCAGAGTGAGGGTAGGATTGATCAGGGATAGTGGAGGGAACTTGTGCCTGGAGTCGGAGGAGATAGGGAAGGTCCTTAATGAATACTTCGCTTCAATATTCATTACTGAGAGGGACCTTGACATTTCTGAGGACAATGTGATCGGCTCAAACAGGTTGATGTTAGGAAGGAGGATGTACTGGAAAGTTTTAAACATGTGAGGATAGATAAGCCCCATGGGCCAGATGGAATATACCTAAGGTTACTATGGGAAAAAGGCAAGAGATTGCTGCACATTTAGTGATGATCTTTATATTCTAACTGTTCACTGGAGTAGTACCAGATGATTGGAGGGTGGCAAATGTTACTCCCTTGTTCACGTAAGGGAATAGGGGTAATCTTAGGAATTATAGATCAGTCAGTCTTATGTAGGTAGTGGGCAAATTATTGGAGAGGATTCTGAGAGATGGGATTTATGATTATTTGGAAAAGCAGAGTTTGATTAGAGATAATCAGCATGGCTTTGTGAGGGGCAGGTCATTCCTCACAAGCCTTATTGCATTCTTTGAGGATGTGACAAAAACACATTGATGAAGGTAGAGCAGTGGATGTGGTGTATATTTTAGCAAAACACTTGATAAGGTTCCCCATGGTAGGCTCATTCAGAAGGTAAGGAGGCATGTGATACAGGGAAATTTGGCTGTCTGGATACAGAATTGGCTAGCCCATAGAAGACAGAGGATGTTAGTAGATAGAAAGTATTCAGCCTAGAGCTCAGTGACCAGTGGTGTTCTGCAGGGATCTGTTCTGGGACCTGTGCTCTTTGTGATTTTTATAAATGGCTTGGATGAGGAAGTGGAAGGGTGGGTTAGTAAGTTTGCCAATGACATGAAGGTTGGTGGAGTTGTGAATAGTGTGGAGGGCTATTGGTGGTTGCACTGAGACATTGTCAGGATGAGAACTGGGCTGAGAAATGGTGGATGGAGTTCAACCTGGAAAACCATGAAGTGATATATTTTGGGAGATCGAATTTGAATGCAGATAACTGGGTTAAAGGCAGGATTCTTGGCAGTGTAGAAGAACAGAGGGATCTTGGGGTTCACATCCATAGATCTCCAAGTTGATAGTCAAGTGTGTGATGCTTGAAACTCACAGCACCAGGTCAAGCAGCATCTGAGGAAGCCTTAGAGAGGATGCAGAGGGAGATTTACCAGGAAGCTGCCTGGAGTGGAGGGCATATCTTATGAAGAAAGGTTGAGGGAGCTAGAGCTTTTCTCATTGGAGTGAAGAAGGATGAGAGGTGACTTGATAGAGATATACAAGATGATAAGAGGCATAGATAGAGTGGATAGCCAGAGACTTTTACCCAGGGTGGAAATGACTATCACGAAAGGGCATAATTTTAAGGTGATTGGAGGAAGGTTTAGGGGAGATGGTCAGAGGTCAGTTCTTTCCACAGAGAGTGGTGGGTGCATGGAAAGCACTGCCAGCAGTGGTAGTAGAGTCAGGTATATTAGGGACATCTAAGCGACTCTTGGATAGGTACATGGAAGTTACTACAATGAAGGGTATGTAGGTCTGTTTGATTTTAGATTAGATTAAAGGTTGGCGCAACATCAAGGGCCGAAGGGCCTATACTGTGTTGTACTGTTCTAGGTTCTATGTTCTATTAGTTTAGGATATCTGGTCAGCATGGACGAGTTGGACTGAAGGGTCTGTTTCCATGCTGTACAAGCTCCATGACTCTATGATTAAAACAAAATTTATGGGAGAGATGAAAGCTCTATGTTAAAATGAAGTCAAATGTCAGTTAATAAAATCGATGCAAACACATATTAAAAAGCTGATGTTTTCTTCGGATCAGTAACATTTCAGTTTCATTTGTAACATATTTACCAGTAAATAAAGTTCAAAAAGGATGGAAAGGATACATATTCTACTAATGCAAGGCCTAAATTTGTAAGAAAATCAGAACTGGGAATGATAGCAGAAGAGTATACACTGTTAAGTACCATTCTTGAGAGGAGGGGTTGTTAGGCCATTTCCTTTCTTGAAAATTACACTGATTGTTGGAGCGTCAGTAATCTTGGAAGCTCCTGTGTACTTGAACAATGCAGCTTCTCACTGAGGGAATATGGCAGGTGCAAGATTTGCATTGCTAAAAATATCATGGAAAATTGTGTTCATCAGTAATTGCAGATTTATTACATATTTTCATATAAATATTACACAATAACATAAATTCTGAAGAAAATGTGGAAATTCAGCATCGAACGTTTTGATGGATTTTTTTCTGTTTAACTGAACTATTACTAGACAACCATTATACTCACCATTGTGTGTAAGTTATGAGCTGTTTAATATAATGCTGTTTTTCTTTCTTTTTCTCAAACAGAACTGGATTTTTGCCAGTCCAGGAAAGTAGAAATATTCTGAAAGGTTTCCAGCTACCTATACCAAATGATATTCTTGATGAAATGATTTCAAAGTAGGTTTATAAATCAAATCAAAATTCTATTACGTGCAATCCACTGTACTTATTCATTTTATTTTATTTTATTTAGCATTCACAGTCACAGAACCAGCAATAGAGTCTTGTCAGTGGCTCAGAGTTCAGTTAACTTTTAATCCTCTTCAAATTAAGAAATCAGGCTAACTGAAATAGTGCTCCTCATCTGGATGATTTAAATTCTGTATTAAAATTAGAACACAGCTTTCCAAAGAAATAATAATAGGCATTGCAGGTTTGAGAAAATACCTTGCAGTGTTGCCTGAATCTGGAAGCAGCTTTCACATTCATTATTTAATGAAAGATTTTTTTTGAGGTCACTCAGAATGTTGGAAATAGATTATATGAAGCCGGGGAGTTTACTTCAGCAATTTATAAGAATACAACACTGTTTTTATTGTCTTACCACAATTATTTCAAAACAATTTTAAAGTTTTCTAGGTGCTGATGGACAAGTGGCTTACCGGAACCTTATCTTAGGCATGAACTGGCGCGAAAACCCTGTACCCCATGTAGACATAAAACACCCTTTGGAGGTAGGACACATAATACAACATATACTATATTTAGTTGTTTTTCAGAAGCCCAGTGTTATTACTGGATTGTTAATCTGTTTTAATTTTATTTGAAAATACATATTTAAGTGTTAATAAAATTCAAAAATTATGTAAGGATACATATTCTACTAATGCAAGGCTTTTGTGAAACTCAAACTGGGGTTGTTTGAGATGATTACAGAGTATTCAGTACCATTCTTAACTGCCCAGATAATGAAGCAATCCATGTCCTCATGCAGCAAGACTTGGATTTGGGCTTGGGCTGATAAATAATATGTGACATTTTCACCACACAAGCTCCAGGCAATGATCATATCCAAAAAGAGAAAAGAATCTCTTGTTTACCAACAAAATTAGAATCTCAGAGTCATACATTATAGAAACAGATCCTTCAGCCCAGCACATCCATGCCAACTAACAAACGCCAAACTACTCAATTCCCATATATTTGCACTTGGTCCATAGCCTTCTCTACCCTAGCATTTTATTAGTCATCCAGATGCTTCTTAAATGTTGCAAGAGTACTTGCCCCCAACATCCTCTCAGGCAACACATTCCATATATCTACTTCCTTCTGGGCTAAAAAAAATTATTCTGATCTTCTGTAAACCACTTATTCCTCATCTTAAATATATGCCCTCTGGTCTTAGAAATGTCTGCTATGGGGAAGAGATTCTCATGATCTGCTCTCACAATTTTGTATACCTCAATTAGGATACCCCTCTGCTCCAAGAAAAACAAACTCAACCCATCCAGTGTCTCCTCACACCTGAGACTTTTAATCTCAGAAAAATCCTGGTTAATCTTTTCTGCACCCTCTCCAGTGCAATCATGTCCTTCCAATTGTATGACAACACAGCTTTCCATCCATGACTTAACCAATGTTGTATAAAACTATAACAACACTTCCTTGCTCTATATTCTGCACCCTGGCTAATGAAGCCAAGCATCCCTTATACCTGCTTCACCACCCTGTCTACCTGTGCTGATACCTTCCAGGATCTATGGATTTGTACACCAAGGTCCCTTTGTTCCTCAGTATTCCTTGGGGAACTACCATTCATTGTGCATATCCTTGCCTCATGAGACCTCCGAAAATGCATCACCTTCAACTTATCAGAATTAAAATTCATTTGCCATTGCTCTGCCCAATTTACGAGCTGATCAATATCAGACTGTCATCCAAGACCATCCTCCTCACTATCAACAATACCACCAATTTTCATGTCATCTGCACACTTACTAATTATATCTTCTACATTCACATCCAAATCATTCATGTACATAACAAACAGCAAGGGTCCCAGCACTGATCCCTGTGGTAAATCACAGCTTCCAATTACAAAAACAACCCTCCGCCACCATATTTTGCCTCTTATTTGCAAGTCAATTTTAGATTCAGTTTGTCAACTTGCCTTGGATCCCATGGACTCTTACATTTTGGACAAGCCTTCCACATGGGACTTTGTCAAAGGTCTTGCGAAAGTCCATGTAAACCACGTCAACCACACTACCCTCATCAATATATTTAGTCACCTTTTCAAACAATTCCATTAAATTAGTCAGATTTCCCTCTAACAAATCTGCGCTATTTCTGATTAAATGGCTGCCTTTCCAAGTATTTTTTAATATTTTCCTTCATAGGTTTTTCCAATAATTTCCCTCACACCGATGTTAGACTAACTGGTCTATAATTATTTGGCTTATCCTTGTTACCCTTCTTAGAACATAGAACATTACAGCGCAGTACAGGCCCTTTAGTCCTCGATGTTGCACTGACCTGTGAACCAGTCTGAAACCCATCTAACCTACACTATTCCATTCTCATCCATATGCCTATCCAATGACCATTTAAATGCCCTTAAAGTTGGCAAATCTACTATTGTTGCAGGCAATGTGTTCCCACCCCTACTACTCTCTGAGTAAAGAAACTACCTCTGACATCGGTCCTATATCTATCACCCCTCAATTTAAAGCTATTTCCCCTCATGCTAGCCATCGCCATCAGAGGAAAAAGGCTCTCACTGTCCAACCTATCCAACTCTCTGATTATCATATGTCTCTTTACCCACAACCAAAGTAAGGCTCACAGGTCTATAATTTCCAGGGTTGTCTCTACTCCCCTGCTTGAACAAGGGAACATTTGCTATCCTCCAGTCTTCTGGCACTATTCCTGTAGACAATGACGACATAACGATCAAAGCCAAAGGCTCAGCAATCTCCTCCCTGGCTTCCCAGAGAATTCTAAGGTCTATTTTTACACTTTCCAGGATTGCTAACACCTCCTCCTTATGCACCTCAATCCCATCTAGTCTAGTAGCCTGTATCTCAGTACTCTCCTCGACAAATTGTCTTTTTCTAGTGTGAATACTGATGAAAAGTATTCATTTAGTGTTTCCCTTATCTCCTCTGACTCCATGCACAACTTCCCACTACTTTATTGGCCCTCATCTTACTCTAGTCATGTTTTTATTCCTGATATAGACATCCTACGGGTTTTCCTTGATCCTATCCATCAATGACTTCTCATGTCACCTCCTGGCTCTTCTTAGCTCTCTCTTTAGGTCTTTTCTGGCTAACTTGCAACTCTCAAGCATCCTAACTGAGCCATCATATCTCATCCTAACATAAGCCTTCTTGTTCCTCTTGACAAGAGATTCAACTTCTTTAGTAAACCATGGCTCCCGCACTCGACAACTTCCTCCCTGCCTGACAAGTACATACTTATCAAGGACCTGCAGTGGTTGTTTCTTGAATAAGCTCCACATTTCAATTGTGCCCATCCCTGTAGTTTCCTTCCCCATCCTATGCATCCTAAAGCTTGGCTAATAGCATTATAATTGCCTTTCCCCCCGCTATAACTGTTGCCCTGCAGTATATACATATCCCTTTCCATCACTAAAGTAAACAAAACTGAATTGTGGTCATTATCACCAAAGTGCTCAACTACCTCCAAATCTAACACCTGGCCGGGTTCATTACCCAGCACCACATCTAATATGGCCTCGCACCTTGTTGACCTGTCTACATATTGTGTCAGGAAATTCTCCTGCACACATTGGACAAAAACAGACCCTCTCAAGTACTTGAACTATAGTATTTCTGGTCACTATTTGGAAAGTTAAAGGCCCCCATAATAACTACCCTGTCACTCTCGCTCCTATCGAGGATCATCTTTGCTATCCTGTCCTCGACATCTCTGGAACTATTCAGAGGCCTATAGAAAACTCCTAACAGGGTAACTTCTCCTCTTTCTAACCTCAGGCCAGTCTACCTCAGTAGAGGAGTCCTCAAATGTCCTTTCTGTAACCATAATACTGTCCTTGACTAACAGTGCCACACTGCCCCTCTTGTACCATTTTTTCTGTTGTTACTGAAACATCTAAATCCTGCAATAACCATTCTTAGCCCTGCTCTACCCATGTCTCCGAAATGGCCACAACATAAAAATCCCAGGTACCAATCCATGCTGCAAGTTCACTCACCTTATTCTGGATGCTCCTGGCGTTGAAGTAGACACACTTCAAATCATATCCTTCCTGATGGTGCCTTCTCGCAATCTTTGTTCTGACTTCACTACTCTCAACCTCCCATATACTCAAATTACAATTTCGGTTCCCATCCCTCTGCTGAGTTAGTTTAGCAAATTTCCTCCCCCCCAGGCTATTGGTACCCCTCTGGTTCAGGTGAAGACCATCCTGTTTGTAGAGGTCCCACCTACTGCAGAAAGAGCCCCAATTATCCAGGAATCCAAAACCCTCCCTCCTGCACCATGCCTGTAGCCAGGTGTTCAACTCCTCTCCTTCTCCTATTCCTCGCTTTGCTAGCACTTGCCACAGGCAACAAACCAGAGATAACAACTCTGTTTGTTCTAACTCTAAGTTTCCACTCTCACTCCCTGAGTTTGCTTTAAATCCCCATATCCTACCTATGTCATTGGTGCCTATGCGGACCATGATTTGGGCTGCTCCCCCTCCCCAGCAAGAATCCTGAAAACACAATCAGAGACATCACGAACCCTGGCACCTGGGAGGCGACACACCAATCGTGAGTCTCTCTCGTTCCCACAGAACCTCCTATCTGTCCTCCTAACTATGGAGTCCTCAATGATTAATGCTCTGCTCCTTTTCCCCCCTTCCATTCTAAGCAGCAGGGACAGACTCTGTACCAGAGACCTGTGCCCCATTGCTTACCCCTGGTAAGTCGTCACCCCCAACAGTATCGAAAATGGTATACTTGTTGTTGAGCAGAACAGCCACAGGGGATCCCTGCACTGCCTGCCGGTTCCCTTTCCGTCCCCTGACAGTAACCCATCTACCTTCTTCTTTAACCTGAGGTGTGACTACCTCCCTGTAACTCCTCTCAATAACCCCCTCCACCTCCCAAATGATCCGAAGTTCTTCCAGTTCCAGATCCAGTTCCCTAACACGGTTTTCGAGGAACTGGAGTTGGGTGCACTTCCCACAGATGCAGTCAGCAGGTACACTACTGGTGACCCTTCCCACATTCCACAGGACGAACATTCAACTGCCCTAACCTCCATTCCCACTACTCTAAATTCCCAACAAGACTACTGAAAAACTAAACAAAAAATAAAGAAACCAGTCACCTTACCAATTGGCGCACAGAACCCTTTTGGTTAGAGGAGGAGGACGGGTGGGAGATACTACCCGAGTAGTGTTTCGGGTCAAGCAACCATCCAAATATAAAGCCACACTTACCCAGCAGTCCCTGTGTCTACTCCTGCTTAGTGTGCGCTCCGCCAATACACAAAGTAAACCTTTATATCTTTTAAAATTCACCTTCCCTTCGGGCCTCTGATCCTCGCTGTTGCTCCTCCCACTCCAACTGGTGCCGAATAAAGGTGAAGAACGCTGAACTCCTGAAGTAAGTCTTTTAAAATTCACCTTCCCTTCGGACCTCTGGTCCTTCTTGAACAAAGGAACCACATCAGCTATCATCTAGTCATCTCGCACTTCATCAGCAACCAGTGAAATATTCAATATGTTCACAAAGCCCCAGCAGCAACCTGGGATATATCTCATCAGACCTGGGGATTTATTGAAATGAATTGAATTTAATTATTTTAATTGTCACATGTACTCACCTGAGTACAGTGAGAAGTTTACAAGTCACCACTTATGGTGCCATCTTCAGTACAAGGTACCGAGGTACAAATTCTTCAGTACAAGTTCTTTGGAAAAGAAAATAGAAAATAAAGAAATAAGAAGTCTAGCATTACAGATTGTAGAAATAAATTAGAAAATAGAAGAATAAGAAGTTAAGAACAACAATTCTTCCAACTCAGTCCAACTGGCACCTAGCCTCTGGCCCACACTGAGCCTTGACTATAACCCACACTGGGCTTCATCTCTCAGCTCTCAAGGCAGAGAGGGGCCTCTGAAATCACATCAAGGCTGGAAGTCCATGCTGAGGTTATGCCAGGCCAAAGGATTGCCATGGGCTGCCAAAAGACCATGACTCCGGGCCACCAAGAGACCGCCAAGCTTTGCCAGGAGACTACCACATGCCGCTGAGAAACTGCCATACTGCACCAGTGAGAGATCACCATGGTGGGCTGGGAGATCACCACAGTGGGCAGGAGGATCACCACACCAGGCCAGCACCTGCTATGCCTGAAGACAGCCACACCAGGCTGCGAGACTGTCACACCAGGCTGAGAAACCACCACACCAGGTTGGGATGCCACCACACCAGACTGAGAAATAACCACGCCAGGTCGGGATGCCACCACACCAGGCTGAGAAACCACCACACCAGGTCGGGATGCCACCATATCAGGCTGAGAAGCCACCTCGCTGAGTCCTTGCAAAGCCATGAGTCCAAGTCCACACTGAAAGGAGGACTTTGTGTCCCGGGTGTTCAGGATGTCACCAAGAAGAAAGAAGAGAAAAAAAACACAAATGACCCATAAAGAGAAAAAAATGGAAAAGAAATAAACAGAGCAGACAGGGTCTATCTGAAGTGCCATCATAAGCACATGTAAAACATCTAATACTTTCTCCTGATTAATCTTAGCATGTTCTAAAACCTCACCATCCCAAATGAAATACCCGGCTACATGTCATTCTCCTCTGTGAATACAGATGAAAAATGTTCATTTAAGATGTTACCCACATTCATTGGTTCCATGCGCAAGTTGCCCCTTTAGTCTCTAATAAGTCCCACTCTTTCCATGGTGATCGTTTTACTTTTAATATACTTATAAAAAGCCTTGGGGTTTTTCTCGATCCTATCTGCCAAAGGTATTTGGTGGCCCATCTCTAATTGCCAAATTTCCTTTTCAAGCTTTTGCAGCGTCTCCTCTGTTTTAATGTGCTACATCTTACATATGCTTCCTTCTTTTCCTTCATCAAACTCTCGATATCCCTTGACATTCAGAGTTCTCTGGATTTGCTCCCCGTGCTCTTAACTCTTAGAGGAACATGCTGGCCCTGAATCCTCACTTCACGATTTTTAAAATACTCCCACTTTTGTAGCCCAAACAAGTGAGTTAACTGACATTACCCTTGTTTTACATCCTCTCATAACATTTCTCTTTGTACAAAAGAAAGTAGTCCCCAAACTGACTGTGAAACAAACTTATCAAGTTCTACAGTGCACAGTAAGCAGATTGCCTGATGTGTACTGGATTTTGCCCAATGTTAAGTGTGTACTACATTTCAGCAGGGAAAGGAGGGAGAGTGAGAGTCTGTTATCCACTCCCCTCTGTCCAAGTTCCAAGGCTACAAAGAATCCACTATGCTTTTATAAAGCTTAATGGAACTCTCAGCAGCTAAGGGCATGTGTGCTGTCTGTTGAGGCCCTTCAGATGGACATGTTTCTCAGACAAAGGGAAGATAATTTGAGCACCCTGCCCCAATTATTTCAATAACCATCCCCGCGAGGTATGAAGATGACCTACAGCAGCCTTCATACTGACTGAGGAGGAGTTCGAGACTGCTACAATTGCACTGACTTGGTGGATTCATCCAAATCCAATATCTAAAATTGAAAGCAAGTTGGTAGGATTTAATGTAGAAGTCAAATCAGGATAGGTGAGAACAGATTGCATAAGTTCCGGCTGTATTTCTGGATATTTGTGTAGAATCTGAACTGATATTTTCTTCCTGCTGTTTGCTGTTTCAGGTTAACAAAGCTGGGAGTGGAGAGTTCCCAGTTAAGAAAGTGACGAGCATCAACTATATAGCCTTCATTGAAGATTTATTTGGCAAGCAGGAGTGAAGTGACGTAGTATAGGTCTTACTTTTTTAAAAAATATATAGAAACAAATTTTTGAAAGTTCTACTAAGGCAGTTGTTTTATTATAGAATTTTAGCATTGATAAGAAATTATTAATACCCTTCAGCAGCTTAGTAATATAATTCCAGTTAGAAATTGGCCTAAAAATGATGAAATTAAAATAGCTTTACTGATTGGCATTTCTGTGTGTAATTTGGATGTATTAAATAATTAACTGGTAATAAATCAGCATACTTAAAACTCCACATAGCTTTCTGGATGACCTTTTTTCACACCAAAGCAATAACGTGGAGAAATGATTGAGCTCTCAGGTAGATTTCTCTCTCCCTTTTCCTTGGTATGTTCCAAGCAGTGAGAGTCAGCTGAAAGAAACTTTGCATAATTCAATACCTGAACAAGGGGCAGGCCTCCAGCAATAAGTTGGTGATCAACCTTCCTGCTGAAACAGGTAGGGGGCTGGTCGATATATTTACATTAGGGTCCTGTGGTGTAATTGGTTCATGCATTCTCAATTAAAATGACAGTGTAACATACCTTAATTTATATCTCCACAATATTTGTCAAGGTAATTTCCTGATATTTCTCAATTGGATTATGATTCAAAATTGCTGGGTTTTCTTTGTTTTCATTGAGAAGACAAAATTCAGGAAGTTTAAAGTGAAGAGCAAGCACTGGCAGTTCTCTTTTAAGAGAACCATTTTTGATCAATTATTCTAATGTAAAGGGGAGGAGCATCCGCAACAAGCATAAGGACAATTTGACACCAGATTGTGGAAATCCTTATCCTCCTTCATATGATAGTAGATTCAGAGAAACGTGCAATTCTCAGAGCAACTATACATAAGGAGCTCAGGAGGAGGCCCCCTTTGTACCTATGCTGCCTCATGCAATTGGGTCTATGAAGTTGCCATGGCCAATGAGGCAATGGCAAAATCAGTATATAGTCCTGGATAGCTTTGCCTCTACTTTTTCCAAATATCAGCAGCATCAGTTTGCAATTCATGCCAACATTAAGCAGGAGACTGAAGTCATGTTTGCTAAAGGACATCTTTCACCACATTCCCAGTGGATTGCTGAAAACAGTAACAGATAGCTCTGAGCTCATGATATGTCTTTGGAAGTGAGCATGACTCTGATTTAAGGCTCCATCTAAATCTCATCATGTAGATAGATCACATTCATAGCTTGTTATCATTGTTGTAATTATGTTTGCTTAACCTGGCAGAACAGTTCTTTAAGATGGACTGCGGTTGAAAATAAGGAGGGCAGTATTGTTAGATTTGAGATAACAATTGTGAAGGGGGGCCAACACTATTTGTAAGTATGGTAGGGAAGGACGTCATGCAGGTGGGAGGTTCATTCATGGTCTGGCTTCAAAGAAAGGAGGGTATGACCAATCAGGCATGATCAGCTCATATGCCAGGAGCTGGGGCAAAGGTGTGCAGATGCAAGCTCATGTAGGTGGATTGGGTAAGGACATGAGAATGGAAGGGCTAGCAGGAAGGGTAAAGCACACAGGAAAAGCACCTGGATGCTCAGGACTTCACCAACATGTAAAAGGCAGAGGTTGGAAGCCACCAGTTGAGAAACACTCACATTCATCTTCCACCATTCTGGAAATTAAAGATACGCAATAAGGAAGAAATGGCTATGTGCACAGCTGGAGTGGGAAGGGTGAGTGACTCAATCAGTGCACTGGACAGGACCCAGACCTGTGCTGTCCCTAATCTCCACCATTGGCTCCATGCTGCATAGCTGTCTACACCAGGCATCTCTGACCATTTCATTCACACAGACACTTTTGAACAAGAGGCCAGTGAAGTAACAAGATGAAGGGCAGTGGTGTCAGCAGGACTCATTGGTCTCTTACTCTTGCTTCCGCAAGTTGCAACAGGCTCTCAACATAGACATTGGTCCATGGTACATCCTGTATGGTTATGAAGATAGGCATCATGCTGGCATAATTGCATCCAAGGCTACACAGAGACTCAAACAAACAGATTGGAACAAAACGATTAAAATTATACAAACATTATCTTTTCTTAATGGTGCACTGTCACCTGGAAGTTTGGTCAGGTTACCTGGGGCATTTGTGTCTTGATGGCTGAAGCACATGTGAACGATTGTGTCCCACATCCTTGCCTGCAGCTCCTCTTCCTTCCTGTGCACATGGGTGAACTCTCTGATTATTAACACCACAGGGTCCACTGCTGTGTTGGGCTGAGCAAGTGCCGCATCTTCACCCTTCTCTGAGTGTCAGTGACCTGACCTGATCTTCCTCAGCCAGCTGCAGAACTGTCGCAGACAGGAGCTCAGAAATTGTGCTCCCATACTTTCCAACAGTAACATTGTCTGTATCTGAGCTGGCTGGGGTGCAAGAAGCAGCCAGTGACTACTGGAATTCCGCAGGGGCCCATGTTGGGACTGCAACTATTCACATTATACATTAATGATCTGGACAAAGAAACTGAGGGCACTATTGCTACATTTACAGATGACACAAGATAGGTGGAGGGACAAGTAATGTTGAGAAAGCTGGGAGGCTGCAGAAGGACTTGGACAGAATAGGACAGCAGGCAAGGAAGTGGCAGATAGAATACAAAGGGTGAAAACGTGAGGTTATGCACTTTGGTGGGAAGAAGATACATGGAATATTTTCTAAACGGGGAAAGGCTTTGGAAATCTGAAGCACAAAGGGACTTCAGTATCCTTTTTAAGGGTTCTCTTAAGGTTAAACATGCAGGTTCAAATGGCAGTTAGGAAGGCAAATGCAATGACATCATTCATTTCAAGAGGACGAAAATATAAAAGCAGAGATGTACTGCTTAGACTGTATAAAGGTCTGGCGAAACCGTATTTAAAATATTGTGTGTTTTGGGATCTGTATCTCAGGAAGGATGTGCTGGCCTTGGAGAGGTCCCAGAGGATTGTCACATGAATGATCACAAGGGCTTGTCCCACAAGGAGTGGTTGAGGACTCTGGCTCTGTACTCAATGGAGTTTAGAAGGATGAGACGGGTAGGGTATCTGATTGAAACTTACAGAATACTGAGAGGCCTGGATAGAGGTGGATGTGGAGAAAATGTTTCCATTAGCAGGAGGGACTAGGACTAAGGGCACAGCCTTCGAGTGAAAGGATGACCCTTCAGAACTAAGGTAATGAAGAATTTCTTCAGCCAGAGGATGGTGAACCTGTGGAACGTATCCATACCTTGTTCCAGCTGAGGGAATCTCAGGGCCAATATTTATCCCTCAATCAATGTCACAGAAGCATATTAACTGATCATTATCACATTGCTGTTTATGGGAGCTTGCTTTGTGCTGCTTGGCTACCACATTTTGCACAACTATGATTCGACTTCAAAAGTATTTGATTGGCTGAAAAGTACTTTTGAATGTCCTGTGGTCTTAGTAGGTACTATGTAACGGCAAGTCTTTGCAAATAGGCTACAAGGCAAGGCTGTATTTGGAAGAATGGAATATCTTGTAAATAATCTGCCTCTCTGCTATACTATAGTTTTTAAGTTTTTACTAATTGAAACCAATGACTGACTGATAGGAATGTAAGGAGAAAGGAGAAAGCTTACTTTACAATAAGACCTGGAGACACTGCTCAGTCACTGGAAAGGAGTCCAGGAAGACAAGACTATGCAGATAATGCCACGTCACATATAAAGAGATCATCAAGACAAACAGGGAAGAGGACGATTTTGAAAGTTTGAGGGCTACTATCTTAAATCTTCATTTACAGAAATTTTCACAATGTTAGCCACTCTTTTCCAGGGAAGTTAGAATTAAATGCAGGCAGCTAAAAGGTGCAGCCAACATCATCCATTTAAAAGGTAATTGAACAATTTGCCTCAGGATAAGATTAAATTAATTAAATTACTATTAGTATTTAAATAAAATGCCATAACTGGCAAAAATCACATGATAACTGCCTTCCGTAATGTGGTCAACCATAACTCACTTGTGATCTTGCTGCTTCTTATTTTACTTCCTGATTTGAAGACCTGCGTCTCCACACGTGGGATGAGAAATAATGTTAACTGAACCAGTGTTCATTGAGGTCATGGTATTCAGCAGTTGCAGCTTTTTGATGATCATAAGAATGTCACATGAAAGGGACATGAAAATGCTCCCAAGCTTGCACACTTCTGCAACATCTGCATTCTACGTAGCTTACTAACAAGTAAATGGAGATGTTCAGAGGATGATCTAAGCAATCAGTTATTATTTTGTTCAGTATCTACATTCTCCTATTATTCATTTATACTCTTCCCCTGCAGCCTGGCATGAAAATCATCACTGTGCATTCTTCTTCACTCGTTTAGGAAATTTATTCTTGAGACAGTGTAACATTACAGAGATAAAATCTAAAATATTGCTTTACTGGTTGGTAAAGCTTATATGTCATATCATAGGCATAAATGATTAGCATTAGCATTAATTTTTAAAAAATTAACTTTTCTTGGGTTAAGCACCAGGTTTCACATTTTGTTCAAAATTACAAACTTCAATGATTCACAAACTCAGTTCATGATTTTCTACTCATTATGTTTGTCTATTGAACTTACTTTTCTGAAGTTTTACAACTAGTTTAGATTCCTCTCTCTCATCCCTTACAATTGTCTCTCACAGGATTGTCAAATATACTTAACCAATTATGCTGGTTTTAGTTCAATGTTATTGTCATATATCCTGTGTAGGTGCAATCTGCTGCATTGTACTATACTGATTGGAATTCTAAAGCATAACCACAGAAATTTTGGCATTTTGTCATTCGTAGCAAGATCACCTATCTTCTGTCCTGCTGAAATGACCTTGGCTGCAGAATAATTGTGGCCAAAGTGCTTTTCAAACTAAATGTATAAAATACAAGAAACTGATCAATAATCTGCTTTAAAATTTTCAAAAACCTGTTATTGCCCAGCAGTCCTTAGGTTCAAGACTCACCTACTTGAGCAATGTGTCATAACTCATCTGAACAGATTGATTAAAAATAAATGCAATATTTCAAAGATAGAAAACAACTGATGATCCAAAAACTATATTTCACTCACAGTTGGGGAACAGCTCCAGGCATTTTGTTAAGGACATGTCATTTTTTTTAACCTTACTAGAGAGGAGTCAAAGACAGCAGGAAAACCATTATGGTCTGTTTGCTTTCATCTCAGAAATGTTCTCAAAAACTTGGACATGAAAGAAATACGGAGAAGTGCAACATATAAATAGAGTTGTAAGTTTTTTTGCATGAGTATCCACATCAGTCTCTAAAGTTACAGAAATCTATTGATTTCTATTGATAAAGAAATTGCCAAAAGCAAATGGTTTTCAGATCCACAAGTTAAATATATTTTCATTTTCAAGCTAATAAGATGGAAATATAGAACCATAATTGACCTTGCATCTTTTTCTCATTCCTTCAATTTGTCAAAATTAATGGAGAAACTCAGCAGGCCTTGTAGCATCTGTGGGAAGAAAGCAGATTTAATGTTTCAAGCCTGGTGACTCTTCATATTGTTTCATATCTCTAGCATCCACAGTTCTTCACTTCCTATTATTGTCACAATTAGTTATTTAATTGACAGGCATTATGAACTTGATTCTTTTTAAACTGAGAGCAGATCACAGCTTTTGGAGTTGTAACACAGCTGTTGGTTGCACAAAGGGGCTCTGAATGTATTCCTTGTTTCAGAGAAAACATAGGCAAAGGATGTTACTCGGAATTATGGAAATTTACTGTGCAACCATTCCTCTGCCAAAGCTAACTCTCCAACTGGTACAGTCCACTCTAAGCTGTTGCTGTATCTGTTCTATTCCATTTGAAGAATCTTTTTTCAAATAACCATCCAAATCTACTTTGAATGATATAGATAGAAAGAATTCTCATTAAATTCTCATTATTCTTGTTAAATAAAGAAAAAAGTAAAAAATAAAATAGGAGTGAAATATGGGTAATAGTGACGCACACTCATTACACATGCTGCCAGAATTGAACTTAAAAGAAATTTAAGTATTGCTGAACTAAGACATTGTTATCAAGCTTTTCATCTTGCACTCTTCAGGACAATTCACAGAAATACCAAAAAGGGAAAATAACATTTACAGTATACTGTATGAGAGAAAAGTGCTGATTGGTTGGAAAGTGAACTCTGACTGGCAAAGGTTATTAATACATTTCTGTTCCTGTGTCTTAGGTTTTGTAACTTGCCTCTTATGTGGTATATTAAACTTGTGGACGCAAGAATCTCCATTTATTTATAATGATGAAATTAATATTACATTAATTCTGCACTATTCAAAGTCTCTTAAACAAATCCCAGTTTACAGAAGTATTGTAGACATAGCAGTATAAACTAGAACCTTTCTTTTGTTTGAATAGTTTGAGTTTAGAATGAAAAGTATTTTCAGTTATAAATCTGTTAATTATGTGGCAGAATTGGGTGTTCCCTTGGCAATGGGTTTGCAGATGTTGCCATGTTGGAGCACAGCTTATAAAATGTCTGAGGACTCAACATTCAGATGTGTGATGTCAAACTGCTGGGACACTATCGCTGCACCACAAGTGCCCTTTGGTGGGATGGCAAGGCCTAGACCCCAGTTGGGCCCCTAAAGCTGTTTCATGAATATCTTTAGAGTGGTTTCCAGCTTCAGCTGCCCTCCTTTCTATTATAGAGTCGTAATAGCAACATAATAGTGTTAAATAGCGACATACAAGTTTCCATTAAAGATGATGGCTATAATAGCAGACAATTCTGTTCCAAACTGATGGTCTGACTTGGCGTTCCAGACTTGACTGGCTTTTAAAGTATCTGACATTTGTGGAGACTGTGATCAACAAAGGACATATATCACCAGGATGTATAAATTTAATGCATTCAGCTGGAATTGTTATCATAAATCATCTGAGATCCCACAGAGAAATCCATTGATTCCATTTCACAATGGCTTCTGTCAATGTGAGAGCAATAAGTTGGAAAAATCCCTGATGGAAATGTGCCCCTCCCCTGACTTCCACATTTCTTTAAATTTATTGTTTTTGTACCCTTTTGAATCAATTCTTCTGTAGCATTTTTTTCTTCATAACCCTCCTAGCTGTACAGCTTTCCTTCAGTCCAAACTAGGAAGAATGCGCACTGTCTTAAGTCTCTGCTAACCCTGTTTTGTTAACTTTCAGAAGGCACACTAGATTGACGCAGGCAGAGATCCCAGTAGTTTATTGGAAAAGTCATATCTCCCTTACACCCATTTACGCATCTTGTGTTAAATAAATATAAATACAAGCCATAAATATCAAGTATGTTCCAGCTTTGGTGCTGAGGCTGTGTAATTTTTTATTACCCTTTGAACTGAAAGCTGGGCTCCCACATTACTGAGAGTGGGATGTTTATTGAGTTTTTGCCTTCTTCCCCTCCACTTGCTTATTTAACTGTCTCCCAACATTTATAACTGAATCTTACAGAATTATAAAGCAATGATTTGATCTATTAGTTGTTGGATTCATTTAAATATCACACATTGCTTTCACTCCTTAGCATGAATGTAGTCTATTGTAGATTCACCAGATTGGCAACTGATTTTTAGATATGTCTGGTATTGAGCCTATCATGCTCTCCCACACTCTCTATTGAACTAAGTTAAACCGCTGGCTTGATGGCAATGATAAATTGCCAAATAAATTAGGGATGTGCCAGTTACGAGATTATGAGAGCCATGGTTTACATTGTGGGCAAATGCAATCCTGTTGGCCACACCAGCTCATGGATGCCAGGTTTGTATATACTGTATCTGTTCTGAATATATCTCATTTAGTAATATCACATAATATAGTGGAGAATAACATCAGTGTGAACACAGGACTTCATCTCTAAAAAGATAGTTTAGTGATCACTGCTCCCATTACTGACGTAAACACATTGCACCTTTGACAGGCCAATTGGTGAAGGTGAAGTTAAATGAGATTCTCAAATTAGGGAAGTTTGCAAAGTTAGGGAATCTGAGTTAGAGAAGTGCAGCACGACAATGTCCCTGGTTTAGCAAAGGAAATTGCAAAGGGCTTGTACTCATGAAAATTACAATGACATGCTGTTTTCCAAAGTGAAGGCTCACTCATGAATAATAGTTACTTGTGTGAGGTACTCTTGAGTGATCATTGCGCATGAAACTGTAGCCTAGCAAGGAAGACACTTCCCAGGGAAGGAGATGCTGAGAGAGCTTTAGATGAGGAGAAAATTAGTAGAGAAAAATGAAAAAACTCATATATTCTTTGCATTCATACAACTGAGATCAGGACCCCATTCTTTGAAAAAAAGATCAGTATAAACTCTTCTTCTATAATTTGCATCCTCGGTATGTTGCCTTTATCCTATAATTCTGTACAACATCAACTGACAGCATACTGAGCAATATTATTGCCATTACACTAATTCTGATTTAAATAAATTACCTTTGATTTTAACTATAAACATTTCTATTTGGGTACTCAAATATGTGGATATACATGAGTAGTGTTGTGTCATGAAATTCTTCCAAGAGGTACCAAAATTCATTTTGATTTAACTGATAGTCCAATTGATGCTGCTGCCTTACAATGGTTTCCTTTGTGATTTTATATAGTACCAAATAAATAGAGGGATTTTATGGAGCTTTTGGAGAGGGAAATGTAACATGTCAGGTCACTGAATTAAAACTGAGATTCAAAATTTGTATTTCGTAATACCAAGTTGAAATGCAGAGATTGAGTTAGCAACATGTTTGCAGTGTGCTGGGCTTCATGCTGTCCTGTAGTGGGTTTTGTTTGAATTGCATTTGCATGCCATGGATACTCATTCACATTGGTCTTATTTTAATTATGTTCCACCTTTAACATAAAATCAGAGATGTGCAGAAATCTTGTGGCACCTGTTAAAGGTGATGCGCAACATTTGGTGTGAACGAGTGAAGTAGCAAAGGCAAGGGAGCCTGGGGTTGGTGATGGACAGTCAGTCAAGGAAAGGAATGAATGGCCTAAGGATGGCAACAATACTGTCAAATGTCAGTCCATCTCTGGGTTTTGGTTGGGAGACTCCCTACAGGGCTTTGCCTTCACTTACAACATTCAATTACTGAGCAAGATCTTGGACAATGTACTTTACAACAAAAACTAGACGACATAGGATAAAAGTGAGAGGGGAAAGATTTAAAAGGGACCTGAGAGGCAACCTTTCCACGCAGAGAGCGGTGCGCATATGGAATGAGCTGCCAGCGGAATTGGTCGAGGCTAGTACAATTACGACATTTAAAAGGTATCTGTTTGAGTACATGAATTGGAAGGCTTAAGAGGGATTTGTGCCGAATGCTGGCAAATGGGACGAGATCAATTTAGGGTATCTGGTTAGCATTGACGACTTGGGCGAAAGGATTTGTTTCCGTGCTGTAAAACTCTACGACTCTATAATAGAAAGGAGGGCAGCTGAAGCTGGAAACCACTCTAAAGATATTCATGAAATAGCTTTAGGGGCCCAACTGGGGTCTAGGCCTTGCCATCCCACCAAAGGGCACTTGAGGTGCAATGATAATGTCCCAGTGGTTCGACATAACACATCTGAATGTTGAGTCCTCAGACATTTTATAGGCTGTCCTCTGACTTTGCAACATCTGCAAACCCATTGCCAAGAGAACACCCAATTCTGCCACATAATTAACAGATTTATAACTGAAAATACTTTCATTCTAAACTCAAACTATTCAAACAAAAGAAAGGTTCTAGTATGGGTGGCACGGTGGCACAGTGGTTAGCACTGCTGCCTCACAGCGCCAGAGACCCGGGTTCAATTCCCGCCTCGGGCGACTGACTGTGTGGAGTTTGCACGTTGTCTGCGTGGGTTTCCTCCGGGTGCTCCAGTTTCCTCTCACAATCCGAAGATGTGCAGGTCAGGTGAATTGGCCATGCTAAATTGCCCGTAGTGTTAGGTAAGAGGTAAATGTAGGAGTATGGGTGGGTTGTGCTTCGGTGGGGCGGTGTGGACTTGTTGGGCCGAAGGACCTGTTTCCACACTGTAAGTAATCTAATTTATACTGCTATGTCTACAATA
This sequence comes from Chiloscyllium plagiosum, assembly GCF_004010195.1. Classification (NCBI taxonomy): domain Eukaryota; kingdom Metazoa; phylum Chordata; class Chondrichthyes; order Orectolobiformes; family Hemiscylliidae; genus Chiloscyllium; species Chiloscyllium plagiosum. The sequence goes on along the minus strand of NC_057721.1, from coordinate 40,652,941 downwards.
CTTCTGTAAACTGGGATTTGTTTAAGAGACTTTGAGTAGTGCAGAATTAATGTAATATTAATTTCATCATTATGAATAAATGGAGATTCTTGCGTCCACAAGTTTAATATACCACATAAGAGGCAAGTTACAAAACCTAAGACACAAGAACAGAAATGTATTAATAGCTTTTGCCAGTCAGAGTTCATTTTCCAACCAATAAGAACTTTTCTCTCATCCAGTACAAATGTTATTTTCCCTTTACTTTGGTATTTCTGTGAATTGTCCTGATGAGTGCAAGATGAAAAGCTTTGACAAACAGTGTCTTAGTTCAGCAATACTCAAAATTCTTTAAGGTCAATTCTGGCAGTGTGTGTAATGCGTGTGGATCACTATTACCCATGTTTCACTCCTATTTTATTTCTGTGTTGTACTTTTTTCTTTATTTAACAAGGTGTTCTGACACTGAAACTCAAGCACACAATGTTGCAGATTTGGTTTTCACAATAAAGCAGAAGATTATTGTGTGAAAGAAAAGAGGATGAAATAGAATAGCCAAGTTTTTTCTATTTAACACTCCTGTATAAATTGAACGATCAGAAAAGAAGATCAGGGGAGGTTTGGAGGGTAGGAGGGGAGATTAAAAATATAAATAAAAATACAATCCCATCTAACTTGACAACATCACATTGCAATACTCAAACACCAGAGAGTGTTCACTTTCCTATCACATCTATGGATTTAAAAGTCCTTGTGCGTGAATCACAAAAAAATACTAGCATCCAAGTTCAGGAGGTAATGGGGAGGCAAATGGAATGTTGTTCTTTAATTCAAAAGAAAAGAAAGTATAAAGGTAGGCAGGTTTCACTAAATCTATACAAGGCATAGTCAAACCACAGCTGGAATATTGTGAACACTTTTGGGCCTCTGACCTAAGGGCATATATTTTGGCATTACTGCCAGTCCAGAGAAGGTTCATGTTTGGTTTCAAGAAGGGTTGAAGGCCAAAGTGTTTAACAATAACTGGAGCTTTATTATATGAGATGTTCACTTTACAGGGCAGCAAGCTAGACTGAGCAGCTTCTCTCTAAAGTGATTGATTATGTTATCATCATGTCACGTCTTAAAGTAACAGTCCAACATACATGATATATCTCCCTTTTACATTGGAGGTTTCTGCAATGAAAATATTTACAATCCTATGTACAAAAAGTCACAGAAATGGAAAGAATCATTAATTATTTCATAGTCCTTTGGATTTGGCTTCTGCTTACCAATATTCCTTGTTGTGCAGTAGTATGGTGAATACAGGCACAGGAGGTCAGTTTTGAATAATGTTTACCTACTTTTGAATCCACTTTCTCCAAATAAAAGACTTGGCCATAGGTACTCTCTTCGCAGCATATGAGCAGGAACATGTTTCGGCCATCCAGCCCCTCATGTCTGTTCTGTCATTTTGGGTAATGACTGATTATCTGCTATGATATCCCCATATCTTTTGATGTTATTGATAACTAGAAATCCATTAATTTCTCCCTTTAAACTTATTTAATGACTCAGATTCCACAGCCTTTGGCTGTTGGATTCCAAAGACTTATCACCCTGCTAAGTAAAGAAGTTCTTCCATATGTTATTCCAAAATTCTGCGATTGTCTCCTGATTCTAAATCACACAATCAAATGAAACCTCCTTTCTGCCTCTAATCTATGTATCCCTTCAAGAATTTTCCAAGCTTCTATGAAATTGCCTCTCATTCTTCTAAATGCTAGACAATACAGTTCCAGTCTCCTTAATGTCTCCTCATAGGACAGCCCCACCTGCTGAATCTCTGCTGCATACACTCTCTGGCATGCATACCTTTCCTTAGGCAAGGCACTAAATTTGCTATCAATGCTCCAGGTTCAGTTTCATCAGTTTCTAGACATCCAGATGCCTTTTAAATGTTGTGATTATACTAGCCTCCACCACTTCCTCTGGCAGCTCATTCCATACACACACCAGCCTTTGCGTGAAAAAGTTGCCCCTGAGGTCCCTTTTAAATTTTTCACCTCTCACCTAAACCTCTCGATCTGGACTCCCCCACCCAAGGAAAAATACCTTATCTATTTACACTATCCATGCCCTTTATGATTTTATAAACCTCTATAAGGTCACCCCTCATCCTCCAATATTCCAGTGAAAACAGCCCCAGCCTGTTCAGCATCTCTCTATAGCTCAAGCTCTCCAGCCCTGGCAACATTTTTGTAAATCTTTTCTGAAACTTTTCAAGTTTCACAACATCCTTCCAATAGGAAGGAGACCAGAATTGCACACAATATTCCAAAAGTGACCTAACCAATGTCCTGTACAGCCGCAACATGACCTCCCAACTTCTATACTCGATGCTCTGAACAATAAAAACAAGCATAACATACACCTTCTTTACTATCCTATCTACCTGCGACTTCGCTTTCAAGGAACTATGAAACTGCACTCAAAGGTTGCTTTATTCAGCAACACTCCACAGGGCCTTACCATTAAGTGTATAAGTCCTGCTCTGATTTGCCTTTCCAAAATGCAGCACTTCATCTGCCAGTCCTCGTCCCAATGACCCATCTGATCAAGGTCCCATTGTACTCTGAGGTAACCTTCACTATTCACTACATCTCCAAATTTGGTGTCATCTGCAAATCATATATATGAATGATGAAAAACAGTGGAACCAGCACCGATCCTTGTGGGACACCACTGGTCACAGGCCTCCAGTCTGAAAGGCAATCTTCCACTATCACTCTCCGTCTTCTACCTTTGAGCCAGTTCTGTATCCAAATGGCTAGTTCTCTCAGTATTCCATGAGATTTAACCTTGCTAACTAGTCTACCATGAGGAACCTTGTTGAATGCCTTACTGAAGTCCATATAGATCACATCCACCAGCCCTCATCAATCCTCTTTGTTACATGTGTGTCTTATGGTCCTGCTCCACAGCTACATGACAAAAGAGAAACACTCCAAAAGCTTGTGCTTTTAAATAAACCTGTTGAACTATAACCTGGTGTTGTGTGATTTTTAACTCTCTCTCTCTCTCTCTCTCACAATTGAGAGAGCAGTCCTAGGTCTTCTGGGACTATGGCAAGTTTCATTTCAAACTGTTAATTGTGTAATGAGAAGAGAATAATTGATAGTCTATCTGTTTGAGGCCCCTTCATAAAGATGGAGAGTGACAGAGTTGATTCTGAGACTAGGGGCCAAAATCTAAATAAAGAAAATATGATGGTATGAGGCACAAGCAGGCTACAATAAATTGGGAAACATAACTTAAAGGGATAATAAACATTTAACAAGCCCTTGGAGGAACTGGAACTGCTGTTCATTCATGTTTGGCATAAAATAAAATGGAAAAGATGGCCCTGTCATGGCTAACAAGGGACATTAAGGATAGTACTGGATCCAAGGAAGAAGGTTTCAAATTATCTAAAAATACCAGCAGACCTGAAGACTGGGAGCAATTTAGATTTCAGCACAAGAGCACCAAAGGATTCAATAAGAAGGAAAAATAGAGTATAAGAGTAAGCTTGCGGGGAACATACAAACTAATCATAAAGGATTCTAAAGGTATACAAAGAGAAAAAAGGATTAATGAAAACAAATCCCTCACAATCAGAAACAGGGAAAATTCTGGGGAACACATGAGAGGGAGAAATTGAAGGAACTCTATTTAGACCCCTCAGATCTTACCTGTTCAATCAAATAACTTCATAGCCTTCAAAACCTCAGTGGATACAAGCCTAACCTGTTCAATCATTCCTCATAAAAGAAACTGTCCATTCCAGGTGTTGGTTTCAGGTGAAAACTCTCCTTTGATACAGTGGTTGTTGGCCAGCTCCATCTCCCGCCCTCTGGCAGCTGCTGTTGCTGCAGTTGTCATTGTTGTCCTGCAGGAGTTCATTCACTGTACCATGATCGATCGCAAGAGAATCATAAGACTTATCTCTGCCATGCTGTTTCTTGCTTTCAGCGATCTGTAAGAATAGTAACTGCAAGTCCACGGTCTGACCTCTTTATTCCTGACACCTTCCCCATGAAGCTTCAGATGATGATCTTACAGCGATGAGACTCTACTTGGCCAGTGCCCCATGCTGTACGCGCTCTATCTAATTCTGAATTGCTGTTGGTCTAGAGAGGGTGAACCAACATCACAGGTGCATGAAGGGATCTAATGTAGCTGGATTACCGCTGAGTCTGTCAATACACCTTTTGATATGAGTCATCTTGACTTCATGTAAGATGGTCCAACAAACAGTCATAGAAAAGTAGAAACCAGGAGCAGCAGTAGGCCATTCAGTCCTTCGAGCCTGCTCAACTAGTTTAATGGTCCTCGCTAATCATCCAGCTCATACCCTGTTCCCACTTTCTCCCCCACATCCTCTCTTCACTTTAGTCCTAAGAACTATATTTAACTCCTCCTCGAAAACATTCAATATTTTGGCTACAACTGCTTTCTGTGACAGAAAATTCCATAGGCTCACCACTCTCTGGATGAAGAAATTTTTCCTCATGTCAGTCCTATATGGCCTATCCTATCTTTTGACTGAAACTCCTGGTTCTGGACTCCCAGTCATCGAGAACATCCTTTCTACATTTACCCTGTCTAGTTCTTGTAAGAATTTTATGGGTTTCTATGAGACCCTCCATCATTCTTCTAGGCTCCAGTGAATATAGTTTTAATCAATCCAGTCTCCCTACATTCGTCAATCCTGCCAACACACGAATCAGTCTGGTAAATCTTCATTACACTCTGCTGGAACATCCTCCTGAGTTATTCTGGAGTCAATGTGACCTTGGTATGATTCTCAGACTTGTGTTGAACCCAGTGACGCAGTGAGAGGGTCCCTGCCTCAGAATCTCCCAAAGAAGTCCCCAACCCTACCACACCCACACCACTTCCTCATAACTGCACCTCCGTACCACCCTCACCACCCAAATTACACCCCCCCACCCCTCTCCCCACTCACCTCCACATCACCCTCCCCCATATCTCTAGCTTGACATGACCCACCGACTCTCAACACACACTCCCACCCCCCCACACATTTCTGACAGAACAGCACATCAGTACTGAAAGCAAGGCAGGCAGCGTATTAGTGTAGGAAACAGTGAAGCATCAATGTCGAAGAGGGAGTATACATTGCTGCATGGCGCTGAATCACTGTCGGAGTGTTGCATGTGCCACAGTTTACATGGCAAACATACCGCATGATGATGCATGAAAGAGAAAGGGGAGGCATGCATCATGGGCAAAGGTGGACTCAAGTCAGTCAATTAAGGTCTGGATGGTTAGCCAAGACTAGTGAGACTTCATCTGATGAAGGGGCTGCGCTCTGAAAGCTTGTGATTTTGAACAAACCTGTCGGACTATAACCTGGTGTCACGTAACTTCTGACCTTGTCTACTCCAGTCCAACACTGGCACCTCCACATCATGGTCAGTGACACAGTTGGTTCAACACAAATCCAAGGATCAACACTATTGCAGCCCAGGGTCAGTCCTGGAAATCAAGCAAAGTCCTGCTAGTTGGGATAGCTTGGCAAATTCTGTCTGGGGGATGGCTGCGTACTGTTGGGAGTGTCATTGCAAAGTCTGTCCAGGGATGAGCCATGGTCAGTCTCAGGTAGAGCCCAGATAATGTGGCTGGGTGGGGGTGGAGTTTTAGGGTTAGTATATGACGTCCTTGAGGCTGTGGGCATCTCAAGTGTGGGAATTGGTTTAATTGTAGTGGCCAGGGGAATGGTCACCATCAAAAATTGTAGGACGAGGTCAGGTAGGATAGTGGAGTGTACCAGAATCGGAGCCAAGGCAAGTCATAACAAGATCCTGCGTTAGACCCCATGGAGACAGTTGCTGTAAACATTTTGTGAAAGTGAGAACCAGCTTTCAGTAAAAACAGTCAAAGCAATGTATTCACCTGGACTGGAAGTCAAAAAGCAAAGTTATCGGGTACATGCTTCGTTCATGCGCTCAAGTTTCTGAAGTGTCAAATATTTTGTTTCAACGGAAGTTAAATGGGAAAGGGAAGTTCATTCCAAGTCATCTGATGGTGAGAAAGTGATCACTGCATCTGAGGAAGAATCTAATTGTGAAAGTTTATGTTGACAGTGAGAATCTGATATTTGAACTCACACACGAGTAACTCAACAAACCTGGCATTATTCTCACCACCTGAGAGAGTGGAAAATCCCACATCCAAATTCCAGCATAAGGTCATGAACTATTAAACAGTGATTTGTTAGTTTTCAAATGAGAGGAGAAAAGTAAGGAGGACAGTCATTCAGGTCATTGATGATGATAAATTATGCCAGAGGATGTAAGCCACATGTAGAATCTTAACAGTTTAGAAAGAGGCCATTTGGCCCATCGAGTCTGCACCAACCCTCTGAAAAGCATCCCATCTGCATTTACCATGGCTAATCCATCGAGCATGCAGATTCCTGGACATTAAGGGCAATTTAGTATGACCAATCCAGCTAACCTGCACACCTTTGGACCGAGAGAGGAAACCGGAACACCCAGAGGAAACCCATACAGGAGATGGGGAACACATGCAAACTCTACGCAGTCAGTCACCCAACGCTGGAAACAACCCTTGGTCCTTGGTGCTGTAAGGTAGCAGTGCCTACCACTGAGCTACCATGCTGCCCACAGTTTGGCAGTGCTCTGGAAACTGCTGTTGGTTAAAGAATACTGCCACCTTCTGAAAAGTTTAAGACAAACTTTTCTCTCTGTCTGGAAAGATGCAACCTAAGGAAGTGATTTGCATCACTCGGGTTATGTAATATTGTGCTTGAACAAACTGCAGACAATGCAGCCCTTTTACATGAGAACATCAGTCTTGTATTCAGAAAAAGACAAGTTCAAGAAAACAGCGACCCTGCCAAACCAGAAGCAACCCTTAAACAGCAGGACTGGGGAAAAGAAATTATTTGTTTCACCAGTCATGTAATTGCAAAGGGTGAATGAGTGTGTCAACTAATCAACAAGTTGAAGTAAAGAGTCTACCTGGATCAGCACAAATCTATAGTCAGACTGAGAATAAAACCTGCTGATATATATTGAACATATCGTACAGATAATGCCACGTGAGCCATCATTGAGGAGAGATGATCAATAATTCAAAGTCCTGCAAGGAACAAATTGCCGTTCAGAACTTCAAGATACTGCAAAGAATCAATTACCTGCTTCTGCAAGGAAGACATCCTCCGCAAAAGAAATCCAAGAGATTAAAGGCCCTCCAGTTTAAAGAGACCCACTGACCTCAAATTGTCTTTGATTCTCTTACTGACAATGGTCTTCTATCAGGAAACTACTGAGTGAGAAGAATGCATTTCAGTAGAATTTAAAACGTCCAGTTGGATGAATTTGTAAAGCCAGAAACTTGGTGACAGTGTGGGCTGTGATACATTTGTATATATAATTACAATATTAACAATGCTTGGGGGAGGAGGGAGGTATATGGGATTAAAATAGACTGGCAGGGTTATTCTGAGGAGTAGAAATGGTACCACCCATTACAATGATGTCATATCGACACATGGACAGAACAGCTTAGATCTTGGAGGAGAAGCCCAGACAGCCAGGTCCTCCACAAAGACTCTGTCACAATGCCTGCCATTCAATGTAGTCCATAATTAGGAGTGGCACGGTGGATCAGTGGTTAGCACTGCTGCCTCATAGTGTCAGGGACCCGGGTTCAATTCCTGCCTCGGGCAACTGTCTTTCTGGAGTTTGTACATTCTCCCCGTGTCTGTGTGGGTTTCCTCTGGGTGCTCCGGTTTCTTCCCACAGTCCAAAGATGTGCAGGTTAGGTGAATTGGCCATGCTAAATTGCCGTAGTGTTAGGTGCATTAGTGAATGTAGGGGAATGGCTCTGGGTGGGTTGCTTTTCGGAAGGTCGGTGTGGACTTGTTGGGCGAAGGGCCTGCTTCCACACTGTAGGGAATCGAATTTAATCTAATAACTATCTACTAAAATACAATAAATTACTATTTCTTCAAAACAAAAGCCTCCTCTAGTTCAACCAGTAATCAATATTCCTCACCCCCAGTAGACAAAGCAGTTGTCTGTAGTTTGCTCCAATTAAAGTGGCTGGTGGGAGTAAACCTAGCACAGGATGAGGGCAGACACTGGTTAGCTGCATTTACAACCAATGGTGTGGAAAGCTTAGTATTGAACAACAGGCTAAAATTACAGTAGTAGTGCTCAATGGGGCTTGCTTGGACAGATTTTGGTCCTTGTATTTTACTGGATGAAACAACTGAGTCAGTTTGTAATACCTGTAAGCTGAGCTGGTTCACCCGAAGTGAACCATCTGACCACTGATGTGCTTTGAATTTGCTGGAGAGAATGATGAATGGAACATCTCAGGGACAGCCCTCACACCTACTTAATTTTTGTTGATGGCAGGTTGGAGAAGAATCTAATCTTGATGCAAAATCCTTACCCCTATATCAGATTTATATATTTTAGAATCCACAAAGGATGAGTAAAAGGAGGAGAAAATAAAGATATACATAGAATCAGGAAAGTACAGCACAGAAGGGGACATCATGGCTGAGCAAACCTGTGCTGGTTCTTTCAAAGAGTAGTCTAGTTGTGACTTAGTTCCACTCCTCAGTAAGGATTTCATAGAATCACAGAGGTGTTGTTGTGCATTAGGAGACTATTCAGTCCATCTGTATTGCTTTCCAAATAGGCTTCATTAATCAGGGTCATTCCCCTATCTTTTCCCCATATCCTTGCACTGTACTTCTATTTAAATAATCATCCAACACCCACTCAAATACCTCAATTGAACCTGCATCTAATACATTTCCAGGTAGTGCATTCCAGATCTGAATAACAACATTCCAGTAACTGTACTGAAGGTTCCAGAACTTGCCACTAGAACATAGAACATAGAACATGACAGCACAGTCCAGGCCCTTCGGTCCTCAATGTCGCGCTGACCTGTGAAACCAATCTGAAGCCCATCTAACCTACACTTTCCCATTCTCATCCATATAACTACCCAAGGACCATTAAATGCCCTTAAATGTGGCAAGTCTACTACTATTGCAGGCAGAGTGTTCCACTCCCCTACTATTCTCTGAGTAAAGAAAGTGTGTTCCACTCTCTTAGTCAGGCTGTTCCAATATGCAACACTGGCATCTACTCCAGAGTATGCAACGTTACCTGTGTACAGTTATGTCCTGTACACAAAAAGCAGACAAAATCCACACACCCAACTACTGTTCCATCAGTCTACTCTTGATCATCAGTAAAGCGATGGTAGGGGTCATCAATAGTGCTATCAAGGATCACAATAACCCTGCTCACTGATGTACAGTTTGGTTTCTTTCAGGGCCAATCAACTCCTGATCTTATTACAGCTTTGGTTCAAGCAGAGACAAAAGAACGGAATTCCAGAGGTGAGCGTGACTACCTCTGACGTCAAGTGAGCAATGCTAGTCAATGGGGAAAACTCTCCACTCATTGCAATTATACCTGGCATCAGCAAAAGATGGTTGTAGTTGTTGAGGTCAGCCATCTCAACTCCAGGATATCTTTGCAGGAGTTCTTCACGGTAGTGTCTTAGACCCAACCATCTAAAATGGCCTTCTCTCCATCATAAGGTGAGAAGTGAGAACATTCGCCAATGATTGCACAATGTTCAGCAACATGCACAACTCCTCAGATACTGAAGCAACAGGGGCAGCACAGTTGCTCAGCGGTTAGCACTGCTGCCTCACTGCACCAGGGACTTAGGTTCAACTCCCGCCTTGGGTGACTGTCTGTATGGAGTTTGCATATTCTCCCTGTGTCTGCCTGGGTTCCTCCAGGTGCTCTGGTTTCCTCCCACAGTCCAAAGATGTGCAGGTCAGACGAATTGACCATGCTAAATTGCCCATAGTGTTTGGTGCATTAGTCAGGGGTAAATGTAGTGGAATGGGTTTGGGTGGGTTACTCTTCAGAGGGTCGGTGTGGACTTGTTGGGCCAAATGGCCTATTTACACACTGTGGGAAATCTAATCTAAAACATACTGGACAATATCCAAATGCAACATGTAACTGTGTGCCATACAAATGCCAGGCGATGATTAACTCCAATGATAGAGAAACCAAACATCACCCTTTGTTAGTCAATGGTATCACCATCACTAAATTTGCCACTATTAATATTCTGCGATTACCATTGACCAGAAACTGAACTGGACTAGCAATATAAATACAGTGGCTGTAAGAGCAAGTCAGAGCCAAGAATCCTGCAGCACCTCTGACTCCTCAAAGCCTGTTCCTCATTTACAAGGCACAAGTCAGGAGTGTGATGGAATATTCCCTACTTGCCTGGATGAATGCAGCACCAACAACATTCATGAAGCTTGATGCCATCCTGGATAAAGCAATCTGCATACAATCATTCCCTCCATCACTGACATGCAGGAGCAACACAGTATGTATTATCAGCAAGGTATCTTCAGTACTCCTTCGACAGCACCTTCCAAACTACAATTACTACTATGTAGAAGGTAAAGAGAGCAAACATAGGACCACAGCACCTTGAAGTTCACCTCTAAGCCAGTCAACATCCTTACTTGGAAATATGTTGCTGTTCCTTCAGTACAACTTGGTCAAAACCTCCCTCTGTAATGGCATTGTGGTATACCCACAGCATGTGAACTGCAGTAGTTCAAGATGACAGCTCACTGTTACTTTTTCAAGGCCAATTACAGGTGGGTAATAACTGCTACCTTAGTCAAAACCCACATCCCATGATTTAATTAAAAACAAAATCCTAACAGAATCTAAAATAACCCAGCTATCATGTTGATGTAATCCTGTGTCAGAACACCAGGTGCTGCTTTTGATGGAGGGCTGTAATCTAAAATGATGGGGATTACTTTTTCAGTTTTCAGACATCCTAACGTCTTGTAATTCACTGACAAATAGACAAAAATTTGAACACTTAAGCCAACTAACTTTTTACTCGTGAAGCTGTGTCATTTACGGACAGTTTCATTAAATATTAGGAGAAAAACCTCAGCTGCCCCAAACTTAGTTTTTATTCTGAGCTTTCTTTTCTTTGTATTGATCTGTCTACCCTGCCTGCTAAGTTAAACAAGGCTGTAAGGTTAATTACTCAGCTCATGTCGAGAAGTGGTGGAAACAGCGTGTCATGTGACTACAAACTTCAAAATCTTTTGGCAATATATATCAGTGGTGGAGTTCCACAGGGATTGGTGCTGAGGTCACAATTATTTTCAAATATACATTAATGACTTTGATGAGGGACATGAATGCACTATCACCTTATTTGCAGATGATACAAAAATAAGTGGAATACCATAGAATCTAGAGAGACACAGTGAATCAGCAATCACCTGGCAGATGGAACAGAACGTGGGAAGATTTGAGGTTATACGCTTTGGTAGGAGGAATACAGGGCCATATGGAGAAAGACTGCAGAAAGCTGCAGCACAAGGGGATTGGGTATCCTCATGCATAAATCATAATAAACCAGCATGCAAGTTCAGCAGGTAGCAGCAAGGGAATTGGAATATTGACCTTTATTTCAAAGTTAATGGAATATGGAATATAAAAATAGGCAAGTCTTATGAAAACTATAGAAGGCATTAGTTCCACCACAGTGATACTGTTATCTAAGGAAAGGTAAACTGGCATTAGAGGCAGTCCTGAGAAGTTTCAGCAGGTTGATCCTGGGTATGGAAAGATTTTCTTAAAAGGAGAGGTTGAGTAGGTTGGGCCTGTACTTATTGGGTTTAGAACAATAATGGCAATCTTGTTGAAATATATACCATTCTTAGGGGGCTTGACAGGGTAGATGGCATAATCTCAGAATAAAGGTTTGCACATCTAAGACAAAGATGAGGAAGGATTTCTTCTCTCAGGGGATGGTGAATCTGTGGAATTCTTTACTGCACAGAGCTGACAAGACTGTTTTCTTTTAACTACAATCAAGGCTGAAACAGGTTTTTAATCAGTAAAGGAATCAAAGATTACAGGAGAAAGGGAGGAAGGTGGAATTGAGGATTATCAGATCAGGCAGGATCTCTGTAAATGGTGAAGCAGACTCGATGGGGAAATGGCCTACAAATGCTCTTTTTCCTATGATTCTTTTCTGTTAATCTGTTAAGAATTCTATTGTAATCAGGCGAAGATTTCAAACCCCATTTTCAATCACTGATAACATGAGTTCCAATGATTCTGAAATAATGCAGCTGAATTTTATTACTGTGCAACACTAGTCTTCATCAAAAGCTGACAATCTGTCACTCATTATTGCATACATTTGATCGTGATTACTATAAAATATCAGCAATGCCCACATTTACTGAGGACATTCAAAAAGCATAAGAACAATTTAAATATGATAAATATGCTCTGAACAGATGAATAAATATAAGTGAATAAAGTGATACTAACCTAAATTCATGTTCTGTTGCTCTATGAAATCCTAGAGAAGTACAGGTTTCCCCTCTCTACACACAACGCTGTAAAATTCAATCAAATGCTGCCCATTCAGAAAATAATGCATCTCTTTTGGGAATTCAATTTTACACTTTTTCCTCATTATATTCTGTACAGCTTTAAAAAGGAATTAAAAATATTAAATGTTAAATGTTTTTTTTAACAACTGCTATTTGAATTTGTTTCTGGTTCATACTAGCAAGTGCTGGCCTGCTTTTAGAGCACCTTTTCATTCCCATGGAGACAATGAGAAATGCCAGCTTTGTAAGGAAGCTCCAATTAATTGTTTGGCTGCTAATGCTCCCTCTGCTGATAGCAGTTTGAAACACAAGTTGTAAAGAAAGCAGTGAAGCAATAATGATCGCTGATCTCCAGCAGCGCATGAGGCACCATTCTTTGGAGACTATCGGCCTCCATCAAACAAATGTAACTCAAATGTAAAATGAATATAACTTGCTGCATTAGGACCTGTTTACAGACTCACAGAAACTTCCAGCACAAAATGAGGTCAGTCTGTCCATTGTTTCTGTTGGTCCACCAAAATCTGACTATACTTGTTCCACTTTCCACATAGCTCTGGAAGCTATGGCAGTGTAATTGTTGTTCTAAAAATTGCTTAAACATTACAAGAGGTTCTGATTCAATCAACCTTTCAGATAGTAGATCCAGTCTCTCATCCAGTTCCGGGAAGAACAACCCCAGCTTGTGCAATCTTTCCTTAAGGGTCAGACCCTCGAGCTCGGGAAGCTTTCTGGTAAGCTCCCTCAAGTATAATCATATCCTTCCTTTAATATGGTGACCAGAACTGTGCACAATCCTGCTGTTGTGGCATAACCAGTGTTTTATACAGTTACAGCACTTCATGCTCTTGTATCTAGGCTAAAAAGCACAACCAGTGTCTCTCTACCTGCGGATATATTCTGTCTCTCAGAATTTTCTCATAACTTCCCCACCAAGTTAAAACCTACTGGCCTGTAATTTCTTGATCCATTCCATCCTCCCTTATTTTATGAGTGGGACAATGTTAGCAGTCCTCTGGTTCTCTCGCTCCTAACCTGTGTGCCATGGTCCTTGATATCTCCTCCCTTGCCTCCCTCAATGCATTTCAGCTGGACCTGTGGATTTACCCACATTTAAAGTTATTTGTGTATGAGTCTGAAAGGGTTAATATTGAAGAGTGCCATAAGCTGCACACACAATGATGGTGTCATATCGATTTGTGTGCAGAATAGCTTAGAATCTAATGGCAAAGGTGACAGAGCATTGTATATATAGTAGCACATTTACATAAATTTTGGTGGCTTTGCAAACATACGTTTGTTTCAGTCTCTGACTGGATTAATTGTGCCAGTATCTTGCCTAACTTCACATTCACAGTGGCTCTACCATTGAATGATCTCTATGTTGACAACCTGCTGCAGCATAAGGAAGAAAGATGAACAAGGTGAGTACAGGGTAACGCTGACAGCATTGCCCCCTGTGGGTTTTCCCTGGCCTCTATGTACAAGGGCGTTGATGTGAATGAAGTGGTCAGCAGTGTTTGAGCCAGGGTGGTTTACAGCGCACGGGGAGTCAATATCCAGTATATCCAATATACAGAAAGGCACGGTTTCAGCTGGTCAGACAGTCCTTATTCCAACATTCATGCAGACTCCCCATCATGGCAGATGCTCAAGGGACTGCCCAGGAAATTGCACTTGGAACTCTCCAAGTCTCCATAGCAATTGAAGATCTTGGATGGTACCAATGAAATTATATAAAATAGTTACTTGGGAAATATTAAACAAGTAAATACACAGTCTAAATCCTGAGTAACTGTTAAAAAGACCCAATACTTACTTCACACTCCCTCAAATAGACCAGCTGCAGATATAGACCCAACAACACCCCACCCCCACCTTGTCTGTTCCTGTTTTTTTTCAGCACTCTGGGATTTTTGTGTAGCACTGTAATTGAAGTCTATCAGGTCTTTTCCCTGCCATCAAGGGAAAAGTAGGATAAGAAGAAGACTCAGATGATTTTGGGTCTTGACATGCCTTCAGAGTCTTCCCTTTACAAGTGTGTCTTTTGGACTCTGTTTTAACTTCAGGCCCTGGCTGTGGAGTAGTTTTCCATGCTGCTTCTGTACTTTATCTTCTGCTTTGAAGTCAATCCTTCTCAGCCTACACACTGACTCACTACACTGTGGGTGTGTTGGCATGTTGTCCTTGAGTCTGCCTGCCTGCTGCTCGCTCCTGCTGCTCGATGTTTTGGAGCTGGAGTGCAGCAGTCAGGTAACTTCACCCCGGCTCTTAAACCTCTCCCTGTCCTGAAGCAAAGTCAGCAGCATGCCAAGAGATGGAAAACAGGCCATAAAATGGCAGCGGAGGGCTAAATTGGTGTAGAGGAGGATTTCCACCAACACCAGCCCACCTCCCCTGCCTCACCCCACCCCTTCAGTTCCACCCTCTGGAGCCACAGATATGTTGTGTGTAAATCACCACAATCTACCTTTAATTTGACTACCTGTTAAGAAATCGCACAGGCAATCAAATGCAGAAACAACGACATAAACTTTATTGCCTGAACAAACCAAAATAAGACCCTCAAGTAAGCAAACTAAGCCTAACAACCCAACTTGACTATTAGGTGATTCATGATTCAATTTAGCTACAATTCCAACCAACAGCAACTGCCTGAGTGTCCAGGGTTCGATTCTTGTGCAGTGTGGTTTGCTAGAGTTCTGAAAAATCACCAAGTTAAATTCTGAAAGGATTTTCTGTTTTGTTAAGTGTGTGGTGTGACGTTATTGATAAATCTTTCGATCTGTTCATCCAGAACATTGATTACACTTTGGAGTCATCAAGTCTGTAGCTTGCTTTCTTAGGCAAAAGTGAGGACTGCAGATGCTGGAAGTCAGGGTCTAGATTAGAGTGGTGCTGGAAAAGCACAGCAGGTCAGGCAGCATCCGAGGAGCAGGAAAAGCTTGCTTTCTTAACCAGGAGTGAAAGCCATCTGCTCTCAACCTAGCTTCTATGTTCATCACAAGGCAGCAAGTTATCACTTTTATGTTTATGTCACTTTTGATCCCTTTTCCCCAGTGATGGTTAGTTGCTTTCAATTCCTTTATAGCAGTCTGTCCTAATCCTTTTCACCTCAGGAAACAGTTTATTCCAGAAAGAGTTTTTGCTGATTCTTTCAATCCATTAAGTTGTCAAAGTTCACTTATGTACTTTAAGGAAGGAAACTGCCAACCTTATCTGGTCTGGCCTACATGTGACTGCAGATCCACAGCAATGTGGTTCACTCTCAACTGCTCTTTGGCCAATTCCGGATGGGAAATGAATGCTGGTCTGGCTAATGATGACTACATCCTGTGAATGAATTTTTAAAAAGTTCTTAAGTTTACATTGTCACGGGTTGATCTACCACCCAGAAAAGAAGTCCGAATGAGACCTAGATCCAAACAAATCAGGGCCTTTGGATAGAGACTGTTTTTCCACCTTGATGTATCAATAGAAAGAAAGGAGGTACCAGTTGTACCCCCTAATCTGGCAGTCTCTGGTTCAGCAACTTCTCAGGTCCAACGCCTACAATATGAATCTGTAACCTAGGACATAGAGCTGTACAGCACAGGGAGGGACCCTTCGGCCCACAATGTTGTGCTGAACATGACATCAAGTAAAACTGATCCCTTCTGCCTTCTCCACATCCCTCCATTCTTTGCATATTCACATGCTTATCTAAAAGTCTCTGAAATGCCTCTATCGTATCTGCCTCTACCACCCCATGGCAGTGCATTCCAGACTCCTACCACTCTCTGTGGAGAAGACCTGCCCTTCACATCTCCTTTTAATTTTACCCCTCTCACCTTTAAATGCATGCCCCCTAGTGTTAGACATTTCAACTGCAGGAAAACGATTCTTACTGTCAATCCTACCTGTGCAGCTCATAATTGTTTGAACTTCTATCAAGTCTCCCCTCAGCGTCTGTCACTCAGAAGAAAATTACTGGAGTTTTTCTAGCCTTTCCTTACAGCTTATACACTCTAATCTAGCCGGCATCCTGGTAAACCTCTTCCGCACCCTCTCCAAAGCCTCCACTTCCTTCCTGGTGACTAGAACTGAACACAATATTCTAAGTGTGACCTAACCAAAGTCTTACAAAGCTGCAACATGACATCCTGACTCTTGTACTCATCCCCCAACCAATAAAGGCAAACATGCCAGACACCTTCTTTATCACCCTATCTACTTGCATGACCACTTTTAGGGAGCTATGGACTTGAACTCCAAGATCCTTCTGTATATCAGCATTGTACAGATTCCTGGCATTAACTGTATACTTTTCTTTAACATTTGATCTCCCAAACTGCAGCACCTCACGCTTACTAGTCGTATGGTTCTAGTTTTGCTTATCAAAGTTCATAATCAAATACAGAAACACCTACAGAAACTTTATTTAAAGTTTAGGTCACAAGGTTGCGCTCACAGTGTACCAATGCCTAGTCTGCATTTGCATTAATTTTAGTGAAGTGTTTATTCTCTGTCTGAAATAATTCAGGTTGTACTTGTTGAATCCTTTGGTAATAAAGATCTATTTTGTTGCTCACAGCTGGTTGTAGGAGGCATGAACAATTAAAGCTAAAAATCACACAACACCAGATTATAGTCCGACAGATTTATTTGGAAGCACTAGCTTTCGGTGCGCTGCTCCTTCATCAGGTAGTTGTGAAGTATAAGATTATAAGACACAGAATTTATAGCAAACATTTACAGTATGATGCAACTGAAATTATACATTGAAAACGACCTGGATTCGTTGTTAAGTCTCTCATCTTTTAGAATGACCATGTTGGTTTCAGTTCTGACCAACATCATCATTCTAAAACACGAGAGACTTAACAAACAATCCAGGTCATTTTCAATTTATATTTTCAATTGCATCACACTGTAAACTTTTGCTATAAATTCTGTGTCCTACGATCTTATACTCCACAACTACCTGATGAAGGAGCGTTGCTCCGAAAGATAGTGCTTCCAAATTAACCTGTTGGACTATAACCTGGTGTTGTGTGATTTTTAACTTTGTACATCCCAGTCCAACACCAAATCATAAACAATTAAATGCTTCGACCTCACATGAGAAATGCCTGGGATGCTGTTGGTGCTTATACAACTTTATCCTTATCCAGGTTCTGTATTTCCATATTGAGGAACATTTATTGTTTCAAAATATGGTTTACTGCAACGACATTGTGTTGAACATAATAATAAAATACAGAAGGTTTGTGAGCAACAGGCCTCACTGCACTTTACAAATGAATCTGAAATCTCATGTACAAACCCTAACAAGTGACATCCAATGGTCCTGCAAATTCTCTGGATGGCAAAACCCAGTCCTGAGGTGAATTACAGAAGTACAGCCTGTATTGCCATCTCAGAGGGTACCCCCACAGGAAAAATGTACTCCCTGAAAGTCGCCTCTTTCCTATTTACCATTTAGAAATTATTTCAAAAATCTGCTGTCCAGACAAATAATATTGTGATATGGGCAGGACAATATTAATCAATTGAGTATTTAACAAACTGAATTCACCCTTCATTAATTACTTACATATGGTGGACAGACTGCTGATTTCAGTGTCTATCCAATTCTCATACTATAGGGATGAGCTGGGGGTTAGGTTGTTAGGTACTGGGCTGGCTACTTGACCTATTTTACAAGCCCTCCCACTGAAAAACACTTCCAAAAGGGGAACATGTGACATCCAGCACCTGATCTCTCTAAGTAAGGCTCTTCCACTCCTCGTGTAATGCGTAACCCTTAATATTTACATCTGCCCATAGGTTAACAAGTACAGGTTTCTCGTGTAGCATGTAAGATCTATCTCTTGTTTGAGACTGGTGTCTTCTCTCCTCTTGGGCTATGCTGCTATGGGGGTGCCACAATTGAACTTGTAATTTCTGCATAAAATAGAGGGCCCTCTCTGATGTCAGTTCAATACTGGCACTAATACAAAATGAAGCCTTCATTGGCTGGCTACCTCCATAATGTGGGCAGCTAAACCTATTCCCAGTCCATCCCTGGGATAGTCCTCCAGAGGCAGAAATACACTGGGGTGCAGTACCAACGCAACTCTCCTCACCATCTCTGTCCTTCAGCCAGGAAATATACTCTTCTATTATTTTAAAATATAACATTGTCTTAGAGATTTGAAATAGTTAATTTTATATTCTTCTATATTTTTAAAATATAACATTGGCTTAGAAACTTAAAATAATCAATTACCATCTTTGGACAATGGGAGGAAACCCACATAGTCACAGGTAGAATGTGCAAATTCCACACAGACAGTTGCCCAAGGCTGGAATTGAACCCAGGTCGCTGGCACTGTGAGGCAGCAGTGCTAATTACTGAATCACCATGCCACTCCTTAATATTGAAATAAGGCTAACCAATACTCTGTATAACTGAAGTATATCATCCATAGTTTTATGTTCAGTTTCTCATTCAATAAAAGATAGATTCCCAGTAACCTTCTTAATTACATGCTATACCTGTGTATTAACGTTTTTGTAATTCATGCACAAGAACATCTAATTTCCTCTGCACATTCATTATTAAAAATCAAATGGGCACTTTGGAACAACTATCAGTTAGTTTCATCGTCACCATTGCTGATAGTAATCATCTTTTCCAGATCTATTTTATTAATTGATCTTAAATTTCTCAATTACTATGGTAAGACTTACTTTTATATATTCAATCACTAGTCCAGGCCTCTGGATTTCTAATCTAGTAACGTAACCAATATGCTAACACACTCTCACTTCATCGTTGATATTGCAGCTCTTTAATATAATATTAAATGAAACAAGATAAATAGCTTGGTTCAACGTACTACAAAACTGTGTTCTCAGCCCTATTCATTAAACACAATAAAAAGATAAACAATTTTGTTGTTTTAACTGCAAGCCATACAATAGAGGAGCCCAGTGTATTTTATATTCCATTAACCTGGAAGAATCCTGCCCAAAAATGCTACTTTGACAAAACACCATTTATAAAAAACCATAACATTATAGTAAGTTTAAAAAAGATTGTATTTGTTCAAGTAAAAAAAAGCCTGTCATTTGACTTTGACTCTTGCATCTTAAATTATTTGTTGGCAATATGCATGAAAACCTTTTGCTTTTAATGGTTTGCTGAAAAATACTTTGTGTATCAATATATAACCAAGCCATATGAAGCAGGAAGAACTCAGGTTTTACCATTGTTCAATTCTGAATTATCTGATTTGACAAAGGTCCAACTTTAATATTAGAATGTTGCAATTTGCCTTAGTATTCCCACCGTGCTCAAATCATATACTTGTTACATTGTCATCTCCCACACACTATTCTAATTTTATCAACTCAACATTATAGGTGGACGCTCCTTACTTGTATAAGGAATTGCTCTGTTTGTAATAACATAAACATGATATACCCACTGTAAGGCATATCTCCCATACAAGCCATTTTCAAAGAATCCTCTACAAATTAAACTTAATACCTTGTGTGTGATATGTCTGGACAATGTGTTATATGGCTAATAATGATCATTTACATTGCAGTATTTTGCAGCAGAGATTGTGATCCATTTCTTCCATGGCTGATACTCCATTCACAAGTTGGTAAACATTACACTGTCATACCATTTCATTCAGGCTAAAGTTTTAATTGAAACATTTACTCAAAAAAACGTGAGGGCAATATCTTATATTCTTTTTTACTGAGTGTCAATTTTGTCAAGTTTCACAGAAGGTCTCTCTCCATGAAGCATGGCACTATTGGTCCAAGCTAGCCTTATTAACCACTATCCTATCCTTATGGTGACCCTCTTGTCTGATGCTAGCCTGAGTTAACCACT
This sequence comes from Chiloscyllium plagiosum, assembly GCF_004010195.1. Lineage (NCBI taxonomy): Eukaryota > Metazoa > Chordata > Chondrichthyes > Orectolobiformes > Hemiscylliidae > Chiloscyllium > Chiloscyllium plagiosum. Next base: position 40,632,569 of record NC_057721.1, on the reverse strand, counting down.
CACTTTACCTGGAAGAACTTGCCACAGCTGAGTTATCCTGGAATTGACCAGCACCTCCAGTGTGTGCTTCATCTTTAAAAAGCTATTGTCATTTATACTAGCACTGTCCATATGGAGTTGTCCTGTACGGTTTGTGACATTTGCCCCAGATGTGGTCAATAAGGGGAAGTTGGCACCTTATATTGTTGACTGGCACCTGGAGGTCTTGGTTATCTCTGTGACTGTGACTATCCCCATGGAGAGGAAAATTGACCCAAATGTCTGAAAGAGCATGGAACATTGCAATCATAAGGATTGGTTTATACCAGCTTTTGCAACCAGTGTTTACAGAGAATCAGCAGCCACTTTTTCACCACATCGGATCTCCTTTCCACTGAAGTTTACACAATAATAGTTCCCACTAGTCACCTTTGTCATTTTTACTTCTTTCAATGTTAAAAATCTTGGCAATATTTTCCAAGTCAATGGAAAATAAAAACTAGCATCACAAACATGTTGGCAGTTGATTTGCTATCATTGGATCAAGCAATAATGAGAAAGAAAGGCTGAGAATTGTGAAAGAAATTGTGATCTTTGGAGAATTTTCTGCATTTGCTTCTTGTCTGACACTACAACAAAAGCCTCAATGGGCATATTTTGTGAAGCTGTACTGCTGGCAGAGACCCTGATGCATAGGAACTCTGATATGTTGGATGCTGTTACATGATTGGATTAGTTGGATGAATTTACATGTTGGGGAGGCAGAAGGTATCTTCCAGTCCCAGAGGTACCACACCTGGAGGCAGAAACTCGATTTCATTACATGGTGGCATCCCAGAGCCCTACTGCCTTCCCGCCTCCATTTGAGTTAAGGCCATGCGGGAAGGCATAACTTTTCCCACCTTTCTGCTAGTTGAGGCTTCTAAGTGGTCAGCATTATTTATGGCACCTCAGATACTGAAGCAATCCATGTCCAAATGCAGCAAGACTTGGATAACATCCAGGTCTGGGCTGACAAGTGGCAAGTAACATTCACACAGGCCAGGCAACAACCACTTCCAACAAGAGACAATCTAACCATCGTTCCTTAACATTCAATGGCATTACCATTGCTGAATACACTACCAATATCCCGGAGATACCACTGACCAGAAACTACACTAGACTGGCAAAAATAAATATTGTAATGACAGGAACAAGTCAGAGTCGAGAAATACTGCGGACAGTAGCTCACCACCTGTCTCACCAGAGCTTGTCCACCATGTGCAAGACACAACTCAGGTGTGGGATGCAATATTCCTGACCTGCCTGGTTGAGTGCAGCTCCAAAAACTCCAGACGTTTGACACCCGTCAGCTTGTTTGTCATCACATCCAACCACCATTGACACTCAGTAGCAGCCATATGTACCATCTACAAGATGCACTGCAGACATTCACCAAAGTTCCTTAGATAACATCTTCCAAACCTACAACCACTTCCACCTGTTCATTCAACAAGGATAGCAAATACATGGAAACACCGCCAAGGGCAAATTCCCCTCCAAGCAAATTACCATCCGAACTTGAAAATATACTGCTTTTCTTTCACTGTCATAGGATTAAAATCCCAGAATTCCTTCCCTAATATTATTGTGGATCTACTTATACCAAATAGACTGCACTGTTCAAGAAAATAACTCAGCACCTCACCTTATAAAGAGGAAAATGAATGTTGGCCCAGTCAGTGACATACAGGTCCCATGAGTTGAAATAAATAGTCTCAGGAGAAGCAACTGAACTGCTGGGGAGTGAGCATTTGTGAGGCAGTCTGAAATGTATCACGTTTGAAGGAGTTCCAAGGCTAGACTGTCAAATGTGAAGAACTGAAATCCATCATATTGGAGGCATAATTTAATGAGATTTGGTGACTATAATGTCACCTGGGACGGATTGCAGAGAAATTCATAGAATCTGTCTGGACCACATCTGTAATTAGAGGTGCTCTGTGGGGTGTCTCTTAATTTCTATTTACCCCATTAATTCTGTTAATTTTAAGTATTACAGCTTAACGTTTTCATATAAATATACAGTAAATTGTTTCATTTGTTGTTTAAAAACATCGAATCTTGTGCCTTTATTCTTAGTAAGTCACTGAGATTTCAAACCTTGACCAACTTTTAAATGAATTAAAAAGGTACAGGTCCATAATCTGAACGTTACATATAAATTTAGTGATTTTTAGTGGAATTGTAACAATCCAGAGAATTAAAGGAGTCTCAAACAATGGGATTTGAAGACAGGCAGTGAGGTACACTCTGGTCAATAAATATCCTTCAGATGGTGCTTTTTACCCAGTATGAAGAATAGTGGTCATACTTCAAGAACTGAACTCGTAGAATCATAGGGTCATACAGTACAGAAACAGACCCTTCAGTCCAACTCGGACGTTCCAACCAGGCATGTCAATCTGACCTAGTCCCATTTGCCAACATTTGGCTTATATCCCTCTAAACCCTTCCTATGCACATACTCATCCAGATGCCTTTTTAAATGTTGTAATTGTACCAGCCTCTCGCAGCTGATTCCATACACGCAACACCCTCTGCATTAAAAAAGTTACTCCTCGGATCCTTTATAAATCTTTCCCCTCTCATTAGATAAATTAATTGCCCACTGTCCAAGGCAAATAGATAGATGCAGTGGCCAAGACTCTTTGCACTAACTCCAGGCATGTTCTAACTAGGGCTTTATATAGCTAAAACACAGCTTCTACCACCTTGTATTGTATTCCTCTAGACGTAAAGATCAGACTTTCATTAGTCTTTTTGACTATTTTCATGATATTTTCATGAACACTCTTCAGGCATCCGCTATTTTGAATTTTTAAATTTAGACTATACCCTGCTCTATCCTTTTTTGATGCAGAGTGGATGATTTCATATTTGGATATAATAAAATTCACTTGCCACAATTTTACATATTCACTCAATCTATCAATATCTGTTTTGGAAAGTTGTGCTTCCCATCTATACTGCTTACCTATCTTTGTTGCATTGGCAAATTTGGTTATATGACTTTCTATCTCATTAGATCTGATATGAGAGATATGGAGAACTGTTTAAGTCCATAGTACCAATCTGTGTGGGACATCACTATGACTATGACCACTGATCTCATTTTGTAAATTAAATAAGCTGTCCATTTCTCCCCACTTTCAGTCAATTTCTTAATCAGGCCATCAATGTCATAAGTTTCGACAGTAATTAACTTGAGGGACTTTACTCTCGGGAAAATACTCTCGGGAAGTCCATTCAAATAACATTCATAAATGATCCTCCATTCATTACTTTAGTCAAAACTTCAAACAAAAATTCATCTAGTCCTGGGGGTTGTGTCACACTTTAAGGCCATTTTTTTCTTCAGGGCTGCTATTTTGTTTAGGTTCATTTGAGTTACTTAGCACAAAGCAGGGAATGTATGCTACCTGGTGGCAAAGCAATATTGCAGTGCGAATAAGTGTCACTCTTCTCTAACATTCCTGGCATTGATCATGGTCATTTCTGCTGCTTGAGTTTAAGTTTAACTCTGGAAATAGTGCAAAGGTTAAACAGCAAAGATCAATTGTGAACTAAAGGTCATTGATATTATAAGAATTTTTAAAAATTACCTTCTCCTTATTTCATTGAGTGCAATCCTGATACAACCATTCAATTTTGTTTTAATGGTTTAAAATGTTTGGGTTTGAATGTTTTAAACCCAAAACATCAAAGCCATTGCATTCTGCAAATAGAAAAGACAGACAATTACTTGCTAATAATATTATTACGTAGCTGTCCAGAATGGAATTGATGGGAAGTTACAACATACAAATTCAGTACCAGCATGGTGGATTAGCACAGCAAACTATATTAGTGACAGTGAAATGCTGTTAAATCATCTCATAACACAAGGCATGAGCACTAAGAAATATTTCATAATTCACTTGCTGTAATAAAAATATAGAATAAAGAACAAAATGAATAGATTAGGAACATTCAAATCCAGGGAGATAGAAGATATCATACCTGGTGCGATTTATTTTCTTACACAATCTCTACTTTTAATTAAATTGCAATGCAAGATTTCTTTCTGCTACCCTCTCAAATATTGAACTGCTAATTTAACTCCCTATGCCTTCCCTACTATCCCTACCAGAATAGAGTCCTGAATCTCCTTTCTGCAGCAGTGGGATCGTTTACTTCTCCCAAACCCTCTTTCCCTTACATTTCTGTGGATGGCCTTATGATCTGACTGTGGCCCACCCTAACCAGACAGCCTTGAATGGGAAGTGACTGATGCCTGACCACATTAGCTGTATTCCCTGGACTATGGAGCCACAGTATTAATTGTGAACCACTTCCAGCTCTGGAGAGGCATCGATTCACTGACTGAGGATACGCCAACCATGGCCAAACCCCTGGACTGGCATGGATGCTGTCCTTGACTTACTGTGTTGGGACCCCTGACTGATGGGTGCAATGGTCTTTGGTGAGGACTATTCCCTCCACACTATGAAACATGGCTGCTTGCTTGCTGTAATGCAGTGTGTTTGCTTCTAAAGTTTCTGGTACATGGTGCCGGTGTGAGATTGACCTAGTACACTGACGTACAGCAAGATGTACAGCCCCTTGACTGAGGGCTCTTGACCAGCAAGTGTGCTGCCTGGTTATGTAACAGCCCCAACTGACACAGCAAGGCAAGACATGGATGTGTGAACCTGGAGGTGGGCACTAAGTGAGGGAGCAATAAAAGTACAGATAATGAGCACTGAAATGCAATGGTCCAATCCATGAGCTGGGTGCCTGTAATGGACAGCACTGTCCATGGACAGGGGTTGTGTGTTGAAAATGTGTTGCTGGAAGAGCGCAGCAGGTCAGGCAGCATCCAGGAAACAGGAGAATCGACGTTTCGGGCATAAGCCCTTCTTCAGGAATGAGGAAAGTTTGTCCAGCAGGCTAAGATAAAAGGTAGGGAGGAGGGACTTGGGGGAGGGGCGTCGGAAATG
>NC_057721.1:40619245-40626957 GCF_004010195.1 Chiloscyllium plagiosum | reverse complement strand
ACCCTCACCTTGACTTCTTTCCACCTATCGCATTTCCGACGCCCCTCCCCCAAGTCCCTCCTCCCTACCTTTTATCTTAGCCTGCTGGACAAACTTTCCTCATTCCTGAAGAAGGGCTTATGCCCGAAACGTCGATTCTCCTGTTCCCTGGATGCTGCCTGACCTGCTGCGCTTTTCCAGCAGCATATTTTCAGCTCTGATCTCCAGCATCTGCAGACCTCACTTTCTCCTCAGGGGTTGTGTGTGGCTGGTGGATCAGGCCGAGCAGCCAGCATAGAGCTGAATTTGATAGTGGTCCAGTTTGAATGCCAAGAATTTTAAATATCTTGTTTGTTCAGCTAATTTGGTAAGATAAGAAACTGAATATTAATGAGGCATTAATAAGGTGGTTAACAGACTCTAATCCCCTTTAATTGACACGTCGGTGTTGTCTGGAGCGAACCCCAACATGCCATAGGCAAAAGCATAAAGATTACAGTGAGATGCATAGAGATGGGCCTCACTGGACTTCTCATCTGATTGTATCAGAAATCTTTCCATAACCAACATGGCTCAGACCCCTAAACATCACTAAAGGGAATACTGGCCATCGCACGGTAATTGAAGAAAATTGAAAATTATAGCAAGAAGGAAAAACTAAAAACATGTGCTGTATAAAAAAAAATCAGCAGCACTCAAAGAACAGATGTATTATTTGGTCTGATGGGATACATTCAAGGTTGCTGAGGGAAATTTGGATGTAGTAACAGATCTTCACATCTTCCAGTCCTTATCAGATGTAATGTTTCGAGGAGTGGATAGTTGCAAAGGGGAGTAGTGGAGGGATAGGGGGCATTCTGGAGGAGCTTTTAAAGAGAATTATCTGAGAGACGCAGAGGAACAAATTTGCAGGGAAATTACAGAGAAATGCCAGCATTATGGAGTAGTTTCAATGCAGACTTCAGCTATCTAAATATCGACTGAGGTGCTGGTAATGTAAGGGACAGCAAGGGAAAAATGTTCCTGGACTGTGTTCAGGAGAGTTTCTTACAGCAGCATGTGGCCAGTCCAATAACAAAACAATACACCGTTGGAACTGGTCCTTGGAAGTGACGTGGCTAAGTAGATCAAGTGACAGTGGGGGAACATTTAGGAGACAGTGATCATTATATCATAAGGTTCAGGATGGTATTATAGAATGAGATGCAACAATCCAGAGTAAGAGAAAAAAATTACATTTTACATTAGGATTAAATCTTGGCACAATATCGTAGGCCAAAGGGCCTGTTCTGTGCTGTACCTTTCTATGTTCTATGTTCTAAATCAATTGGCGGAGAGCTGACTTTAATTGGGCAAGAACAGAGCTGAACAGGAGTGACTAGAATAAGAGGTTGATGGGACAAACAGTAATTGAACAACTTTCAAAGAGCAGATGGCTTCAGTACAGTCAAAGTATAGTCCTTCTAATAGAAAAGGTGGTACAAATAAATCCAGTACAAATTCAAACAGATTGTTGAGAAACTCATTGGATAGGCAGCATCTGTGAAGAGAAAGTAGTTAATGTTTCCAGCCCAGTGACCTTTCTTCATGGATGATAAACAAAGTAGAAGTTAATATTAGAAAGAAAAAGATGTGCTGATAACAGATGTAAGGTAGAAAATGGAACCGAGAATCAAATGGATATGGAAGATTTAGGGAGAGGTAGAAAAGCAAATAAGAGAAGCAAAGAGGAAGTGTAAGAAAAGATTAGCAGCTAACGTGAAAAGATTAGCAGCTAACATATTCTGTGGCTGTATAAATAGTAAATGAGTGGTTAAAAGAGGCGGAAGGCCAAACAGGGACAAAAAAGGGATTTACACATGAAGGCGGGGGCATGGCTGAAAGGTTAAACAAATATTTTGTATCTGTCTTTATAAAAGAGGAGGATGGTACCATGACCATGGTGACAGAGGAGAAAACCTTCTCACTAGAAGGGTTGAAAATTAATAAGGAAGAAATCTTGGATAGACTGTTGCTACTTAAAGGTGATCAAGACACTGAGACTGGATGAGATGTATCCAAGGATTTTGAAGGAAGTGTAGATTGAAATTATACGGGCACTGGCCATAATCTTTTAGTCTTCCCTGGACCCCACTGGAGATGCCAGAAGACGGAAGAACTGCAAACATTATGGCCTTGTTCAAGAGTGTTTGTAAGAATAATCCCAGCTATTAGAGAACAGTTAATTTAACTTCAGTGGTTGAGAAACCTCTAAAAACAATTATTCAGGAAAGATTTAGTAATCACATGGAAAAAGGTGGATAGAGTAATAGAGTCATAGAGATGTACAGCATGGAAACAGACCCTTTGGTCCAACCCATCCATGCTGACCAGATATCCCATTCTACTCTAGTCCCACCTGCCAGCACCCGGCCCATATCCCTCCAAACCCTTCCTATTCATATACCCATCCAAATACCTCTTAAATGTTGCAATTGTCACCCCTCAGCCTCCGACATTCCAGGGAAAACAGCCCCAGCCTGTTCAGCTCTCTCTATAGCTCAAATCTTCCAACCCTGGCAACATCCTTGTAAATCTTTTCTGAACCCTTTCAAGTTTCACAACATCTTTCCGATAGTAAGGAGACCAGAATTGCATGCAATATTCCAACAGTGGCCATACCAATGTCCTGTATAGCCACAACATAACCTTCCAACTCCTGTACTCAATACTCTGACCAATAAAAGAAAGCATTTCAAACACCTTTTTCACGTTCCTATTTACCTGCGACTCCACTTTCAAGGAGCTATGAACCTGCACTCCAAAGTCTCTTTGTTCAGCAACATTCTCTAGGACCTTACCATTAAGTGTATAAGTCCTGCTAAGATTTGCTTTCCCAAAATGCATCACCTCGCATTTACCTGAATTAAACTCCATCTGCCACTTCTCAGCCCATTGGCCCATCTGGTCCAGATCCTGTTGTAATCTGGGGTAATCTTCTTTGCTGTCCACTACACCTTCAATTTTGGTGTCATCTGCAAACTTACTAACTGTACCTCTTATGCTCACATCCAAATCATTTATGTAAATGACAAAAAGTAGTGGACCCAGCACCAGTAGTGGATCCAACAACTTGCCCACCACCGATGTCAGGCTCACTGGTCTATAGTTCCCTGGCTTGTCCTTACCGCCCTTCTTAAAGAGTGGCACCACGTTAGCCAACCTACAGTCTTCCGGAACCTCACCTGTGACTACAAATATCTTAGCAAAAGGCACAGCAATCACTTCTCTAGCTTCCCATAGAGTTCTAGGGTACAACTGATCAGGTCCTAGGGATGTATCCACCTTCATGCATTTCAAGACATCCAGCATTTACTCCTCTGTTATATGGACATTTTACAAGGTGTCAACATCTATTTTGCTTCTTTCTATATCTTCCATATCCTTTTCCACAGTAAATACTGATGCAAAATACTCGTTTAGAATCTCTCACATTTTCTGCGGCTCCATACAAAGGCCGCCTTGCTGATCTTTGAGGGGCCCTATTCTCTCCCTAGTTACCCTTTTGTCCTTAATGTATTTGTAAAAGCCCTTTGGATTCTCCTTAACTCTATTTGCCAAAGCTATTTCATGTTCCCTTTTTGCCCTCCTGATTTCTCCTCTAAGTATATTCCTACTGCCTTTATACTCTTCTAAGAATTCACTCGATCTATCCTGTGTATACCTTACATATGCTTCTTTACCTTCACCAAACCCTCAAATTCTTTAGTCATCCAACATTCCCGATACCTACCAGTCTTTCCTTTCACCCTAACAAGAATATACTTTCTCTGGATTCTCGTTATCTCATTTCTGAAGGCTTCCCATTTTCCAGCTGCGAACATCTGCCCCCCAATCAGCTTTTGAAAGTTCTTGCCTGATACCATCAAAATTGGCCTTTCTCCAATTTAGAACTTCAACTTTTAGATCTGGTCTATCCTTTTCCATCACTATTTTAAATCTAATAGAATTAAGAGTAAACATGGAGTTCTAAAGATGAAATTTAAATAACTTGCTGGTATCTTTTGAAAATATAACAGAAAGAATTAAATGAGGGTAACACTGTTGACATGTCGTATGCAGACTTTCAGAGTGAAATAAATAAACAAATAAGTAAATAAATGAAAACTACCATAACTTATTGATGCCAAATTATATTTGGTTTACTTGATTGACAAGGTTAAATTAGTAAGTTACCAAGGTTATCAAATAGCTGTTGGTAAGGTATGACATCACAATCAAGTCAGAGAAGGCACTGCTGGGGACAAGTAGCAAAATGGATAACTAGCTAAAAACCGAAAAACTGCCGAAGCTGTAAATCAGAGACAAAATTAGAAATTGCTGGAAAAGCTCAGCAGGTTTGACAGCATCTGTGTAGGAAAATCAGAGTAAACAATTCAAGTGGAGTAACCCTTCCTCAGAACACAATGAAAAGCTAGCTAGCTGCAAGACAGTATGCAGGGAGTAGTGGACAGAATAGTCATTCAGAGTGGTTGTAGGTGGTTTTCCCACAAGGATCAGTCCTGTTCATAATTTACTTTAATGGCTTAGAATTTGGAATCAAACATAATCTCTAAATTTGTGTATGAAATTAAGTTGGTGTATCAGGGAAATGTTGACAATACTGTGGTTGACTGCACCATGTTACAAAAAGATAGTAATAAATTTGCAGAATGATTAGCCATAGTATGCAAGGTTCTGGGCCAAGTGCAGGAAAATGGGACTAGAATAGATGGATGTTTGATGATATGGAAAATAAAGAGCATGAAAGCATGGGAAGGGTTAAAGCATGAAGGTCACTGGCAATCTCGGTCTATGGAAGGCAGGATGGGATAAGAATAGTGGAATGCTCTTACCCCAATTAGCAGAGTAAGGTTAAGGCTGAAAGGTCACTATGGCGAGATGAGATAACAGTTGGTAGAGGTAGTTTCCCTGTTAAGTGTCATTATGATAAGATTGGGACCATAAATACTTGGGACATGACATTAAATATCTAATTAATAGTTAGGAGAGTCAGCTTGAGACAGGGACTAATGTAATAGATGGATAAGTTAAATATCTAATCATGGCAGGTTAGTCTGGAATGGAAGATCACTGTAGCAAAGGTAATAATAAATATCTAATCATGACATTAGGAAAATATTAAGTAGGGTCTGAAATGAAAGATCATTGTTGCAAAAGTTAGCTCTAAATATCTAACCGTGACATTAGAATAACATTAAGTAGAATGTACAACTAAAGAGATAATGGGAAAAAAAAATCACTGGTTTATTGTGTAGCTAGAGTGAGGTACTTTGATTAATTTGGTTGGACATGCCGATAAGCTAACAGAAACATGATAAAAAAAGACATAAAAAACCACAGATGCTGAGGTTCTGTTCAAGAATTTACTTTCTCGGTGTCACGGTTTTTGTTTGCAAATAGAAGACCTACCTCTTGAAGAACTCTCTGCGTCTCCTGGTGATTCTCTACATTTTCTTCACGACAATGACTGGCATAGACATGATGGGCTGAAGAGACTCTTTCAATGCTGTGAAAATTCTATGATTTTCTATGATTAACAAATGGTTTTTGACATTGTTAACTGTGAAGTTTACATTTTACTAAGAAAAAAAATAGAGGTTGCAGAAAAAACATGGAGGTTGCATATTTAAAATGAAATAGAAATCTAAATGAGCTACAGGAACAAAGGGAATTCAGGAGTATAATTTGATGAATTATGAGGCCTTTTCTTTTTATTTAAACAAAAGCAAACCAAACTTTAAAGGTTATTTTTAGAGGGATCAAGCTTTAGTCAGAAACCATGCAGAGGAAACAAGGTGGGCATATTGTGGAAGATGCTAGAAAATAACTCCTCTTATACTGCTATCGGCTTTAGTCACTCTACTTGGACACTTTATCTTCTGGTTCTCCAACTTTTAAATTAGTTGACCAGATGCTAAAATTATGAAACACACAAGTGCTGAAATATAAACAATTAAACAATATACCAAAGTTAGAACACTCCGTTTCTGCTTCTTCCCCTCCTCTGTTGACTGGGAAGAGAGTCTAACATCATTTTATTTCATTTCTCCTATGACTAATTTGCTCACTTTCCTTTACCCAGCCTTTAATTGCCCACAATTTGGAGATGCCGGTGTTGGACTGGGGTGTATAAAGTTAAAGGTCACACAACACCAGGTTATAGTCCAACAGGGTTAATTGGAAGCACTAGCTTTCGGAGCACTGCCCCTTCAAACCACCTGATGAAGGAGCGGCGCTCTGAAAGCTAGTGCTTCCAATTAAACCTGTTGGACTATAACCTGGTGTTGTGTGATTTTTAACTTTAATTGCCCAAAATGTTTTGGAATCCCTGGTCTGTTTAAACTCCTCTCTATCTAATGTCCCATCCCCGGCATGTCAGAGACACAATTCCAAACTTTACCATGACTGTTGAGAATTTTCATCACTTCATAAATACATCTGGAAGAAAAGGCTCTTATTAATGATGGTAACAATGAAACTACTGGATTGTCATGAAAATCAATCACATCCACTGTTTTCTCTGAATGAAGGAAATCCATCATCGAAATCCCGTTTCGCCTAATTGTGACATCAGACTCACTGCATTGTGGTTGGCTCTTAACTGCCGTTTGAATTGACAAAAACAAATCAATTATTATACATAGGATTGGGAAATAAATGCTGGTCTTGAAGGGTGATGCCCACAACTTGTGAATAAATTTTAACAAAACATAATTTCCAGGACATGGCTGTAGTGCAGAAAGAAAATTTAATAACTAAATTAATAACTAACAATAGATACAGCTTTGTAATTGCCTGTCTCCATTCTATCATTTGTGATATTCCACAAGCTTCTTCTTAAATAACAAAGAGTTCAATTACTATCACTTAGTCTCAAGATTCCCTTCTACCTTCTTATTAAGCAAGTTCTCAGGGTTGAAGGTGTGTTGCTTCTACTACAGTTACATGGTTTCTGAAATGGCTGACAAGTCTAATGAACACATTCCCCTAACACATCTGTGCATTCCTGATGAGGTCTCTCAATATGTTCGGTGCCTTTCCAAATGCATTGGAGTCACAAGCCAGAAACATACAAGAGTTGGCAGTGATGTCTGACTTAGAGTCATAGAGATGTACAGCATGGAAACACCCTTCAGTCCAACCCGTCCATGCCGACCAGATATCCCAACCAATCTAGTCCCTCCTGCCAGCACCTGGCCCATATCCCTCCAAACCCATCCTATTCATATACCCATCCAAATGTCTCTTAAATGTTGCAATTGTACCAGCCTCCACCACTTCCTCTGGCAGCTCATTCCATACACGTACCACCCTCTGCATGAAAATGTTGCCCCTTAGGTCTCTTTTATATCTTTCCCCTCTCACCCTAAACCTATACCCCCTAGTTCTGGTCTCCCTGACCCCAGGGAAAAGACTTTGACTATTTATCCTATTCATGCCCCTCATAAATTTGTAAACTTCTATAAGGTCACTCCTCAGCCTCCGATGCTCCAGGGAAAACAATTCCAGCCTGTTCAGCCTCTCCCTGTAGCTCAGATCCTCCAACCCTGGCAACATCCTTGTAAATCTTTTCTGAACCCTTTCAAGTTTCACAACATCTTTCCGATAGGAAGGAGACCAGAATTGCAAGCAATAATTCAACAGTGGCCTAACCAATGTCCTGTACAGCCGCAACATGACCTCCCAACTCC
>NC_057721.1:40615766-40618864 GCF_004010195.1 Chiloscyllium plagiosum | reverse complement strand
TACCTTTGAGCCAGTTCTGTATCCAAATGGCTAGTTCTCCCTGTATTCCATGAGATCTAACCTTGCTAACCAGTCTCCCATGGGGTGCAGGCTCGAAGGGCAGAATGGCCTACTCCTGCACCTATTGTCTATTGTCTATTGAACGCCTTACTGAAGTCCATAGAGACCACATCTGCAGCTCTGCCCAACATCCCTAAAGCATTTCTGCTGTCCTCCTGGCAGTGTCCTGCCACATCTATATTCCGAGCACAACAATTGGCTCTGGAGTCTGGTGTTTGGCATATGAACGATGGTTCCTGCTCAGTCGAGCTGGTGTTGAGTGATTATTGCTTCAAGGCTGGGCAACCTGGCCCAGGAGAAGACATTGCTTCTCACTGGTTTTGGATGACCTTGTGAAGGCACCACTGGGGGAATCCCTCCAATGCTTTGGGGTGCCTGGTGTGTTGTCCAATTCACTGAAACAAATGGGAGCATGGAGATCACTGCTGTCTTGTAAATGATGAGGTCTAGTCTTGGGTTTGAATCCTTACCCTTTTTCTCTCAGTCAGCTGAAGGCTGCAGGCGATAATGGACATCATTATATATCTATACCCTTGTTGAGGGGAGGCACAAAAGATATCTTTAACCATGCACACCTTCCAGGATCTCACCATTCATTTTAATCAATGGAGAAACGTGTTACACTAAAGAAGACCTTATTTTCTAGGTGTTTAGTGAAGGAGCTAACTTTAGAGAAGGAGCTAACAATGAAGCAAAGCTTCTGTTTCTGAGTGAATGCACACATGAACACCATCTGTACACTGCAGCTCAATGACTGGGGTTAGAATGACTTTGGTTTTGGATTGAAGATGGCATAGGTTGACCAATTTCACTACTGTCATGTAATTTACCTCCATGCCTATGGGTAGTTTTCTGGAAAAGTTATAGTGTTAGAGTGAGGAAGATAGTGTGACCACATCCTCTTCTTTGACCTTAGACTTAAGTGTGACAGTGTCTGTGGTGGTTCCATTCGTGAGGCTTGCTTGTCCTCATGGAGTAGTTGGATGACAGTAACAGGATTCTGAAAGCAGCCAAATTTACATTTGACAGCTTTCTGTACCACCTTCACATGAACTGTCTCCTCAGCACTACACTATATGAATATAATAAATAGAAGCAAAATACATAATGATCTATCAACCCTGCCCCATCACGAATCAAATTTTAGCTGATCTTCTGTCTCAATGCTATTTTTCTACTTGCTTCTCAGATCCCTCAAATCCCTGAGAAATTTAAAATCTATCTATCTCAACCTTCAATACACTCAGCAATGGAGCATCTGTGACTGTGTGGGGTAGAGAATTTCAAAGATTCAAAAGATTGAATGAAGAAATTTCTCATCACAGTTCAAAATGATCAGCCTCTAACCTGTGACTGTGTTCTCTTGTTCTAGATCATCTCGTGAAAGAAACAATCTCTCTGTATCTATCCTGTCAATACCCTTCATTGTGTCGTATGTTTTTATGAGATCATCTCTCATTCTTATGAATGAGAGCATAGCTTAGCTTCTCATCAGGAAACAACCTTTCATGCTAACAACCAATCTAATGATCCCCCACTCACCTATTGTACTCTATGCTACTTTCTCCCCACCTCCACCCTCCTCTCATTTATCTTTCCACCCTTCAGGCACTCTGCCTGTATTCCTGATGAAGGCCTTTTGCCCGAAATGTCGATTCTATGCTCCTCGGATGCTGCCTGAACTGCTGTGCTTTTCCAGCACCACTCTAATCTAATGATCTTCACTGTAATATCTCCAAGACAAGAATATCCTTCATTAGATATGGAGAACAAATTTTACACAGTACTCCAGATGTAGTCTCGTCAAAGCTTCATACAATTGTTGCAAAACTTCCTTTATCTTGTACACCAGGTTCCCTTGGAATGAAGACCAAAACATGCCATTTGCCATCCTTCTTCCCTTCCTTTGTTGCATGAGCTCACCCAATTTGCGTCAGTCTTCACAGTGGAAGACATGAGTAATATCCCAAAAATTAAAGGGTGTCACGGGGCTGAGTTGAGTATGGTTGCCATTACAAAAGAGATAGTGCTAGAAAAGTTAAAAAGTCTTAAAATTGATAAAATCTCCTGGCCCCGATGGGATACACCCTAGAGTTCTGAGAGAGGTGGCTGAGGAAATAGCAGAGGCATTGGTTGAGATCTTTCAAGAGTCACTGGAGTCAGGAAAGGTCCCAGATGATTGGAAGATGGCTGTTGTAACCCCCTTGTTCAAGAAAGGATCAAGGCAAAAGATGGAAAATTATAGGCCAATCAGCTTAACCTCGGTTGTTGGTAAAATTCTAGAATCCATCATTAAGGATGAGGTTTCTAAATTCTTGGAAGAACAGAGTCTGATTAGAACAAGTCAACATGGATTTAGTAAAGAGAGGTCATGCCTGACAAACCTGTTGGAATTTTTTGAAGAGGTAACAAGTAGGTTAGACCAGGGAAACCCAGTGGATGGGGTCTATCTAGACTTTCAAAAGGCCTTTGATAAGGTGCCACACGGGAGGCTGCTGAGCAAGGTGAGGGCCCATGGTGTTCGAGGTGAGCTGCTGGGATGGACTGAGGATTGGCTGTCTAACAGAAGGCAGAGAGTTGGGATAAAAGGTCCTTTTTCAGAATGGCAGCCGGTGACGAGCGGTGTCCCGCAGGGTTCGGTGCTGGGGCCACAGCTGTTCGCAATATATATTAATGATTTGGATGAGGGAACCGAGGGCATTCTAGCGAAGTTTGCCGATGATACGAAGTTAGGTGGACAGGCAGGTAATACTGAGGAAGTGGGGAGGCTACAGAAGGATCTAGACAGGTTGGGAGAGTGGTCCAGAAAATGGCTGATGGAATTTAACGTGAGCAAGTGCGAGGTCTTGCACTTTGGCAAAAAGAATAAAAGCATAGACTACTTTCTAAATGGTGAGAAAATTAATAAAGCCAAAGCACAAAGGGATCTGGGAATGCTAGTCGAGGATTCTCTAAAGGTAAACATGCAGGTTGAGTCCGTGATTAAGAAAGCGAATGCAATGTTGTCTCTTATCTCAAGAGGGTTGGAATATAAAAGC
>NC_057721.1:40614224-40615752 GCF_004010195.1 Chiloscyllium plagiosum | reverse complement strand
GACTAGGGCCCGTGGACACAGCCTTAGAATTAGAGGGGGTCATTTCAGAACAGAAATGCGGAGATATTTCTTCAGCCAGAGAGTGGTGGGCCTGTGGAATTCATTGCCACGGAGTGCAGTGGAAGCCGGGACGCTAAATGTCTTCAAGGCCGAGATTGATAGATTCTTGTTGTCTAGAGGAATTAAGGGCTACGGGGAGAACGCTGGTAAGTGGAGCTGAAATGCGCATCAGCCATGATTGAATGGCAGAGTGGACTCGATGGGCCGAATGGCCTTACTTCCATTCCTATGTCTTATGGTCTTATGGTCTTATAATTCTCTCTGGAGTCCAGTCTCAGTGGTAGGGTGCCAAACAGATCTTCACACCATTCAACAGGGCACATACCAACCCAGAGCAGGCTTTGTATACAAGAAACAAGCGCATAATTGAAGCAGATCTCAATAGAAGGTTCAGCAACATTGTGAGCTTTGATTCACTGAAGAACACTACATTAACATCATTTCTACAAGGAGGACATGCAGTGTTCGAAGTAGTATTTTGAGTATTTTACATTCTAATTCTCTTGTCACTTGATGCTTTTTATTCCCACAGTGGGAGATGGTCACATTCTGGTAATATCATTGGACTAATCTGCTGGGGACGTGAGTTTGAATCCTACAAGGAAAATTGAGAAATTTGAATTCAATAAAATCTGGAACTAAAAGATACGCTCATTCTGATCAGACAACTACCGTTGAATGTTCTGAAACCCCATTTGGTTAGCTAATGTCCTTTAGAGATTGAAATCTGCCACTCTTACCTGGTCTGGCCAACATGTAACTCATGAAGAAAAGGCAAGAAATGCTAGCATAGCCAGTGATGCCCAAATCCCATGAACAAACCAGTGACTGTATTGCCAATCAGCTGCTCGAATGCATCTTGGATTGTGGAATTTAAACTGCACAAATGAAGGAAGAACAATCCTTCTGAAGATGCACAATCAGTTCCATCTTTCCAAAGCATCACCACAAAAACAGCATTCAAAGTTAGATATTGTGAGAGGTAATTTCGGTTTAAACTTTAAGATGTGCCTGAACCACAGACTGGTCTATAATAAAAGACAAAACTTTTGTTTCTTT
This sequence comes from Chiloscyllium plagiosum, assembly GCF_004010195.1. Lineage (NCBI taxonomy): Eukaryota > Metazoa > Chordata > Chondrichthyes > Orectolobiformes > Hemiscylliidae > Chiloscyllium > Chiloscyllium plagiosum. The sequence goes on along the minus strand of NC_057721.1, from coordinate 40,614,633 downwards.
TCTAGAACATTTTATATACTCAAAAGTAGAATAGTTTAAATTGTGCAGAATGCTGACAATTTGTGAGCAGAGTAAAACAAACAAGCCCTTGATTGATAAACCATTGACACAGGAGGGAAGGATGAGTCCTTGACTGATAAGACTCCAGCATGGGGGAACGACTTGAGACACCTGTTTCAGATTAAAGCCTTTGACTGATAAGACTACAGGGCGAGAAAAACAACAAACTTTGGAGACTCTGGAGCCTTTTGTTGCAGACTTTGTGATAAAAATAATGATGTTTTTAAGAATGTGAACCTCATGGCTCGTTAGAGCCAGGGAGGGGAGGGTCTGGAGACATTTGTTGCAGACTTTGTGATAAAAATAATGATGTTTTTAAGAATGTGAACCTCATGGCTCGTTAGAGCCA
>NC_057721.1:40600475-40610143 GCF_004010195.1 Chiloscyllium plagiosum | reverse complement strand
GTGAGGTAACCGGCTTATGATAGGATGAGATTAGACCAATGAGAAAAGGGAGGCATGATTCAGCAACTTGCAAACTGAACAAAGAAAGTTTACATGCTTTGTTACGTGCGCATTTTTGCTTGATTGCAGAGGTGTCCGGTACTTGCAAGGCCGTAATAAATTGTTCTTGTTTCCAAGGCTTTGTCTCAGGTTGATTTGTGAGTGAGTTTTGTTTCTCACATAAGTACAGTGAAAGGTTTTGTTTTGTGTGCAGTACAGTAGATCATAACATAGAAAGATCATAGGGTGATTGAACAGAACTAGGAATACAAAGTTAAGGCTGCAAAGAAGGTGCACAAAAGGCAAGATCAACATTAGATTTGAAAGTCGAGAGGTCCATTCAGAAGTCTAATAACAGCAGGGAAGAAACTGTTCTTGAACCTGTTGGCATGTGTGTTTAGGCTTTTGTATCTTCTGCCTGATGGAAGAGGTTGGAAAAGATTATAACCAGGGTGGGATGGGTCTTTGATGATGTTGGCTATTTTTCCGCAGCAGCAAGAAGGATAGATGGAGTCCGCAGATGAGAAGATGGCCTGGGCTGCGTTCACAACATTCTATAGTTTCTTACAGTCCTGGGCAGAGCAGTTGCCATACCAAGCAGTGATGCATCAAGATAGAATGCTCTCTATGGTGCATCTGTAAAAGTTGGTGAGGGTCCTTATGGACATGCCGAATTTCCCAAGTGTTATGAAGGTGTAAGGGGTACTGTACCTTTAAGAGAGTTGAAGGACTTAGCAAGCACACAGAGTGCTGGAGAATTTACAATGTAACATTTGGTTCAGAACAGCTAGCCCTGGTTGGGTTCCTGAAGACAAAAACAAATTCAAGTTCGGCCAATCAGTTTAAATTATACCCCAAAATACCAACCTCCCAATCAATTTTGAATTTTAATATTGACAATATTAAAAACCAATGAAGCAATCCAATGCTTTGGGATATAAGACTGGGAAAAATCGAACAGTTGGGGGAGAACTGCCAAGCCACCAGCATGTACAGACTGCCCGAAACACAGCTTTCTTAAAGGTACCATTATCTATCAATGATCTGTGAAACAGAAATCCGTAAGAAGAAGAAAATCTAGAGAGGAAGATACAAAGGGAAGATTAGACAGCTGACTGTTTTTGAAATTTGAATTTTTGGTAAATCTTAATCGGGGTTTGTGAGAGGTAATTTCGGTTTAAACTTTAAGATGTGCCTGGACCACGGACTGGTCTATAATAAAAGACAAAACTTTTGTTTCTTTTCTAACAACCATTTTATATACTCAAAAGTAGAGTAGTTTAAATTGTGCAGAATGCTGACAATTTGTGAGCTATAGTGAAAGCGAGCAGGCTCTTGATTAATGAAGCCATTCACACAGCAGAGAAGGATGAGTCCTTGGCTGATAAGACTCCAGGATGGGAGTGCGACTTGAGACATCTGTTTCAAGATTAAAGCTTTTTGACTGATAAGACTACAGGGTGAGAGAAACAACAAACTTTGGAGACTCTGGAGCCTTTTGTTGCAGACTTTGTGATAAGAATAATGATGTTTTTAAGAATGTGAACCTCATGGCTTGTTGGAGCCAAGGAGAGGAGGGACTTGTACTGTATATAATGGGAGACTTTGTAAGCCTCAGCGCGCCTTTTCTTCAAGGGTGCCCGACTCTGCAGACTTGACTTGTTAATAAAACTTTGTTTTCCTGAATTTGTCTAGAGCGATTATTGAGAAGCGATTTTCGTTTCTAACAGATATCATAAGAGACAATGTGAGGAACAAATGAAATGGTTAGGGGATTAAGCATAATATAATATAACGTGCCCAGAAAGGAATGAGAGTTAGAGTTGATATTGGTACTTTGTTACAGCCATTGCAAATAAAAGGGTTAGGATGACGTAGAGTACAGATGGAAGATACGGAGGAGAATCTCACACCTCAGGACATTTAAAATCTGGACAGTGGGAAACCAGGGTCTGCAATATCCGTCAATAAATACATGTGAGGAAACTTTGATTTCTGCGTAGAAATCCTCTTCAAAGAGGATCCACCTGAAAACCAAGTGCATTCGGAAAGAATCAAAGAGAGCCGAGGGCCCGAAAGAGGTATCGGACTCGACTGCAGGAAGGTGGCACACTCAAGACAGTGGGGGTAAGCATTTATAGTGCAGCTTAAGGTCCAGGGGGAGGAGCTACACGCTGGGAGTCACTGACCCAGAGGCGGAGCTCCCTCCTGAGGCGCACCCAATGAACCCGCCCAGAGGCGGAGCTCCATCCTGACGTCCCAATGACCACCCGGGGTGGAGCTCCACCAATGGGATCACTTATAGCCGTGCGCAGCCCCGACCGCAGCTACTCGGTGAGTGTTGATAGTCGGGGAGTGAGCTTCAGCAGGAGCGACAACATGAGCAGCGAGAACTATGATGTGATTATTATCGGCGGTGGCATCTCAGGTCAGTCTCAAGTTCGGTATAAAAACAATTAGATGGAAAAAAATGATAGATGCAGTTGAGCTCTGTGAAATGAAATGAAAAATGAATTTGAAATGAAGTGGTTTGCAATGGTGCTTAATTCACCTTTTAATCATTGTCAGTACTGACTTTCTATTCTTGCGGGTTTACTGTGGACACTGAGATTAAGGTCAGTGCTGAGCTATGGATATTCATCCTGAAAGCCTTGGCCGGAAAGTGTAAAAATTTGCCGAGAACCCCCCAGTCCTCGCCTCCGGTGTTTTCCTGCATCACTATGGACAGCTTTTATATTTCAGGTTTTGTTTTTAATCTTTCCAACCAATATGGTCTCGTCGACACCAGTGTTTTTATGTACTGAACAATCAACATTCAAACTGATTACATTGTTATAAGCAAACGTTTGCTTGTGAGTGATATACCGCCTATAGCCATTTCTGAATTCACTTACCTCGTCCTTATAATTTCCGATTTGCTTTGTATTTTTATTAGCTCTGGCCTTTATAATGCGGGCCTTAGGATAGTAGATGTGCAGTAATATGTTATAGTTTGCCAGTTTATATATTTGGTTTGTGCTGAATCGTAAGACCAAGATTAGATTTAATTCCACAACATAATCTGTCGATATTCAATTTCTTTCGTTTTAACCTTGTCGAATTGATTTTTTTATAAGTATTCACAGGAGGGAGCGGATAGGGACGAATAGGCTGATTGCTGAGTTACATTTTTTTAATCTAGTTTATGTTGAGTTCACTGGCGACTTGGAGGCAACTCTCTCAATCAACAGGTTGTGTGAAAACACAGCAGTATAAGCTCTTCAGTTGTGGGAGTGCCTTAAATATAGCAAGGAACCGTTGCCCTGCAGTTTAGTTCCCGATATCGAAACCACATAAACTAGATGCTTTCTAATCAACCTGTTCAGGTGGCTTATCACAATTATTTGGTGTAGGATTTGAACTTGAGCCTGAGGTAGAGACACTGCCGTTGTTCCACACGAACCCAAGTTATAACACGCCTCTGGAGCAAGTGGAATTTGAACTCCAGCTTCCTGGCTTGGAGATAGGGACACTGGCATTATACCACATCAACCTGACCTCCCCTCAACAGCACAAACTAATGTAGCTTCCAAGCTTAGTCTGGATGTGTAACTACTCTCTGATAATTGTGATAAAGCACAGTTGACTGGTCTAAGATGGCAGATTGTGACATTTTAGGCAAGATGTTCCAATGCTGGTGACTTTTCATCCAGTCAAGGGATAATGGTGGGCCTTATTGCCAAGCTTTTATTGAGTAACTCAAAACAGTTCAAGATTGGTCTGTTCTAATAAATGAGAGAAAGTGAGTCAGAGAAGGTGGTCCACGCAGCTGCAAGTGCTGCCATTAGCTCAAAGGAACTGGGGTTTGTTGAGGTCTTTGAAGCCAGTTGATAGCTGTGTAGTTGGAGCTCCTTGCTACTGAGTTTCAGGGATCAGGCTGTTTGTTGTAGCTGACAGTGGAGCTTAAGGAAGCAATATTTGCTTGGTGGAGCTCAGGAGCCTGTGGCCATTACCAGCTGCAAATGAGCGAGATTTGTACCAATGAGCTTCAACTTCAGTAATCCAGTGGAACACCGTCTCAGGGAACTGACTGAATTACTAGGAAGCAAATAGTTGTTGAGACAGTCTGAATTGGAACAGCTTTTGGGGAAATTCAGTTTTGAAATTAAATATTTAATATTCCTCATTGGATTACTAGGTACAATTATGGTTGCCCTGCTATAGGAAGGATACTATTAAATTGGAGAGGGGACAGAAAAGATCTACAAGGATGTTACCAGGACTGGGAAGTTTGAGTTATAAGGATAGGCTGGATAAAAACTGAAAGAACTATGGACGCTGAAGATCGGGAGCAAAAACAGAAATTGCTGGAAAAGCTCTGCAGGTCTGGCAGCATCTGTGAAGAAAAATCTGAATTAACTGTTCAGGTCAGAAGGAAGGGTCACTGGACCCAAAATGTGAACTCTGATTTTTCTTCTCGGATGCTGCCAGACCTGCTGAGCTTTTCCAGCTTATTTCTGTTTTTGTTCTTGGATAGGCTGGACTTTTTTCACTGGAGGTCAGATGTTGAGGGGTGACTTTATAGAGGTGTATAAAATCATGAGGGACATGTATAAGGTGAATAGCAAAGGTCCTTTCTGTAGGATGGGGGAGTTCAAAACTAGGGGGCATAGTTTTAAGATGAGAAGTGAAAGATTTAAATGGATCTGAGGGGCAGCTTTTTCACATAAAGGGTGAATTGCCAGAGGAAGTGGTGAATATAGACACAGTTACAACATCTGGAAGACATTTTGATAGGTACATGAATAGGAAAGGTTTGGAGGGATATGGGCCAAATGCAGGCAGTTGTGACTAGTTTAGTTTGGGAAACTTGCTTCGCATGGACAAGTTAGACCGAAGGGTCAGTTTCTGGATTTCTGAAATAGGATTTTTAAAAGTATGACTGAATGTGATCTTATCTAGGTGGGCTGCTGAGAAAGATGTGGGATTGTCTTTCTTGCAACAACCATTTTAAGGTGTAGTCTATTGGGTATTCAATAACACTTGTCTGTTTACCCATATCTATGTCATGTTAATTCTGAACATTCAAGTGCATGTTGTGAATTGTTTTAGTTTTATAAACTTGTGTAGTAAAATTTATTTGGTTTGTTCAAAACCATGGAACCTTGGGGCCTTATTCATTAGAAAGTGTCTGGAAATTCAAACCTTGTATACTTAAAACAGCAAAATTACAGTAAATTTCCTGTACTTCTTAAAAAGAAGAATAGCTGTTAGTTTACTTTCAAGAAAGCAAAGATTTAGCCATGAGAAATTTGCAATAATTAACCAAGGCTAAGCTAATAGCATTAGCAGAAAATTTGGAGTTAGAATTAAATGTAGTGGCTAAGAGAGCTCATTTTACTTGAGGTAATAGCACAGTAGTTGGAATTGGGAGATGGAAATATTAGTTCAGATAGGAATTTTGTTGATTTGGCTAGAATGCGGTTGCTAGGGAAGCAGCTTGAAATGGAAAAGAAATGAAATTACTTGAATTAGAAGAACAGAAAGAAATAAAAGTCTCTTAAACAAAGAAATATTAATGCTTGAACATGACATCAGCAGAGAAGGAGGAAAGAACGACGTGGGGTGGGGGGGGGGCGGGGGGGAAGCAGTATGAACAGGTGGCATGATTTAAGAAAATATGTTTCAGTCATTTAGAAATTATAGTACAGAGAAAAACAGTGATGGAAACCAACCATATGTCTTACTTGCTGTAGAAGGGACATGTAAAACCAAATTGTTCAAAGCTGATTGGGTGGCAGTCATAGGGGCACCTAGCAATTTTTTTTGGAAAAGGCAGTGTCAATGTGAAGAAACAGTAGTAATAGCATAATTGCAAAGTGTTTTCTCAGAACTACCAGATTGGCACTGCACCTCATGACAGTTAAGGGAATTATTTCTTGATGATACTGTTAGATTTGGTCAGAGTCTTGGAGGACATCAAGATTTTGTCTCCAAGGGAGATGTATTCCCTTACACTCCCAACACAGCAAATAATCCAAGTAATATTGAGAGAGCCCCTGGGAATGTTGAGTCATGGTGGTGGTTGATCACACAATACCTATGCTCCATGTGATCCGATGAAAGAAACTTCATTCATAGTGTTATTATGGGATATATGAATCTATTCCATTATGTAAACTCCATCTACAAATACATTTAGTAAGTGGAATTGTTACTGTGGAAACTTTTACCCAGTTTACCTATGGAAAGGGTCTACTTTATACTCTGTGTAATGATTTGACAAGTTTCAAGTTTTTTGCACTTAGAGTTTCAAGAGAGCCAGTTGAAGTGAGAAACCGACAATGCATGAGGAACATCCTCCCTTTGCATGGTGGCTAGAGCCGAAGGTCATAAGGCCAGACAGAATGACAGGAAAGTTGACCAGCCCAAAACCAGGAGAAGTTGGTATCAAGATACATGAATCTGCATGAGGAACTGGGCTGGACCAAAGAGAACTTCAATAAGTAATAATAGAATAGCTGCAGAATAAAAGGCAATTTATTGTGTTAAGTAAATTCGTTTTGATCCAGTAAACTGTTTGCATTCTTGGAATATTTGTGGAGGAGATTAAACATGTAAAATTTAGTTCTGTCAGGGTGGTTAAGAAGGCATCAAGCATGCTTGCCTTCATTGCTCGTTCCTTTGAGTATAGGAGTTGGGACATGTTGAGATTGTACAGGATGTTGTTGACACCTCCTCTGGCATACTTTGTGCAGTTCTGGTCCCTCTGTTATAGGAAGAATATAACTAAATTAGAGAGGGTGCAGAAAAAAAATTACCAGGATGTTGCCAGGAATAAAGGATTTGAGTTATAAGAATAGGCTGGGACTTTTTTCACTGGAGCATAGGAGGTTGAGGGGTGACCTGACAGAGGTGTATAAAATCTTGAAGACCGTAGATAAGTGGATTAGCAAGGATCTTTGCCCTTGGGTGTGTGAATTCAAAACTAGGCGGCATATTTTAAGGTTAGAGGAGAAAGATTTTAAAAAGACACTTTTTACAGAGTGTGTGGAATGTACTGCCAGAGGAAGCGGTGGATGCAGGCACAGCTATAACATTTAAAAGACACTTTAAGTGCACAAATAAAAAAAGTTTAGAGATGTGAGCCAAACACAAGCAGGTGGGACTAGTTTTGTTTGGAAATATGTTCCACATGGAATAGTTGGACTGACAGGTCAATGCCTTGTGGCGCAATGTCGTGATGGTATCTGAGAATCCATCTCTAGTCAAGTGACCATAGGATTTGTGCTATTTTAGAGTAATTTAAGACTATTCCAGATTGAATTTCTGTGCAGTGGTCTAGGAGGGAGGAACATTTCAGGGCATGTACAGTGAGAACAAGTATTTCATTAATAAAAATTAACCCAGAATGTTTTTTAATGTGTCACAGGAGAATATCTTGATCACAATGATGTTCATGGATTCAGTCTTGTCTGATCCTTTTTTAATATTCATAGACTATCCCAGACCACTCTGTTTTATACTAGATAAAGATTTGGAAAGTTTGTAATTTGCATAACCTGAGTTTCAAGAGAGCCAGTTGAGGTAAGGACAGGACAGGTGTTGCATGAAGAACCTCCTGGGCTGTTCCCATTTGCACAGTGGCTGGAGCCCAAGACGACAAGGCGAGCAGAATGACAGGAAGATTGACTAGCCCATAACCTGAACTGTAATGTATTATAATACAAAAACAAGTGGTTAGGACACTTGGTCCAATACATTGCAATGCTATGCTAACTCAATGCAATTACAATTGCATGACTCCTTCCTCTGTTTTCCTTGTTTGTTTAATGTTGTGTAACTACAAATCTGAAAAAAATTCTATTAAGAGCTTCCATCTCACTGAGGAGGTTCATATTGATTCAAACTTTTTTAAAGTAAAAAGCACATGCAGATACAGGATCTGGATCTGTTTTTTTTTTCACCAGAAACCAATCCATTCTTCCTTGGGCAATGCTGATCTGTGTACTGAGTTCCATTGAAATCTGTGCTGGTGCTTTTCCGCTATACTTTTAACAGACACGCTAGCAAGTTGGGGCAAAAATAGTGATGTACACTCACCTCTGGAAATACCAGCAGGTCTGACATCAACCATGGAGAGAGAAAAACAATGTTGAAGTTTCAGGTCAAGGATTTAGTTTTCAGAACTGAATGAAGTTTCTCTCTCCACACATGCTGTCAGACTTGCTGAGTACTGTATTCCCATTATTTTCAGTTTTCATTTGAGATTCTCAGCAACTGCAGCATTTTACTTTGTGTTAATGTGTTCTGCTTTGGTCATGCAGAACATCTCTTTTAATTTAAAAAAAAAAACCCAAAGAAATTAAACTGTTATGACTCTTTGATTTTTCTTCTTTCTTTTACTTATACCTAGCCCCTGCTAAGAAAAACAGTTCAACTTTTGTGTAATTTACTTATGTTTGGACCACCCAAAAGTATCCCACATTCTTCAGGAATTTAGTTCTCTCCATGATAAGCTGCTTCGTTTAGAAAGAAAATAGTGGGATGGAGTACCGCTGACTGGGACAGCATTTACCGCCTATTCCCAGTTGCTGTGAGAAGGTGGTGATGAGCTGCTTTCTTAAACAGCTTTAAGTTTAAGGGGATTCTGATTTAGGGGTGTTCAGTCATAATCCCAGAGATAGTAGCTTTGCACCATTGGGTCCTCTACCAAGCACATATTCCAAGTTTCTGAATCAGCGGTTCCACTCCTACTGAGCAGGATTACTATTGCAACAATACATTAGTTGGTTACAAACAACCTGATAGTCCACTTGCTGTAGGTAGCCCCCAGTCAATGCCAGTTGGGAGAGAATTCCTGGATTTTAACCAAGCAATATTGAAGGAACGGCAATATATTTTCAAGTCAAGATGGTGAGTGGCTTGGAGGGAGCTTGCAGGTAGTGGTGGTGTTCTTAATGATACTCATGCAGGTTTGGAAGGTGCTGTCTAAGGAGGCTTGGTGAATTTCTGCAATGCATCTTATGCATAATGTACACTGCTACTGAGCATCAACAGTGGAGAAACTGAATAGCACTACATTCACAAACCATCAAGTGGGCTGTGCTCTACTGGATGGTGTCAGGCTTCTTGAGTGTTGGAGCTGTACTCATCCAGACAAGTGGAGTGTGTTCCTGTGTCATGCATGTTAGATGTTGGACGACTTTGGGGAGTCAGGAGATAAGTTACTTGATGCAGTATTCCTCGTCTCTAACCTGTTCATGTTACTCATTGTGATTACAAGGCGAGTCCAATTCAGTGAGGAGAAAGTGAGGTCTTCAGATGCTGGAGATCAGAGCTGAAAATGTGTTGCTGGAAAAGCGCAGCAGGTCAGGCAGCATTCAAGGAACAGGAGAATCAACATAAGCCCTTCAGGAATGAGGAAAGTTTGTCCAGCAGGCTAAGATAAAAGGTAGGGAGTAGGGACCTGGGGGAGGGGCGTCGAAAATCCAATAGGTGGAAAGAGGTCAAGGTGAGGGTGATAGGTCAGACTGGGGTGGGGGCGGAGAGGTCAGGAAGAAGATTGCAGGTTAGGAAGGCGGTGCTGAGTTTGACGGATTTGACTGAGACAAGGTGGGGGGAGGGGAAATGAGGAAACTGGTGAAATC
>NC_057721.1:40596667-40599667 GCF_004010195.1 Chiloscyllium plagiosum | reverse complement strand
CTCAGTCAAATCCATCGAACTCAGCACTGCCTTCCTAACCTGCAATCTTCTTTCTGACCTCTCCGCCCCCACCCCAGTCTGACCTATCACCCTCACCTTGACCTCTTTCCACCTATCGCATTTCCGACGCCCCTCCCAAGTCCCTCCTCCTACCTTTTATCTTTGCCTGCTGGACAAACTTTCCTCATTCCTGAAGAAGGGCTTATGCCCGAAACGTCGGTTCTCCTGTTCCCTGGATGCTGTCTGACCTGCTGCCCTTTTCCAGCAACACATTTTCAGCGAGTCCAATTCAGTTTCTGGTAACCCCAAGCATATTGATATGAGGGATTTGGTGATGGTGGAATGTGATGGTTTAATTCTGTTTTGTTGAAGATGGTCATTGCTCAGCACTTATATGGCATAGATATACTTGCCACTTGTCATCTCAAACTTGAATATTGTCCAAGTTTTGCTGCATTTGAACATGGACTTCAGTTTAATCTCTCTCTTGACTCTGGATGCCTTAGTTCCTTGCTCTGACTGACTGCTGTTTTGTTTGTTTTGCTGATTGCATTCTCTGCTACACAGCTCTGTGAAAACTGTAATTTCTTTCACTAGCTAAGAACTAGCATAACTCTCCCATTTCATTCCAAAATCCAGTTTAGAATCAAGCCCCCATGTGCTTTCCATGTGGAATAATGAAGCTAGCATTTTTGCTGTGCTACTACTGACTAGAGGAACACCAATCAGCTTTGGCCAACTTCTGTGAGCTGCAGACTGCCAGAGTCCACTCTGCAACTAAACTGTCTTTGGAGCAAATACCCAGAAAAATCAAACAATGGAACTTTTGTCACCCTTAGCTTATCTCCAAGACAGTCCTTAATTCTGACCCTGACTTTTTTCTTCTGAAATTTTCTGTAATCTTCCTTCATGCCTGCCAAACTTGTCTTTCCTGTGATCTCCTGGCCTCTTGACTATATAGTTTCCATTCTTTGACCTCTATTACCTGATGTCGCAAATGATGTGGGTTGGGAGGACTTCTTCATGACAGCAAGAAGTCATGACAGCAGAAGCTGTTTGAGGATTGTTGTAAACATTTCCTTCTCCAACTGAGTCAGGAGCTTTGCTACAAAAAGCACTGGACTGCACAATCTAATAGCTCCCATCTTCAGTTTGGGCACCATGGTGGCTCACAGTGCCAGAGACCCAGATTTGATTCCAGCCTTGGGCAATTGCCCTTGTGGAGATTACACATTCTCCCTGTGACTGTGTAAGTTTCCTCCATTTACTCTGGTTTCCTCCTACAGTCCAAAGATGTGGAGGTTAGATGGATTGACCATGCTAAATTCCCCTGTAGTGTCCAGGGATGTGCACATTGGGTGGATTAGTCATGGGAAATATGGGGTTACAGGGATAGTGGGCGGCACGGTGGCACAGTGGTTAGCACTGCTGCCTCACAGCGTCAGAGACCCGGGTTCAATTCCCGCCTCAGGCAACTGACTGTGTGGAGTTTGCACGTTCTCCCAGTGTCTGCGTGGGTTTCCTCCGGGTGCTCTGGTTTCCTTCCACCATCCAAAGATGTGCAGGGTCAGGTGAATTGGCCATACTAAATTGCTTGTAGTGTTAGGTAAGGGGTAAATGTAGGGGTATGGGTGGGTTTCGTTTTGGCGGGTCGGTGTGGACTTGTTGGGCCGAAGGGCCTGTTTCCACACTGTAATCTAATCTAATCTCAAAAAAAAGGTGAGGGCCTGGATTTGGGTGGGATGCTCTTCAGATGGTCCGTGCAAACTTGGTGGGCAGAATAGCCTCTTTTTGCATTGTGGGCATTCTATTCTATTCAATGATTCAGTTTACGGGTGAGTTTCCAAACCCTGAGAAATTTGGCTGGATAGTGATGAATTTTAATCTGCGTAAATGTAAATATTATGACATGGGTCACTGACATGGCATACAAACTGTACTTGCATAAAGCAGATCTGTGCTAGAAAATACTACAATTGACAGCTTGACAAGTTGCTGCTGCAGCTGGGTATCACTTAAAGCCATTCATGGTCATTTTCCATTCCTCTGATATTGGTAATCTGCCAAATGAGTTCTTTAGATGTGAGGAGCAGACTTAAAAGCAAGGTGCATGTGGATACAGTACAGTATCCTTGGGAGAATGCATATGCTGCCAAGCCAGAAGTGAGGTCCTTTAGGTCATTCCTTTAAATTATGCATGAAATAGGAGAGCAACAATGGACATGATGTGGGTAGTAAGGGTGAAAAGTGATTATTCATGAAGTATGAAGCTAGAGGCAACACAAAGATCTAAGATAAATTTTAAAAAAAGACAAGAAGCAGGCCAAGAAATTGGTAAGGAACTAAAATAAAAAACAAGCAATATTAGGATAGTGGACAAAATCAAACATTTCAATAAATAATATATTTACAGCATTAATGTTTACAAAATGGTGGAGCCATTACAGATTCTAGAGGTGACATGGTATCAGGCAATCAGTGGTGCTGGAAGAGCACAGCAGTTCAGGCAGCTTCCGACGACAGGCAGCATCCGAGGACAGGCAAAATTTGACGTTTCGGGCAAAAGCCCTTCATCAGGAATAAAGGCAGAGAGCCTGAAGCGTGGAGAGATAAGCTAGAGGAGGGTGGGGGTGGGGATAGAGTACCATAGAGTACAATAGATCCGTGGGGGAGGAGATGAAGGTGATAGGTCAGGGAGGAGAGGGTGGAGTGGATAGGTGGAAAAGGAGCTAGGCAGGTCGAACAAGTCAAGGAGACAGTGTTGAGCTGGAGGTTAGAAACTAGGATGAGGTGGGGGAAGGGGAAATGAGGAAGCTGTTGAAGTCCACATTGATGCCCTGGGGCTGAAGTCTTCCAAGGCGGAAGATGAGGCGTTCTTCCTCCAGGCGTCTGGTGGTGAGGGAGCAGCGGTGGAGGAGGCCCAGCACCTCCATATCCTCGGCAGAGTGGGAGGGGGAGTTGAAATGTTGGGCCACGGGGCGGTTTGATTGATTGGTGCGG
>NC_057721.1:40561973-40595488 GCF_004010195.1 Chiloscyllium plagiosum | reverse complement strand
GGTTCTGTATGGTCTGGGAGGGGATGGTTTGGTGAGGGAGGGGGGGGTGGGGTCATGGTCAAGGGGGCAGTAGGAAGAGGTGTCCTCGCGTTGACGTTTGGCTTCAGCGATGTAGAGATCAGTGCGCCAGACTACCACTGCACCACCAAAAGCTGAGACTTCTGGGATCGGATGAACAATGCAGAATGGAAATTTCAGACAGTTACTGGTCAAGATAAATGAAGGCAGAATAATCAGAACTTTAGACAAGAATTCTTATGAAATTAAACCTATTTTGTCCAATATATTTTTTGGGATGTTTAGAAATTGGGCAGTGCTAAGAGTTCAAAAGGAGCTCTTACTTTTGTTTTTGAAAGGGGGCATGGGAATAATCTAGGAAATTACAGACCAACAAATCTCCTACTTCGGAAGAGATGGGTTGCATTATGGTATGTTTAAGTGATTTTTGCCATGACAACTGGTGGAATTTTAAATTTAGTTAATAAATCTGGGGTTAAAAATGAGCTCAATGGCAGCCATGAGCTTGTCGATTGTCATGGAAACCTATCTGGTCCTTCAGGAAAGGAAATCTGACATCCTTACTTACACCTGATTCATAACCCACAGCAATCTGACTCTTAAATGCCCTCAGAAATGGGCATGCCATTCTGTTGTATCTGATCAACCACAAAGTTTAAAAGAATTAAACCCAATTGGCCACTGTTGGTCACCTAGACACTGGAAATGACATCAGCAGACCCAGCCCTCTTGCATTGCTAGTTCCTCCTTAGTAACATCGGTTGGAGGAGGTGGGGGGCGGGGTGCAGTGGTTGTGCCAAGTTTGGGAGAGCTGTCCCACAGATTAGTCAGGTAATAATGTGACTTGGGTGTGCCAACTGAATGAATCATACTTTTCAAACTATTACCCAGATGCCACCATCTGTACTCTTTCCCTCGGTAGGACAGACCTATCGGAGTCGTCAGCACTGTAGTATGCTGGGAGTCCCCAGCATTGACTGACAGACTCATGATGTCTGATGGTATGAGGTTAAACGTGGGCAAGAAAACTTGCTGCTGATTACCATCTTACCTAACCACACTCCAAAACAAGCTGATGAATGAGTATTACGACATGATGAACACCACTTAGAAGATTCAAAGAATGTTCTTGAGGTTAGGGATTTTAATTCCTAAAATGATGAAAATTGGTCCAAGACTTAGAAGCTAGACTTGGTCTACAGCAAATGGTGAGGAAGCCAACAAAAGATAAAATCCTAATGACCTCATTCTCTATGAATTACCTGTTGCAGATGAATACAGAGCCACATGATGGAGTTGGTAAGAGTGACCACTGCACAGTTGTGGAAATTAAGCCTTATTTTCACATTGAGGTTCTTTCCCTCCCCACCATGATGACTCCCACCATACTAAATAGGATTTCTAAATGATGTAGTAGCTCTAAACTGGACATCAGCAATAAAAATATTCTTAACCACAACCTGTAACCTCATGGACGGGCATTTCCCTTCTCCACCGTGATCATGAAGCCAGGGTGTCAGCTCTGTACAGTGAGGAGTATAGGTGGGCATGCCAGGAGCAGTATACCTAAAAATGAATTGATTAAGCTACAGCATTGGCTACAATACACCTGCATGTGAAACAGTGGAAGGAAGCACCCTGAAATAGATGCTAAGCAATCCCACAACCGTTTGATCAGATCTAAGCTCTGCAGTTTTGCTATATCAAGTCATGAATGATAATGGACAATTAAACAATTAACTAGAGGAGGAGACTCCATAAATATCCCCACCCTCCATTTTTGGGGAAGTCTAGCACATCAATGCAAAAGAAAAGTCTGACACATTTGCAACTATTTTCAGCCTCTCCCTGAGATACCCAGCATTGTAGATGTCAATCTTTAACCAATTTGATTCTCTGGGTGATATGAAGAGTGGCTGAAGGCATTGGATACTGCCAAGGTATGAGCTCTGACAACATCTGCAAATGTACTGAAGACTTGTTCTGCAGAAGTAACCATGTCCCTGGACACGTTGCTGTAGTACAGCTACAAGACCAGCATCTGCCTGACTTGGAAATGTGGAAACTTACCCAGGTATCTCCTGTTCACAAAACAAATTCAACATGGTCAGCTTCTGCCCCATCTGTCTACTCTCGGTCATCAGCAAAGTGATGGAAGGAAGTCATTGATTGGTGTTGAGTGACACCTGTCAGCTATAATCTGCTCTTTGATGTACAATATGGGTCCACAAGGGCCACTCATTGTAACCTTGTCCCAATCATGGACAAAGAGCTGAACTCCAGAGGTGTGGGTGAGACTGACTGCCCTTGACACACAGACATCCTTTTTGTTTCATTGTGCGATTGAGTTTGGGCTATTTACAGGTTGGTTCAGGAGAAGGCAGTCAAGAATGATCATCAGGCTTTGACTTCAGAGTAATGTGACTTATGAAATATTGATGCTATGTATTGACATATGTGGTAATCGTGGATATACCAGCATTGACTTCTAGTTACAGTTTGTCGTCTTTGTGCTTTTCATGTTCAAGATTCTCGTTTTTGGTCTGGAGTTCCCGACTCCTCCCCATGTACAGTCTCATCTTAAGTGGTCTAATTCTGCCTACACTGTTACTTGTACTCCATGATATCATTGCAGTGTTGTTCCCTAGTTCTGAAGCTGTTGCAAGAGTAAGTACCACCATCTTTTCCCTGCTACTTCACACTCTCCAGGCCAGTATTCATTCTAACTGTCACTGCACACTTATTTCACAGACTCTTTCATCATAACTCTTATTATTGCATACATCATATCTATTCAACAGTTCCCTTCCCACTTCATCCTCCCAAACTATTAGCCTGTCCTACCTTGTACACTTCTTGCTCACTCACTGAAGACACCTCGCCACCTTGCATGCAATTATCACTAATTGCTCTTCCATCATGCTGAGTCTTTCCCTTTTGTCTCATTGGTGGACAAATTGGCTCAGAGGCTGGACAGATTCTCCATTGTAGCCCAGCTGACTGAACAGTAATCCCTGAACTGATTGCATTGCATTTGAGCTGACTATGGCCCAGTTCATGGACTGCAAGGACATGAATCCTTGGATCTTGGTAGCACAGATTGCCTGCCTGACTGACTGACTGTGTGGCTAACCCCTAACTCACTATTGTCATAAGAATAGAAGAACTAGGAACAAGAGTAGGCTATCTGGTCCTTCAAGCCTGCTGCACCATTCAGTAAGATCATGACTGACCTATTCATGGCCTCAGCTCCACTTATCCCCACTCTCACCATAACCCTCAATACCTTTTATTGTTTGAAAAAATCTATCTTCGCTTTAAAATGTTTTACTGAGGTAGCGTCAACTACTTCACTGGACAAGGAATCCCATAGATTAACAACCCTCTAGGTGAAGAGGTTCCTTCTCAATTCAGTCCTAAATCTGCTCCCTTTAATCTTGAGGCTGTGCCCTCTTGACCTAATTTCACCCACCAGTGGAAGCATCCTCGCTACTTCTCTAGTCCCTTCATAATTTTCTTTCTGTAAGATTCCCCCCTCGTTCTTCTGAATTCCAATGAATATAATTCCAGTCTACTCAGTCTGTCCTCATAAGCCAACTCCCCCCCCCCCCCCCCCCCCTCTGGAATCAACCAGAGGGTGCACAGAACCTCCAGTGACAGTACATCCTTTCTCAAGTAAGGAGACCAAATCTGCACACAGTGCTCCAGGTGTGGCCTCGTCAGCACCTTGTACAGCTGCAACATAACCTCCCTGCTCTTAAACTCAATCCCTTTAGCAATGAAGGACAAAATTCCATTTGCCTTCCTAATTGTCTATTGTACCTGCAGATCAATCCTCTGTTTCATGCACAAGGACACCCAGGTCCCTCCCCATAGCAGCATGCTGCAATTTTTTACCATTCAAGCAATAATAATTTTTACTGTTACTCCTCCCAAAATGGATGACTTCATACTTATTAACATTGTATTCCATCTGCCAAACCTTTGCCCACTCACTCAAAGTATTTATGTTCCTCTGCAAAGTTTTAGTCCTCTGCATACTTTGCTCCGCCACTCATCTTAGTGTCATCTGCAAACTTTGACACACTGCACGTGGTCCCCAACTCCAAATCATTTATATAAACTGTACACAATTGCGGTCCCAACACTGATCTCTGATGCACACCACTAGTTACTTTTTGCCAACCAGAATAGCACTCATTTATCTCCACTCTTTGCTTCCTGTTAGTCAACCAGTTCTCTATCCATGCTAAAATTTTACCTGTTACGGCATGCATCTTTATCTTTTGCAGCAGTCTCTTGTACAGCACCTTGTCGAAGGTCTTTTGGAAATCTAGGTACACCACATTCACTGGGTTCCCGTTGACCACCTTCCTTGTAATGTCTTCATAAAGTTCCAAAAGATTGGTTAAGCATGACACAGACTTCATGAATCCATGCGGTCTGCCCAACGGGACAATTTCTATCAAGATGCCTTGCTATTTCTTCCTTAATTATATACACCAGTATCATCCCCTCTAGAGATTAAGCTAACAGGTCCATAATTCCCCCCTCTTTTGTCAACCTCTCTTTTTAAACAGTGGTTAACACGTTTACTATTTTCCAATCTGCTGGGACTGCCCTAGAGTCTAGTAAATTTTGGAAAATTACCACAAGTGCACCTGCTATTTCTCCCGTCATCTCTTATAGTACCCTGGGATGCATTCCATCTGGGCCAGGAGACTTATCTATCCTTAGCTCCATTAACTAAGTGATTGTTACCAGGTCCTCACCCACCTTTTGTCTCTTTTTTTTTTGTTTAGATCAAGAGTGGTGCTGGTAAAGCACAGCAGGTCAGGCAGCATCTGAGGAGCAGGAAAATCAACATTTGGGCAAAGCCCTTCATCAGGAAAAACTTTTTCCTGATGAAGGGCTTTTGCCCGAAATGTTGTTTTTTTTTTTCCTGCTCCTCGGATGCTGCCTGACCTGCGTTTTTCCAGCACCACTCTGATCTAAACTCCTGGTCTCCAGCATCTGCAGTCCTCCCTTTTGCTCATTTGATTTCCACCTTTGTCTCTTTGTCAATTACTCGCTTGTTATTAGTGTCGTCCACTGAAGACTGATACTAAATACCTGCTCAATGCCTCGGTCATTTCACCCTATCCCATAACTAAATGCCCCTTATCCTCAAAAGGACCAATGTTTAATTTATTCTCTCCTCTTAATTTTATATATTTATAGACACGTTTTGCTATCTGTCTTTATATTCTGTGCTCGTTTTTTTTCCTCATTCTATCTTTCTTTTTGTTTATAGCTCTTTGTGGCTTTCTGTTGACCTTTTAAAGTTTTCCCAATCTTCTAGTTTCCTGCTGTTCTTGGCCATTTTGTCTGCCTTCTCTTTCAATTTGATAGCCTCCCTTATTTTCTTTGACACCAAAGGCAGATTACCCCTTTTCACTGGAATATACTTTTGCTGAGCACTTTCAAAGAAATTTTTCAAAGTCCTCCACTGCTTGTCAACTATCTCACCATAAAATTTTTATTTCCAGTCTACTTTAGCCGAGTCCTCCCTCATTCTATTGTAGTCTCCCTTGTTTAAGCACAGGACCCTGGTATTGGATTCTATTTTCACACACACCATCTGTATTCTAAATTTAACCATACTGTGATCCCTCCTTCCGAGAGGATCCTTAACTATGAGGTCATTAGTTATTCCTGCCCCATTACACAGGCCCAGATCTAGGATAGCTTGCTCCCTTGTCTGTTCCATTAAATGCTGTTCAAGAACACTATTGCAGATACACTCAACAAACCCCTTGAGGCTATCCTGACTGAGCTGGTTCAACCAATCTACATGTAGATTAAAATCCCCCATGATTGCTGTATCATTTTTACAGGCATTAGTTATTTCTTTATTGTCTGCTCCAATGTGATATTATTTGGGTGGCCTATAGACCATGCCTATCAATGACCTTTTCTCTTAGAATTTCTAATTTCTGCCCAATTTGATTCAATTCATTCTCCACAGAATCTATATAATCTCTCAATACCGCCCTAATGTCATCCTTGAATATCAGAGCTACACCACCACCCTTGCCTTTCTCTGTCCCTCTGAATAGTCTGATATCCTGGAGTATTTATACTCCCATTTGTGACCCTGGGAGTTGTCACCCCTTCACCTGAGTAAGACTGGTCCTCTTTGACTTTCTCCCTTTCTCACATGGCTATTTGCTTGAAGCCCCTGCTGTTTGCAGGTGTGAGATTGACATAGCATGGTGTGGCACAGCAAGAAGTCTAACCACCCCTTTATACTGACCGTTCAGTGTTCCCCACTGTAACAAGCTGCCTACCACTCAGTCTGCTCAAAACCAGTGCAGACCACTGACCGCAGGCTGTACATTAAGAAATAATGCAAACTATGCAGAGGCCAGCAGCTTGCAGTTAGTGCTGAAGTCAGTGAGTGTGTGCTAAGTAAGCAATGTGACATACACAGAGGCTGGCAAACTTCAAGTAAATGATAAAGCAAATGAGCTTATTATTTGTCATTTGTGAGCTAAATGAGAGGTATCTGTCACTGTGCTCAAAGTGACACAGCAAAAGCACACAAGACATAGGTGTCCCTGAGCTGAGGTAAAGGCTTGGAAGCTTGAAGTGATATTTGAGAATCTGAGAGCAGGAGCCATGATGCAATGAGCCTTGTGATTTGACAATGCCAACTTGCATGGGACGAGAGTTGAAGGTCCACAGAGCAGACAGAGATGTTGTTCTGAAGAAGCAGTTGGATGATGGCTGGGACCAGCATTTGGTGAGTTGTAGTCCTCTGGTACTGCTCTGATTAACATGTCAGGAATTTCTGCAATTTAATTTCTTGGTGCTGGAAAGGAGAATTGGAAGTAGCCTATTAACGTGGTAAGTAAGGTCATTATTGAGATGCAATAACTTAATCACTGCTTAATAATTATGGCACGAGGAGAAAAATCAGGAAAACCTTTTCTACCATTGAACATCAGACTTTTGTTTTGTTCTTACTGCGTTTTTTCTGATCTTTCCTTGCCATTGCTCATGCCATACCAATACCCATTAAGTTCTTCAGGGTACAAGAATTATTTCCAAGCACAAAGTACTACAATTCATGGATATGCTGATTATAAGATGCACGTATTATATGTTTAGTGTATGTTTACTGGGGTATGCGTCAGCTGATCTCTATATTTGAGTGCTTTAAAAACTAGTTCAACCAAATGAATTCTCTGTTAAGTGCAAAGATTTATCACAATAAACAGATGTCCTGTTTCCGTTGTAATTTAGATCTTCCGTTTTCATTTATTTTCATGTTTACCGAACTTTTCTAGGTTCGTTTCTGATGGCCAAAAGGCAATAAACTGGAGTTCATTCACCATTTAAGTTGTTTTTCTGGATACTATGCTGAGTGGTCAAGATATTTTTAAATTCCTATGTTAAGTGCAACAGCCTAAAAGCCACTAAACTTGAAATAGATTGATAGAAGATAATATTGCCATTAGCCTCTTATTAGAAGCTACAGAAATGCTTATTGTTAAGGAATTCAGAGCAAATTGTTTAAAATTGTTGAACCTTTGGCTGTTCTGTGCTAGAACATGTGCTTTGTCTTTATTTTGGGCATTAGAATTCAGGGAAGTGGTGGCATGGTTGTAATTTCACTGGGTGCAGAAGTGAGGAACCCCAGATAAATATGAGACAAGCGCTTTAATCCCACCATGGCAGATATTGAAATTTGAATTTAATTAAAAGTCTCGAATTAAAAGTTGAACCCACCTGGTTTAGGCATGTCCTTTTTTGGGTTTAGATATCTGTCCTTGTCTGGCCTCCAGGTGACTGCAGACTCTCAGCAATGCATTTGACTTTTAACTGCCCTCTGGGCAATTAGAGGGGCAACAAATGCTGGCCTGGCCAGCAATGCCCACATGCCATGACTGAACAAAAACAAAAAAAAATGCTGTTGGTTCAGTGAGGATCATTAGCCCTTCCTGAAGAAGGGCTAATGTCCGAAACATCGATTCTCCTGTTCCCTAGATGCTGCCTGACCTGCTGCGCTTTTCCAGCAACACATTTCCATCAGTGAGGATCAGTAAGGCGTTCAAGGTTCCTCATGGCAGATTGGTTAGCAAGGTGAGATCACATGGAATACAGGGAGAACTAGCCATTTGGATACAGAACCGGCTCACAGGTAGAAGACAGAGGGTTGTTTTTCAGACTGGTGGCCTGTGACCAGTGGAGTACCACCAGGATCGGTGCTGGGTCCACTTCTTTTCCTCATTTATATAAATGATTTGGATGTGTACGTAGGAGGTATAGTTAGTAAGTTTGCAGATGACACCAAAAGTAGAGGTGTACTGGACAGCTAAGAAGGTTACCTCTGAGGACAACTGGATCTTGATCAGATGAGCCAATGGGCCGAGGAGTGGCAAATGGAATTTGAGTTAAATAAATGCAAGAAGCTGCATTTTGGAAAAGCAAATCGGGTCAGGACTTATACACTTAATTGTAAGGTCCTCGGGAGTATTGCCAAATAGAGACTTTGGAGTGCAGGTTTATAACTCCTTGAAAGTAGAGACCCAGGTAGACAGGATAGTGAAGGAGGTGTTTGGTATGCTTTCCTTTATTGGTCAGAGCAATGAGTATAGGATTTGGATGGTCATATTGTGGCTGTACAGGACATTGGTTAGGCCACCTTTTGGAATATTGTGTGCAGTTCTGGTCACCTTCTTGATGTTGTGAAACTCGAAAGGGTTCAGAAAAGATTTACAAGGATGCTGCCAGGATTGGAGGATTTGAGCTATAGGGAGAAGATGAATAGGCTGGGGCTGTCTTCCCTGGAGCTTTGGAGACTGAGGGGTGACCTTTTTTATTGAGGCTTATAAAATCATAAGGGGCATGGATAGGTTAAATAAACAAGGTCTTTTCCCTGGGATGGGGAGTCTAGAACTAGAGGGCATAGGTTTAGGGTGAGAGGGGAAAGATATAAAACGAACCTAAGGGGTGACTTTTTAACACCGGGGTGGTGTGTGTATGGAATGAGCTACCAGAGGAAGTGGTGGAGGCTGGTACAATTACAACATTTTGAAAGGCATCTTGATGGGTATATAGGAAGGGTTAAGAGGAATGTAGACCAAATGCTGCCAAATGGGACTCGATTAGGTTAGGATATCTGGTCGGCATGGATAAATTGGACTGAAGGGTCTGTTTCCGTGCTGTACATCTCTGACGGTATCTGTCTGCTCTCTTCAGTCAGGCACTGACAGGCCCCATCGTGGCTGCCTCTTGGCTTTACCTTGACACCAGGCAGCCAGCTCCCACCTCTTGGTTCAGGTTGGGTGGTTAGCTAGCTTCTTGCTCAATGAAGGCATTAGAATTTACATTTGGCATCAAATGATTTGAGGCAGATGAAATGTGGGTTCAAGACCTGGAACTCCTCCAACATCAGGTTCCCAATCCTGCTTTGTAACTCGCAGTTTGATTTTTGTAGCTTTTTTTGCATTGATTTATCTCTTTCCTATGGGAGTATGTGTTGAAAGCTGTAATGTTCCTTTTGGAAATACAGCCGAAAATGAAATTCTAAATTGGTTTTAAACCATTTACACCTTTTGTGGTATTGTCTCTCTTGAAAATCTTGGCTTTAAAGCTGCTGTGAGTAGACATCCACCCAGAATGCAATGGCCTGTGATCAAGGTAGCTGTCAGGTGTGGATTGAATATTGCTTGTTTTGGCTGTAGAGGTTGATTTTTGAGTGGCAGACCCTTCTGCAGCCAGCCCAGGTGAGTTGGTCTGTGTTGACTGATTTTTATTTTTCCATTTGCCAGGCTCCCTCTTCTGCCAGTGGGTGGTTTCTTTTTGTTGTATGTCATTTTCAAACCCTCCTTGATGCTCAATTTTATGCATTCCAATCATCAAGAAATCCAACATCAACTTTGAACCCTATCAGTTTGAGGTCTCACCTCCAGGCATCCTTGTATCACAGATGTGGGTACCCTGTTAGTCTTATGATGACAGCGAGCTTGCAATCGAACATGTTTTTATGAATGTAATTACTATTACCAGACATGGTGAAATTGTCTTCAACCAAATACTATGGTCTGTGTGTAGAACATCCTCTATTGAGAGAGAAGAGTATCCTGTATATGTCAATATATCTTGGTATCCTCACTTTTCTGCGGCTTGTGTTAGAGATAACCTCAGTAAGTGTCCAAGAATCAAATTAGCACATTCCTTTCTGAATGGTTCAGATACATAGAAATTATTCAAGAACTTGACATGATTTGACAGTCTCAGAAAAACTGCAGACTCAAAATACCCAGGAATCTGAGATTAAATGAAAAAATGCCAATATTTTGCAAGTGTATTGAAACATGGTTTTGATGTGTTTAAAGTTGGAGACATACTTGAATTTTGATTTGCTGTAAGATGAAGAGCTGATGAAATGTAGGAACAGAGAAAGAGGCTATTCAACCCATCAGATCTGCTGTCCAGTCACATTAGTATGAGTTCGAGCTTATCTCTCCATAAGATAAATTATAGTGCATTTTGCAGCACATTTGGGTGTGCCATTGATTCTTGCTCATGTTTCAGTCTTATCACCACCACTGCCAAGCACACAATGATAGGCTACATTTACCCTCTCCTTTGCAGCCCCTTCAAACTTCAACTCATTTAAAATCCCCTTTGCTGCATCCTATCTTTGTTTTTCTTCATTTAATTACATCAACATAACTTTCTATTCCCTTCTCCTTCATATGGCTATCTAACCTCCCATATTTTTAGTTCAGTTATGCCATTTCCTGTGCTCATGAATTCCACAGACTACTTCTAGATTGCTTATTTGATTTCTTGATGACTATTTTACAGTCTCAGGTTCTGCTCATCCCCACAAGTAGAAACCATATTGCTGCCAGTTCTATCAAAACCTTTTATAATTATAAAATAAAATCATTTGTTTAGTTTTACTTTTTCAAGAGAGAAATGACCCAGCCTGTTCAGTCTCACTTGATAGCTATACTCACTTTAAATCTTCATTTCTCCAATGCCTCAAAACGTTTTTATTATACAGTTTGGCAACCAGACATTTGTTCACGTTCCGCAGTAGTTTAATCAATGTTTTGTACAAGTTTTGCGGTCAGTTCCTACCAGAGATTTATGGCCCAGATACGATGTGTTTCAACATGTACTGGTTTATATCATTGCACTTCCCTTACTTCCTCTGCAACATTTAAATTCTTACTTTTGACATTGTTATGACTGAGGTTTCCTTTTCTAAGTCCCATTCTCTCAACTAGTCACAACAAAGATTACATTTTAACCAGTTGTTGATAAGGCCTATAATATAGGTCCCAGAATGGGGGTTGTTGTAATGCATTGGTGGTGCCCTTACCATGAGCCAGAAAACCTGCATTGAAGTCCCACATACTCCATTTCCAAGTATACATAACTGAGCAAGTTGATTTGAAAAATATTTAAAATATGTTTGCAAACTTTTAAAGAGGGCTAAATTAAAACAAAGAACTATGGATGCTGGAGATCCAACACATACAGAAATTGCTGGAGAAACTCAAGTCAGGTAGCATCTGTGGAGAGAAAACAGTGTTTATATTTCAAGTCCAATGACCCTTCGTCAGAACACAGTTCTATAGACCAGAGATCTCCGAATGTGAGAGCTTCAGTATGAAGAATCTGTCAGGTGTATTTACTCAACAAAAAATTGTTTTCGCAAAACAAACTTAATCCAAGATGTTATAGTTATTGGCACAAACCGAAACACAAGAGCATGTGCACACAAATCTGGGGAGATGTAAAAAAAAATTGTAAACTCTCTGCAGTGTTAACTTTAAAGTACTTTTGCTCAGTAATAGTTAAGCTTTTTTTTTTCCATTTATCACAAATGGAAAAGTCACTTTGTGCACCTACAAGCTGCTGGTACTGGGGTCTCTTACTGGAACACTTGTATGTGTTTGAAATCCCTTTTATTTCAGATAAAGGGGTAGATTCCAAGAAAACCCTCTTCAGAAACTCTCCAAGTTGTAGTTTTGACTTCTGGTGGGTTTTCAGTTCCCACATTTTGCAGAGAGGAGTTGTAAGTCAGCAATAGGCTGTTATCCCTGAGATTGGTCTTGAATTTTGAGTTCAAAAATGCTGTAGTCTTATTCCTCTCCCATTATTGGGCTGTGACGTCTCGCGGACAGTTCTTCAGATGCAGGTACAATGTTGCTTTTGTACTCCTGTGCCTTTTCTGAAGAAAACTGTCTTATTAGGGTTGATCTCTGTAATTCCCTCCAGCACTTAGACCTCCAATCTCTCTCTATTTGTTTCTCCTACTTTGGCCTCTTGAGCATTCCTACTTCCTTCCCTTAACTGTGTGCCTTCAGACATTGAAACTCTGAAGTTTGCTCCTTATCCACTTCTGGCTGTTCACTTTCTCCAATGTCTTACATAATTCATATCTTTGTCAAAACGTTTGACCTTCTCTCTGAATGTATCCTCCTTTTGGTTCAGAGTTTGTTTGTTAATACATCTGTGAAATATGTGGGGCATTTTATTACATTCAGTAGAAACAAATTCTATAGCACAACAGTGAAGAGCATTCAAAAAGGAAATGGGGAGAGACAGATCCAACATGTTCCCTTTTTAGGGTGGAATATAGGAGCATCAAGCCCAGAGACTCCTGGATGTCTAGGACTGGATAAGAAGGAAAACGGGCTTTTAGCAGGTACAAGGGGAGCAAATTAATGGAGGTCCTAGAGGATTATATAGAAAGTGCAGGAAGGAACTTAAGAAAGCAAATTGGGTGCTTTGGGGGCAATCATAGAGGGAATTTAAAAAAATACACTGGCAGATAGTGTTAGGGAGAATCCCAAGAGTCTGTAAGTATATTAAAAGGGAGAGGATAGCCAGGGTAGGAGTAGGGCCCATTAGTAACCAAAGCGCAATCTGTTTGTGGAACCAAACATTGGTGAGGTGTTAAACGAGTACTTCCATTTTATATTCAGTCAAAGTAGAATGTAGGTACAGAATTTGGGGGGAGGACTGTCCTTGGGCAGATTGACACAGGGAGCGATGAGGTATTGGAGATTATGGTAGGCTTAAAAGTGGACAAATCCCCAGGTCTGGATGGGTTGGGTTCAAGGATACTGTGAGGCAAAGGAGGAAATGGCAAGAGCTCTGACCTAATTTTTTAATTCCTGTCTGGCCACAGGGAATGTACCAGAGGACTGGTGGACCACTAACGTAGTTCCACTTTTTAAGAAGAGTGGCAGAGATAAACTAGTGAATTATGGACCAATGAGTCTCACATCAGTGATAGGGAAACTACTAGAGAAAATTCTAAAGGATAGAATTAATTTCCACGTGGAAAGACTAGGTTTGATCAGGGATGGTCAGTATGGTTTTGTCAGAGGGAGTTCATGCCGAACAAATTTGATGGAATTTTTCCAAGAA
This sequence comes from Chiloscyllium plagiosum, assembly GCF_004010195.1. Lineage (NCBI taxonomy): Eukaryota > Metazoa > Chordata > Chondrichthyes > Orectolobiformes > Hemiscylliidae > Chiloscyllium > Chiloscyllium plagiosum. The sequence goes on along the minus strand of NC_057721.1, from coordinate 40,582,027 downwards.
GGTAACTAGATGTGCAGGTGATGGTGCAGTTGATGTGGTTTATATGGACTTCACAAAGGTCTTTGACAAGGTTCCACATGGGAGACTGATGTAGAAAATGAAAGAACATGGGTTCCAGGGTAACTTGGCAAGTTGGATCCAAAACTGACTTAGTGGTAGAAGACTTTGTTTTTGTGTGACTGGAGCCCCAGTGTGCAGTGTTGGGTTTGTTATCGTTTATATATATTCACAAACATTGTAGATGAGAACGCATGGGGGAATGGTAAGTATGTTTGTGGCTGACATAAAGATTGGCTGGGTGATTAATATTCAAAGAAAAGTTTGGGTTACAGGGAAATCTAGATGGATTGGTCAGATGGAATTTAACCTGAAAAGTGAGTTGATGCACTTTTGCAAGAAGTAAAAAGACAAGAGAGTATACAATGAATGGCAGGACTACTGGAAACTCTGAGGAACAGAGGGATGATGGGGTGCTTGTTTACAGATCCCTGAAGGTAGCAGAACCCGTTAATAGGATGGTGGTGAAGGCATATGGGACACTTGCCTTTATCAATTGTGGCACAGGTTATAAGAGCAGGGAGGTTACTTTGGAACTCTCCAGGACTTTCATTAGGGCACAGCTGGAGCACTGTGCAGTTTTGGTCACTGGCCTGTAGGGAGAATGATTGATAGATTGTGTTGGAGGGATGGAGAGGAGATTTACCAGGATGTTGTCTAGCATGGAAGGATGCTGGAGAGGCTTATCCTCTCTTTAGAGCAAGGGGGGAATTCTGATTGAGGTGGAAAAGGCTGAGGGACATGGATGGTGTGGATAGGAAGCAGCTGTTCTTAGTTGAAAGGTCAATAATGAAAGGTGTAATTCTAAGGTGAAGGGCAAGACATTTGAGTGGATTTGAGGATAGGAATCTGGAATGAACTGCATAGAAGGGCAGTTGAGGTGGGAAACCTTTCAAAAACTATGTAAATGAGCTCTTAAATTGTCAACATTCAGGGCTATGGGCTAAGTGCTAGAAAGTGGGACTAGTGTAGACTCTTCCAAAGGTCCTCTTTGCTGCGTGACTCTGACTCTGAATGTAATTTGTTAGTGATGCAATTCTAAAATGTAATCTGTTGTTTGCTCAAGATCTTGGCTTTGAGCTGTTTGCTTGCACAATATCTTGATATTTTATCCAGCAGTCATAAAATTGTACACTATGCTGGAATCAACAAAGTTTTGGAAGAGAAAAGTAAGATTTAAAAAAAAATCAACAGTCAGTCAAGATATGCTGAATTTGAAAACAGCATTGAAAAGCTCGGAACGATAAGCAAATGCAAATACCTTTTCAATTCAATTCCCATTTAAGTCCTCACCTCAAATTTCCACTTGTCTGCATGCTGCCCAATCACACTAAATCGATGAATAATCTCAAAAATAGCAATGGTCCTGTAAGTGAAGATTGGGAAATTTTACTTGGTTTCTCCCGGTCCAAAATAACAGCCATTTCCCACAAATCTGGGCTGAATTTTCCCCAAAATCAGCTGAACGACTGTCTTGGGGAGGTTCATGGAGGGTTTCTCTCTGTAAGCTCTAGTGAGTTATGTCACACAATTTTCTGCATTCACCTCATTATGTATGCACCACCCCACAGTAGCACTGCTCTTGTGATATCTTTCTCTCACCAGTGGTGAATTGCTTACAGTTTCAGGGATCCTGTGTTTCCCATTGCCAACAGCATGTTTAAAGAATAGCTGGACCCCTGGCAGACAGAGGTTGTGGAATGAAAATGAAAAAGAAAATCTTCAAGCATACAGGAGCCACAGAAACACAGACCCTTCAGTCCAAATAGTCCATGCCGACCATGTTCCCAAACTAAACTAGTTCCACTTGCCTGCATTTGGCCCATATCCCTGCAAATGTTTTCTATCATGTACTTCACCAAATGTCTTAAATGTTGTAACTGTACCTGCATCCACAACTTCCTCTGGCAGCTTATTCCACAAATGAAGCATTCTTTGTGTAAAAATGTTGCCCCTCATGTCCTTTATGAAACTTTCTCCTCTCACCTTAAAAATATGCTCCCAAGTTTTGAACTCTCCCACCCTGGGGGAAAAGACCCTTACTATTCACCTTAACCATGTCATTCATGATTTATGCACCTCATTAAGGTCCCTCAACCTCCTATGCTCCAGTGAGAACAGTCCCAGCCTATCTAGCTAGTTTCATTAATCAAACCATCCATTCCTGCAATATTCTCAAATCTTTTCTGAACCTTTCTCCGATTTAACCATATCCTCTATGTAGCAGAGCGACCAGAACTGTACACAGGACTCCAGAAGCGGTCTCGCCAATGTCCTGTACAACCTCCACATTACATCCCAACTCCTACACTCAAAGGTTTGAGCAATGAAGGCAAGTGTGCTAACTGCCTTTTTAATCGCCATCACAAAAACAGAAGTTACTGCAAAAGCTCAGCAGGTCTTGCAGCATCTGTGAAGGGAAATCTGAGTTCATGTTTTGTGCCTGATGACCCTTCCTCAGAACGCTGCCAGACCTGCTGAGCTTTTCCAGCAACTTCTGTCTTTGTTTTCAATTTGCAGCATCTGTAGTTCTTTCAATTTTTCTTAACCTCCATGTCCACCTGTGACTCACATTTCAAAGAATTATATCCCTGAACCCGTAGGTCTCTCTGTTCTACAATACTACAATTAATTGTATAAGTCCTGCCCTTGTTTGTTTAACCAAAATGCAATGCTTTGTATTATCCAAATTAAACTCCATCTGCCACTCCTCACTGCATTTACCCAGTTGATCAAGAGTTCTTTGAAGGAAGATTAAAGATTCACCATCCACTCTACCACCAATTTTGGTGTCATCTGCAAACTTGCTAACCATGCCTCCAATGCTCAATATCATCGGTGACTATCCCGAATCATTGCTCGCCCTATTCAAATGCATATAAATCTATCTTTCAGAATAATTACCAACAACTTGCCCACTACCGATGTCAGGCTCAAAAGTCTTTTATTCCCGGGTTCCTTCTTCCAGCCTTTCTTAAATAAAGGCACAACGTTAGCCCCCCAACAGTCCTCTGGCACCTCATTCGTGGTTATTGATGACATAAATATACCTGCTAGGGGCCTTTCAATTTCTTCCCTGGCTTCACATAATGTCCTCAGATACACTTGATCGTATCCCAGAGATTTATCCACCTTCTGTTTTCTAATATCTCCAGCACTACTGCTACTGTAATATGAGCTGTTTTCAAATTATCGGTATTTATCTCCTGTCGCCTCCATTTTCTTTCTCCACAGTAAAAACTGACAATGTTCATTTGCTATCTCACCCATCACCTGAGGTTCAACACACGAAGGTGATGTTTAGGGAGCATATTCTCTCTAGTTGCTGCTTTGCTTTTAAAGCACTTGTTGAATCTCTTTGTCTTGGCAGATAAGGTTAAGAACAATCCAATCTCATATTCCCATTTTTGCCCTCCTGACTTCCCTCAAACGAATGCCCCTACACTCTCTTTATACTGTTCAAGAAATTCATTTGATCCCAGTTGTCTATATCAATATAGTTTTTTTTTATTCTTGACTAGAATCTCTATCTTTATTCGCCCATTGTTGCTGACCCTTGTCTTACCCTTCACTCTAACATCATGCCTCCAAACTCTCATCACATTTTTGAAAGCCTCCCACTTGTCAGAAATCCTTTTATCTGTGAATAATCTACTCCAATCGACTTTTGAAATTTCTTATTTCATACCCTTACAATTTGCCTTACTCCAATTTAAGAACTTTAACTTTTATGGAAAACTTATCCTTTTCCATAACTAACTATTTTAAAACTAGTAGAATTATAATCACTTGTCCCAAAGTGTTCTCCTACTAACACTTCAGTCACTTGCCCTGCCTTATTTCCCAAGAGGTCAGGTTTTGTTCCTTCTCTAGTAGGTACTTTTACATATTGATTTTAAAAAAATTATTGAATGCATTTAACAAATTCCTCACCATCCAATGGCAGTCCCAGTCAATGTTTGGAAAATGAAAGCCCCTACTGTTGCAATCCTATTATTCTTACACTTATCTGAGATCTCTACATATTTGCTCCTCAATTTCCCTCTGACTGTTGGGGGGCCTATAATAGAATCCCATTAATGTGATCATCCTTCTTTCTAACTTCTACCCATATATTTTCATTGAATGATCCCTCAGAAATATCCTCTAATTGCTGTAGTAACACTTAATCACTCCCTCTTCTCTCTTGCCTTCCTTTCCTTTCTATTCTTCCTATAGTATCTAAAATCAGAATATTGACCTGCCAGTTCTGTCCTTCCCTCAGCCAAGTTTCTGTAACAATTATGACATCCCAATCTCATGTTTCCATACATGTCCTGAGTTCATCAGCCTTACCTGTGAGACTCTTTGCTTTGCTTTGAAATAAATGCAGCTTAATTCTTCAGATTTAGCTCATTCTCTGACTTGCTCTTGCCTGCCTTTTCTAATTAACATGTTCTTCTCTGATTCAGAACCATCCTCAACTGCTTTTCTATTTTTACTGCTGCTTAGGAAACTCCACCCCCTCAAACTATTTTTAAAGGATCCCAAAATAGAATTTGTAAAAGTTTTTTTTTTTGTTTTTTTGCCAGAATATTGGTCCCTTGCAGGTTCACCTGAAATCCTTCCTTCTCTTTTGAACAGGTCTTTTCTGCCCAGACGAGATCCCAATGATCCAAAAATCTGAATCATTGCACATTGCACCATCCTTTAGCCATTAATTTATCTATCTTTTTATCCCTACTTTCATTAGACTGTGACACTGGGAGTAAATCAGAGTACTACCTTTTTTTGAGGTTCTTTTTTTTAACCTAACCTCCTGTAGTCACTCTGCAAAGCCTTAGCCCTTTCCTTACCTATATTGTTCTTGCTATTGTGTACTCTAACCTCTGGCTTCTCACTCTCCCCTTTGACAATAACCGTCAACCATTTAGAGATGTCCTTGACCGTAGCACCAGGAAGGCAACCTATTATCCTAGATTCACGCTCATTGCTGCAGAATCTCATGTCTGTGTCCATAACAGGAGAGACCCCTTTGACAATTCTTCTTTTAAATCTTGACAAACCTCACTTAACATAAGATTCATTCTTGGTGCCCAAGATCTGACTGACACTCCCATTTTCCTGAGAATATCTCCTTCAACAGCACCCAAGACGCAATCTGTTTGAGAGAGGTACAGCCACAGGAGCTTTCTGAACTCCATTCTGTTCTGATATAACATGATCGTTCCATGCCCACACAATCTTGCGTTATAAAAAACCATGTAATACCTGCCCCATTTAAACTAATGGAACCAGAATCACATTATAGCCAGTACACATAAGGAAAATTTGCATTTTACAAATAATGGTCGAAATTCTTCAATTGCGTTATAGCCAATTTGCGTTGAAGAAATGCATGTTACGGAGAACAGTGTACTTTTCCACTCCTGATAGTCAGCCATCCATGTGACAGGTCCAGCTGTGTAACCACCTCTCCAAATCTACTATCCTTCACACAGTCTCTTGAATGCTGTCAGTGACATGAAGTCTGAAAAACTTTTTAAAACACCGTGTGTATATAAAAAAACTACTCTTCCTTACCCATAGATTTTTATCTTAAACATGCAAAAGAGAAAAAATAAGCATTTAAAATTTTAAAATAAAATTTTAAGGACTTAACTGAAAGTCTCAACAACTGAAAAATAGCCTCCTTCTCAAGTCCTCAATCAGACAGCTTTCGAATCTTGAATAAGCAGAAGACAAAATCTCTCTCCAGAGTCATCGAACAAACATTTGGACAGACCTCTCCAACAGTCTCCATGTGTAAAGCTTTCTCTCCTTCACAGTTTTAAAATTTTGCTTTCATGTTTGTTTTTGAAGCTATAAACTTCTCAAACAGAAAAAGAAAATCTCTCTCCAGATCAATACTCGACAAACACAGAGGCGTCTCCCACAAACTCCATCTTGGGGAAAAAAAAACTCTCATCCTTCACGGTTTTTTCTTTCCATTTTGTTTGGACTATAAAAGTTCCACAATGATTTAAAGTTAAATCTTTCTGCTTTTGCTGTATAACAATCATGAAATCCACAAGAAAAGCTTGCAACTCAGAAGCTGTTGCAACATCCACACACTTTCTTTATCATACATCTTTGGAAATAGAAGGTCAAATTTAAAGCTTTACAACATACGATTCTCCCACATTCAGCAGTGACAAAATAGTATGCCACAATGGGTATTAGAGAAAGAAGTGTTGCTACGGGTGACTGGCCTCTGTTTCTTCAGTTTTGTACCTGCAACTACAACTACAGTTAATTAGTCAGGTGGAAGTGGGGTCATTCAAGTCCTGTCTTGTTTGTTGTGGGACCTTACAGTCCAGTCCAGTCCAGTCTGTGCTGCATAACCCTCGTGTGCTGTGGGCAACCAGAGCTGGCAAGGAGGGGAGATTGTCAACAGTCTTCAAGGATAAAGATGGAGGAACATCCCCTTCCTCATGTTAGAGCCGTGTACAGTCAGGCACAACAAACCAGACTGGAGAGTGGGAGGTGGGGTAGTGTCAGGTAATCTCTGCCGTTGAGTCATGCTCTGAAATGTTGGGGAATTCTGGCAAAGGTGAAGGCCCAAAGAAACCACTGACCAGTTGCAACAGCCAGGTAACTGTTCAGACCTAATGTCAGAATTGTTGTTGTCTACTTTCTCTCTACTGCCTGGGAAAATAGCTCCTTGCAATTAGACATCTTGCTGCTCATGAGTGAGATCCTTATCTTGCCATTAACACCTCGGGTGGAGAATTGGTCCTTTCTTAAAACAGAGTCTTGTTTTTCTACTTTCATCATATTTTCCCAACATTACCACATCATTCAGGGATTGGGAAAAGGCCACCTCTTATTTTCCACCCCTTAGTTAATTCTGTGCAGTTACTGCCACCTTCACTCCATGGACCCAGAATTGTGCACAATACTGTAGTTGAGGTTTAACCAATGTCTTATAAAAGCTCAGTGTAAATCCCTTGCTACGGAACATTATTTCTTGTTTCAAAAACCTTGGATGTCTATATGGGGTACTAAGCACTTTCACAACCTGACCTAGATGTCTGCATGAAAAGTGGACATGTTAGATTAGATTCCCTACCGTGGAAACAGGCCCGTCAGCCCAACAAGTCCACACCAACCCTCCGAGTAAACCACCTAGACCCATTCCCCTACCCTGTATTTACGCCTGACTAATGCACCTAACACCTACGGGCAATTTAGCATGGCCAATGCACCTGACCTGCACATCTTTGGATTGTGGGAGGAAACCAGAGCACCTGGAGGAAACTCACGCAGACACGGAGAATGTGCAAACTCCACACAGTCGCCAGAGACTAGAATCGAACCTGGGTGCCTGGCGCTGAGGCAGCAGTGCTAATCAATGAGCCACCACACCACCCTCTGATCCCTCTGCTTTTTCGGCCCATTCTGGATGAAACTGTATTATTCTATGACCTTTTTAAAAAAATCTGACATCTACCATTCCTGTCCTCCGCCTTTGTCTTTCTTGTCATCTTGGCATTTTTCTTTTCTTTGGTCATTTCAGGTATCGATATTATTGATAATTGGAACTGTTTATATAAACATGTGTAATGCTGAATGACTATGCAGCAAATTTGTATCTGGCTTGATATTCTTTTGAGTGTTTTTTAAAACTGTTGTTGAAATAGAATTTTAAAAGGGTCCCAGATTCCAATGCACATGAAGAATGCAACAGTGCCACAGCTGGACCCAGTACATTTGTGACCTCTGATTTAAATGGTTTTTGTTTAAATGCCGTCCTATATCATGATCTGTGTACTGATCTTCAACAAAACTACAGATCAAAAGACCTGTTATTTCCAACAGCGTAATATATAATGGGAGAGCTTTCTGACAAAAAAAATCAATTTTTTGAGTAAGAGACCATCTAATCACTGCCACTTAACATTAGTATCACTGAACTCCCACTATCCACATCCTGGGGGAGGGTCACAGTTGGATAGAAACTGGTCTAAACACATAAACACTGGCCACAAGAGCAGGTCAGAGGCTAAGAATACTGCAGCAAGTAACTCTTGACTCCACAAAGGCTGTCCACCATCCACAAAGCACAAGTCAGGAATGTGGTGGAATACTCCCCACTCATCTGGATGGGTGCAGCTCCAACAAAACTCCAGAAGTTTGGCAGCATCCAGGACAAAGCAATCTGCTGGATTGGCACTACATCCACAGGCATTCATTCCCTTCACCACTGATGCTTAGTAGCAGCAGTGCATGCTATCCACTATGTACTGCAGAAATTCACCAGAGATAGTGGGCGGCATGGTGGCACAGTGGTTAGCACTGCTGCCTCACAGCACCAGAGACCTGGGTTTAATTCCCGCCTCAGGCGACTGACTGTGTGGAGTTTGCACGTTCTCCCCGTGTCTGCGTGGGTTTCCTCCGGGTGCTCCAGTTTCCTCCCACAGTCCAAAGATGTGCAGGTCAGGTGAATCGGCCATGCTAAATTGCCCGTAGTGTTAGTTAAGGGGTAAATGTAGGGGTAGGGGTGGGTTGCGCTTCGGCAGGGCGGTGTGGACTTGTTGGGCCGAAGGACCTGTTTCCACACTAAGTAACCTAATCAAAAGATCCTCAAATAGCACCTTCCGTACCTATAACCACTTCTATCAAGAAGGACAAGAGCAACAAATACATGGGAAAACCACCACCTGCAAGTTCCCCCTCCAAATCACTCACCATCCTGACTTAGAAAATATATCACTGTTCCTTCACTGTCAGTGGGTCAAAATCCTGGAAATTCTTCCTTAATGGAATTGTGGGTCTGTCTGCAGCACATGGATTGCAATGGTTCAAAAAGGCAGCTCTCCACTACCTTCTCAGGGGCAAGTAGGGACAGACAAAATGCTGGATCAGTCAGCGCCAGCCAGGCCCCAGAACAGTGTTTAAAATAAAAGCAAATGAGTGATTGTCAAAGCACAGTACAGTACAGTACAGCACAGTACAGGCCCTTCGCCTGACAAAGGAGCAGTGCTCTGAAAGCTTGTGATTTCAAATAAACCTGTTGGACTATAACATGGTGTCGTGTGACTTCTGACTTTGTGCGCTGCAGTCCAATACCAGCACCTTCACGTCATGTCATAGCATTTGATTGTATTAGACAGTGGGTGAAATTATCCCCACCCTGATGACTGCACAATGGCAAGAAAGGTGCGAAATATTGGGAGAATGAAAAAATTCAGTTTCTTGATGATAAATATTTTTCTAACTTCCCCTTTAGTTTTAAATATCTCCAGGTCACACCTCACCGAAAAAGACCCTTCAGTCTAACTCATCCATGCCTCCCAGACATTCCAATTTGATCTAGTTCTATTTGTCAGCATTTGGCTCCTATCCCTCTAAACCCTTCCTTTTCATATACCTATCCAGATCCTTTTCAAATGTTGTAATTGTACCAGCCTCCACCACTTCCTCTGGCAGATCATTCCATACACTCACCACTCTCTCTGCATGAAAAAGTTACACCTCATGGCCTTTGTAAATCTTTCCCCTCACCCTGCCCTCTAGTTTGGACTACCCCCACCCAAGGAAAAAAAACTTGGCTATTCACTCTGTCCATGTCCTTCATAATTTTATAAACCCCTCCCCCCAGATGCCCCAGGGAACATAGTCCCAGCCTATACAGCCTCTCCCTATAGCTCAAACCATCCAGTCCTGGCATTGGCTCAAAGGTAGAAGACAGGGTGGTGGAGGGTTGGTTTTCAGACTGGAGACCTGTGACCAGTGGAGTGCCACAAGGATCGGTGCTGGGCCCTCTACCTTTTGTCACTTACTTAAATGATTTGGATGCAAACATAAGAGGTACAGTTAGTAAGTTTGCAGATGACACCAAAATTGGAGGTGTAGTGGACAGCGAAGAGAGTTACCTCCGATTACAACAGGACCTGGACCAGATGGGCCAATGGGCTGAAGTGGCAGATGGAGTTTAATTCAGATAAAATTGAGGTTCTGCATTTTGGAAAGCAGATCTTAGCAGGGCTTATACACTTAATGGTAAGGTCCTAGGGAGTGTTGCTGAACAAAGAGACCTTGGAGTGCAGGTTCATAGCTCCTTGAAAGTGGAGTCACCGGTAGATAGGATAGTGAAGAAGGCGTTTGGTATGCAAAATTATGGGGGGCATGGATAGGATAAATAGGCAAAGTCTTTTCCCTGGGGTTGGGGAGTCCAGAACGAGAGGGCATAGGTTTAGGGTGAGAGGGGAAAGATATAAAAGAGACCTAAGGGGCAGCCTTTTCACGCAGAGGGTGGTACATGTATGGAATGAGCTGCCTGAGGATGTGTTGGAGTCTGGTACAATTGCAACATTTAAAAGGCATTTGGCTGGGTATATGAATAGGAAGGGTTTGGAGGGATATGGGCCGGGTGCTGGCAGGTGGGACTAGATTGGGTTAGGATATCTGGTCAGCATGGACGGGTTGGACCAAATGGTCTGTTTCCATGCTGTACATCTGACTCTATAACATCCTTGTAAACCTTTTCTGAATCCTCGCAAGTTTAACCATATCCTTCCTGTAGAAGAGTAACCAGAATTGTGTGCAGTATTCTAAAAGTGGCCTAACCAATGACCTATACAGCTGCAACATGACATCCCAATTCCAATAATGTTCTGACCAATGAAGACGAGCGTGCCAAATGCCACCTTCACCACCCTGTCGACCTGCAACTCCACTTTCAAGAAACTACGCACCTTCACCCCTCAGTCTCTGTTCGGCAACAATCCCCAGGGTGCTACCATTAACTGTATAAATTCTGCCTGAAATGTCTTGCCAAAACCACCTCACATTTAACTAAATTAAATTCCTTGTACTCTGAGGTAATCTTTGCTGTCCATTACACCCCCTATTTTGGTCTCACCTGTAAACTTACAAAGCGTGCCTCCGTATTCATGTTCAAATCATTAATATAAATGTCAAAAAGCAGTGGACCCAGCACCGAATCTTGTAACACACCACTGGTCACAGGCCTCGATTCTGAAAATACCCCCACACAGTCTCCTACATCAAGCCAAGTTTGTATCCAATTGGCCAGCTACCTCTGCATCCCACGTGATCTAACCTTGCTTACCAGCCTACCATGAGGAACTCTGTCAACCGCCTTGCTAAATTCCTTACAGACAACTCTGCTCTGCCTTCATCAATTTTGCTTATCATCTCCTTCTAAAAACTCAATCACATTAGTGAAATACAATTTCTCAAGCATAGTCAATATGGCTTTGTGCATAAGATGTCCTTGCCTTTCCAAATGCATGTAATTCCTATCCCCCAGAACCTCCTCCAACAACTTGCATAAAGCTCACTTGCCTATAGTTCACTGGTTTTTCCTTACAGCCTTTTTTAGAATAACAGCACCACATTAGCCACCCTTGAGTCTTCTGGCACCTCACTCGTGGCTGTCAATGTTACAAAGATCTCAGCAAGGGCCCCAGCAATCTCTTCCATAGCCTCCCAAAAACTCTGGGAAACATCTGATCAGGTCTTGGGAATTTATCTACCTTGATACATTTTAAGATCTCGAGCACCTCCTCTTCTGTGATGTGAACTCTTTTCAAGACAGCACTATTAATTTCTCCAAGTTCCGTAGCTTACATTCCCTTCTCTACTGTAAATACTGACACGAAATATTAGTTTAGTATCTCGCCCATCTCCTGTAGTTCCACACATACACACACCCTCTTAAAAAGGTCAATATGGCTGTGTGTGTGTGTGTGCCCTGTACTGTGCGTATAGACCCCTATGCATGCCCCATGGACGTCTTGCTACGTGGCAACGACCACCATACTTCCTGAATGCTTCCAGGACAGGGTCGGTTGTAGCTATAGTTGTTGGAGATAAAGGGAACGATAGGTAGTGAAAGATCAGGCACAGGGTACTGAAATGGATGGTCAGCCATGATCATAATGAATGATGAAGCAGGCTTGAAGGTCCAAATAGCCAATCTTTTTGCTGCATTTTCTGTTTCATTAAAACCCTAACTTGCCTTATTTATGAACCACTTCCAATTGTCTCCTTCCCTGAGAAACGAGATGGTGCAAATTCCCAACATCTAAATTAGAACATGGACCTGCAGTTGACCAACTGCTCGTTTGGACCTTCATTCAGCAGTGTCTTCAGTGCTATCTTCCTGGCAGTTTCATGGACACTATCTGTTTTGATCCTTTGTCCACACAAGTCAGCATTAGCAAACCACCAACTGCACAATATCATACCTGCTCTCTGACCAACTCAGACGCTGCTTCAGCCCTTCAGCTTTGGAGCTCAGACAATTCCTAAGTGCATGCTTCTATCAGGTTGCTTGAGCACAGGATCATAGATGGATCTCATACAGAGAATGCATCTCCTGGTACTTTCTTCTCTTTCAGTCACTATGTCCTGACTTGGAGCAGTCAGCCTTTGTATGGTGTTTTGCTTTTTAACAAACAAGGTCTTCAGTGCTCAGATTCTGACTGCCAGCTCTGTAGCTTGCATTTCTTTTCAGTACCAAGGGAAAAGTAGGGGCTTGTTATGATGGGGAGCACTGAACAGCAAAGGGAATGTACCTGTTACTCAACAGCACTGTGATACGTTCACATTACATCTGGAACAAGTGGCAGGGGCTTATGCAGAAAACACAGCATGTTCTTCAACTAAATGACTATGACTGAAGGTCCAGTCCTAAGTGGGGTGAAGGGGGTCTGCAGTCAGTCTGGGGGTGCCAAACAGCCAGTCAAGGAGCTCAACTGATTCCTCTCCATGGAATTGGCCATGGTCTGTCTCGTCCTTCCAGAACCAGGAGCTCCATGGTCAGTGCTGCGGATCAAGTGGAACCAGGCCAGGGATTAAGTGTTTGTTGTTCAGAAGATTGTGAAGGTATCAGACTGGAGGCATTTACTGCAATGAGACAAAGGAAGGATTAAGTAGATAAAGTGGTTAACAGTGAGGCACAAGCAGGAGAGATGGTGAGATGGCAACACGGTGGCACAGTGGTTAGCACTGCTGCCTCACAGTGCCAGAGACCTGGGTTCAATTCCTGCCTCCAGCAACTGTGTGGAGTTTGCACATTCTCCCAGGGTCTGCATGGGTTTCCTCCGGATGCTCCAGTTTCCTCCCACAATCCAAAGAAGTGTGTATTGGATGAATTGGCCAGGCTAAATTGCTCAGTGTTAGGTAAATTAGATTTAGATTAGACTAGATTACTTAGTGTGGAAACAGGCCCAACAAGTCCATGCCGACCCTCTAGTAACCCATCCATGTGCATTCCCCTACATTTACCCCTTCACCTAACACTACGAGCAGTTTCGCATGGCCTATTCACCTAATCTGCACATCTTTGGACTGTGGGAGGAAACCGGAGCACCTGGAGGAAACCCACGCAGACACTGGGAGAATGTGCAAACTCCACATAGACAGTTGCCTGAGGCAGGAATTGAACCCAGGTCTCTGTGCTGTGAGGCAGCAGTGCTAACCACTGTGCCACCATGCCGACAGTTAGGGGTAAATATAGGGGAATGGGTCTGGGTGGTTTACTCTTCAGAGGGTCGGTGTGGACTTGGACTGAAGGGCTGTTTCCACACTAGGGATTCCTATGATCAACACGTCTCCAGAGAGTAAGCGGGAAGGGATGGTAGTTTGGGAACACATGGTGGCTGAGACCTGTTGAGTAGATATCCTGCATGCAATAATGAGGTGTGGACCATGAGCTGTGATGAGAAGTGCACGCAGTGACAGTTAGTATGAGTGGTGCCAACATTTCAACTCCCCCTCCCACTCTGCCGAGGACATGGAGGTCTTGGGCCTCCTTCACTGCCGCTCCCTCACCACCAGACGCCTGGAGGAAGACCTTCATCCCCTCCCCCACTCACCTATTGTACTCTATGCTACTTTCTCCCCACTCCCACCCTCCTCTAGCTTATCTCTCCACGCCTCAGGCTCACTGCCTTTATTCCTGATGAAGGATTTTTGCCCGAAACGTCGATTTTGCTGCTCGTTGGATGCTGTCTGAATTGCTGTACTCTTACTAACTCTGGATCAGTGGTGCTGCATGAGTGCTGACCCTGTGGGTGTGAAATAGCAGAGAGAAGATGGCAGTGGTACAGCATAGAAAATCATTGACCTTGCTGTACTGTTGCACATTCTTTTCAGTCCAGGACAGAGCACTGACCCAGACAGAATCTTTCCCCTTGACTGATCACTGCTGATAAACACATCAAGCTGCCTGACTTGTGTTTACATTAAAAGGCAAGACAGAAGTACTTGTCATATTTTCCAAACTAACTCGTCATTATTCAGGGGCTTTGAAAATTCCCTAATTAGATGGATGTTCTGGAGCTTTATTGACTACCTCAGTGGGATTCATAATTATGACCTGAATGTTTTTGGATTTTAAAAATCCTCCTTATTATTCAAAGCATCAAGAAAGTCAAAAGCTGAACTCTGAACTCATGTTGTATAGAGATGTACAACATGAAAACAGACCCTTCGGTCCAACTCTACATGCCAACCAGATATCCCAATCCAATCTAGTCCCACCTACAAGCACCTGGCCCTTATCCCTCCAAATCCTTCCTGTTCATATACCCATCCCGATGCCTTTTAAATGTTGCAATTGTACCAGCCTCCATCACTTCTTCTGGCAGCTCATCCCATACACGTACCACCCTCTGCATGAAAAGGCTGCCCGATAGGTCTCTTTTATCTTTCCCCTCTCACCCTAAACCTATGCCCTCTAGTTCTAGACTCCCCGACCCTAGGGAAAAGACTTTATCTATTTACCCTATCCATGTCCCTCATAATTTTGTAAATCTCGATAAGGTCACCCCTCAGCCTCCAACGTTCCAGGGAAAACAGTTCCAGTCTGTTCAGCCTCTCCCTATAGCTCAAATCTTCCAACCCTGGCAACATCCTTGTAAATCTTTTTTAAACCCTTTCAAGTTTCACAACATCTTTCCGATAGGAAGGAGACCAGAATTGCACACCACATGCCAACAGTGGCCTAACCAATGCCTACAGCCGCAACATGACCTCCTAACTCCTGTACTCCATACTCTGACCAATAAAGGAAAGCATACCAAACGCCACCTTCACTATCTACCTGTGACTCCATTTTCAAGGAACTATAAACCTGCACTCCAAAGGTCTTTGTTCAGCAGCAGTCCCTAGGACCTTACCATTAAGTGTATAAGTCCTGCTAAAATTTGCTTTCCCAAAATGCAGCACCTCGCATTTATCTAAATTAAACTCCATCTGCCACTTCTTGGCCCATTGGCCCACCTGATCAAGATTGCATTGTAATCTGAGGTAACCTTCTTCGCTGTCCACTACACCTCCAATTTATTTTGTTTTTGCTAAGTTCCACTGGTGTCAGAATTTTTGGAGGGTTTTTCGATGAGGTCTAGCAAGACTCCTTGCCTCATTAACTACTTGCCCTTTTTCCACATTGACTGACTGTCATGGTGAATGGGCAGATGGTCACCACGTTTCATCCTGAGGGTTATCCAGTCTACTGTTGGGCACCATTGCCTCTTGTGCTAAAATATTCCTATCCTTTCTATTAGCGCGGATGAAATGATATCAGTCCGAGCCCAGAGTGCGGTTCAACAACCTGTAACATTTATTGCTACAGTAACGCTGGCGGAGACCAACCGAGGTCCGAATCTCAGCTGCTCTCCCCTGTTCCCGCGTGCTGTTACATATTATATACTTTTAGTTGTCAGGATGTGTGGAATTTGAGGATGAATGGGATGATAGTTCCCCATCATCACTGGAGTAGGTGCAAATAGTATGTTTCCTGCCTTCCCAGGAGAGTTGCAGGGCACGCACAATAGGGTGCTAATTGGTTTATGTAAAACGGGTCCGGGTATTATCTGCTTGTCTCTTCAATAATCACCGACAGTTGGAGAAAATTAGGGTCAGTGCGAATCAGTCAGCACCTGTTAGCGCGGATGAAATGATATCAGTCCGAGCCCAGAGTGCGGTTCAACAATCGGTAACATTTATTGCTACAGTAACGCCGGTGGAGACCAACCGAGGTCCGAATCTCAGCTGCTCTCCCCTGTTCCTGCGCGCTGCTATATATTATATACTTTTTAGTTGTCAGGATGTGTGGAATTTGAGGATGAATGGGATGATCGTTCCCCATCATCACTGGAGTAGGTGGAAATAGTATGTTTCCTGCCCTCCCAGGAGAGTTGCAGGGCACGCACAATAGGGTGCTAATTGGTTTATGTAAAACGGGTCCAGGTATTATCTGCTTGTCTCTCTCTGTGAGGGCTGGGGCTAGCACCCCCCTTTGTTCCCTTGGGGTGTTGGTGTGTATTGGTCTGTCCGTTCCTGTCTGGTGGATGCCTGTCCCTTTCTGTCAGGGTGGTTCCGTATCGATGGGTATGGGTGTGTTTCAGTCAGTCTCTTAATGTGATTAGGAGATGGGTTTCCATATTAATTAATTCCAGAGTTTTGGTCCGAGTCAGGGTAGTGTTGGTCTAGTGGATTTGATCTGTCCTCTGTCTCCTATCTCCCGGTCACGTGGGCGGACCGGCAGCTGCTGAGTTCTGTGGGTTTAAAGCTGTGACTGCTGTTTAAAACACAAAATGAATTCTTATAGTTTCCTGATGTAGGCATAGTCCCGTGGCAAAAGCAGGGCGGCTCTGATGCCCGCTTGCTCTTTCCTTGAACTCTTCATACACACCAACACTTCATGACAAAGAGTTCAGCAATGTTTGGGACAGGGAAGTATGCAGTACTCAGGCAGCCAGTGACATGGAATTTCCAGGGATGAAGGGTCCCATAAGTCTGAGTCCTGTAAAGGTCAAGGGTCTGGATGTAATGTTCTCTGCCTCTAAATGACACTGCCTCTCCATTCCCCTTGCCCATTAGTTTCTCTGGATGGACCTGATTAGATTGACCATGGCCTACACATGAAGCAATGTAACCAACAGTAACCAAACCCTTTACTGATGCCTGTGCATCTCCTTGACCATGTTTTACCTAGATCCCTGAACTGGTCGCTATGGAAGCACAGGACTGACTATGACCCCCTTCCTGAAGGTCAAGACACTGATCCCCAGAATGACATTGAGTGGATGACTGACTGTGGGCCAACTCCTGGATTGGTATGGGAGGCTGTCCTTGACTTACTGTATTGGGACTCCCCCGACTGATGTCTACATGGACTTCAGTGAGAATGACTTCCCAAAGCCTTTGAGCTATGGGCTGCTTGCTTGCTTGCTGATCATGCAGTGTGCTTGCTGTGAAAGCTGTTTGGTGCAGGTGCCAGATAGATATTGTTCTTACTGAACAGCAAACAATATGCCGCTTGATTGAGGACTGCTGACCAGCAAAGCAAGCTATCCGGTTGTTTGACTGCACTAACTGACACGGTAAGGCAAGGATGCTGTGAACATGGAGGTAGCTGTGAAGTGAGTGAGTGGTAGGAGAGTAAGCAAGCAGCCCTGAGATTCAGTCTGGTCTGATCTGTGAGCTGGCTACCACATACTTTGACACAAGTACTTTTTACAGCAACCTTTCAATATTAGTTGCCTGTACAGGTCTGTATTACATCAATGACTTGCAAGTGGACTGGAGAGAGTTATGGGATTATGAGGGTTTGGCACATGGTGGATGCCCATATCTGCTGATGGATCATGCTCTGTGATGCAATTTGATGCTGAGCAACAGAGGTTCCTGCAGCTACTGGCAAACTAAAGTACCCACTCCAACTTCTACCTCAAGAATTTCTCAATGTCTGGTTTGTTCAATGTGTTTGGTACGAAAGGATATTGAATAATAATGAGGTGAGTTGTGCTGTTAATAATGGATTTTAACAAGCTCTAATTCCCCTTAATTGGGAACTTGCTACTGCCTCGTGAGAAACATGTTATGCATCAGAGTGGATGCATGAAGGTTATAGTGAGTTGCTTTCAATGTTGAAAAAGACTTTGCCAGACAGAAGTAGGCCATTCAGCCCATTGAATCCATTGCACCATTCAGTGAGATTGTGACTGATGTGATAATGTTCAACTCCAACTCCACTTTCTGCCTTTTCTCCAAAACCCCTTACTGATTTAAACATCTGTCTATCTCAGCCTTGATTATGCTTAATGACCCACCCTCAGCAGCCCTTTGTGGTAAAGAGTTCCACAAATCTGCTTCCCTCTGAAAGCAATTCTTCCTCAGCTCTGTCTGAACTGGGTAACTGCTTACAGTAAGATAATGTCATGCGATCCAAGACATTCCTACAAGACACGCTCTCTGCATTGACCTAAAGCCACCTAAAAATCTTATGTTTCAACAAAGTCACTATTTATTCTTCTAAACACCAAAAAGTACAGATCCAACCTACTCCAATGTCCCCTCATAAGCAGGTCCCCCCATACCTGGGATCAACCTGGTGAACCTTCTCTGGACCACCTTCAATACCACTAGATCTTTCCTTCGATAAGAGGACCAAAGCTGTTCACAGTATTCGAGGTGTGGTCTGAGTAGGGTCTTGTGATTTGGCACAATCTCCCCAATTTTGTCCTCTACTCTTTGTTTGAAATAAAGGCCAAAATTCCATTTGCCTTCCCTATTATCTGCTCTATACTAATTTGTATGTTGCATTTGTGATTTATGCACAAAGATTCCCAAATCCCTCTGTACTGCAGCTTTTCATGTCTTTTACCATTTTAAATATTCAGCTTCTCATTTCTTCCTGTCAAAGTGCATAACTCATTATATTCCATTTGCCAAGTTTTGCCCATTTATTCAATCTGTCTATATTCCTCTTTTTAGACCCATTGTACCATCCTCACCACTTGCCTAATCACCTATTTTTGTGTCATCAGCAAACTTAACAATAGTACATTCACTTCACACATTGTCATTCTTATACTTTGTAAATAATTATGACTCGGGCACTGATCCCTGTGGCACTGCACTAGTTACAAGTTGCCATCTTGACAATAGCGCTCTTATGCTGACCCTCCGCCCTCTAATAGTTAGCCAGTCCTCTATCCATGCTAATGCATTACCCCCAACACCATTAGCTCTTAATTTATAGTAAGTAGCCTTACGTGTGGTACATCATCAAAGTTGACGACGCAAGGCTGCAGAAAGGAGGTGAATCGATAATTGATGCCTGCATGGCACCTTAGCGTGCAACACTCTCCATGGCCAATCCCTGATGGTAAAAGGGAGGATTCCTTTATTGGTTGCCTGATACAAGGTTCCCACTGCCTCTAGAAGGCTGGATGGAATGACATGGCTAAACTGGAACTCTGCCTGTCTGAGTGATAGAGGTGGAAACCCTCATAACATTTAGCAAGTATTTAGATATACACTTGGGATACTAAGGTATACAAGATTAGGATAGATTGCTGGAAAATGGGCTTAGAGTATTTAGGAGGTTGTTTTTGCTTGCAGATGTAATGGGCGGTTGGGTTTTTCTTTGTGCTGTAGATGTCTGTGAATCTCACTTCATGAATCATGGAGTGCCAAGACCGTGACAAGGGAAAGGAAGCCGAAGGTGTGCAGTAGCCTATGTACTAAAACTCTTTGCGCAAAGTGTATTTGCGTGAGGTGGCTCAAATTATTGGAGTTGAGGTTCATAGGCATTTTGAAACCTGGGGCCACTGAGAAATTCTATCTGGGACCAGTTTGACAGAATGCTCCACATGCTGGAGTCACTTTGACACAATGTGTCTATGGGGGCTGAGCACCATGTTATTAAAGCTATGGCACTGGCCGTGAGGTGGATGTACACCAATGCATGACATTCACGTTCTACTGGTGTCATCTAGACAACCCTCTGCCATCCAGCACATTCTGACTCTGGGCTTAAGCCTGTCTTTTTTACAGTAAAAAGCAACATCTACTGAAGCATTTTGTCTTGCACTCATCAGGACAGAGTCACAAGAATACCAACTCTTAAAGAGAACAATTTATACCACAAAAGAAGACAATACTTAATGACTGGTAGAGGTGCTTCCCTGGAGAATACAGAAGGAAAAATTAGC
>NC_057721.1:40558864-40561473 GCF_004010195.1 Chiloscyllium plagiosum | reverse complement strand
TCATTCAAAGCTAAAATCCAGCTGAGACTATCAGGCCTGAGATTACGTGAAGAATTAATAAATAATGATAAGATGGTGGCTACTGTCAGGATTAGTTTTTCAATTCTCTGATGCTAATGACATTTTCTTTTACTAGAACAATAAATGCAATAACAAATCTGTTGTTTTATAATGATTACCAGGCTCTTAATGTAATTTGCAGTGACTGATGGCTTTAGGAAAGGACAAGAATGAAAAACAGGTTTTGAAATGTAAGTCCCTGGTTCTTATTTGAAAGAGTCACCCTCTGTGAGCTGCTGACCCTGTTGAAAGTATTTTTTTTGTTGTAAGAAATGTTGGTCAAAACATTAGTCACATCCAATTTGACTTTCATCATTGCAATCAGTAATGTATAAACAAAATCCATCTTCATCAGTTTTAAATTAAATAGTGAAGCCAAGGGTCTAATGAACTGATAATAATGAGCATTAATTTCTGGTCCAGGTTAGGGTGTGTACATTGGTGGGAGTGTTAAAATTAAATTTTAAAAAATTGTCTAATTAACCAATAGTCCTTCAACAGCTCAAGAACAAGAGTTTTAAGAACAATTTTTAAAATAAATGTCACATTGAAATTTTTCTTTCTGCTTTGGTTCCAATTATTTTAAATGTTTATAATTTGTAGGACTCCCCCTGCAGCAGGTGGTAGTTTGTTTTCCAGCCTGGGGGTTTCTGTACACCAGACTGGTGTTTATTTGTCCCTGGTCCCCTTCACTGGATTCCCAAAAATAAACTGTGACCAATAATTTGATTTGAATTCTTACATTCTACGAATATTTATTGCAAAACAAATAGTTTAATGCTGATGAAACCTGTTTTTGTTTATAGCTTTCCCAATTTGTTGACTGAGGTGTGATAGATATTGGGCAGTGGGACTTGAGATCAAGTCATTGTGCAGGTGATGATGGAAATCACAGGGTGACGAATAGGACGTGAAAAAGAGGGAATAGTTATTGGGAGACAGGCTAGTAATTTTCACAATAGTAGGTCAGAGGTCACAAATTGTGACATTGTGTCCAGGTGCCCCTGAGATCTGCTCTTCCCCCAGGGCCAGCAGTGGAACCTACGACACCAGACCATTTCAGCTTAGTCTGTGGTCATCATTCAGGTTAGTGTAGTCTCAGTTATATGCAAGAATGCACAGCACTGTATTAAAAAGGTCAACATCTGTCTTCACTGTGCTAGTCTAAGTGCCACCATTTTCACTCCGATATCCCTTACCCACTCTATCGCTGCTTCTGTACCTTCCTCAAACCAAGGCTTGTATTCTCCCACTATCACTACTACCCACTTGTTCTCACTCCCCAGCCCCGATTCACTAACTCTCCATGCTCTCTGCACTGCCTACTCAGTCAGTTAGGACACCTCCTCAGCTGTTGTGCTGTCTGTTTTCACCTCCCTTTAATACCTACATCTCTCATTCATTCTGAAAAGAAAACAGTCCTCAGCAGGACAGATAGAATCAAGGTGGCTGGCAGGCTGCCTGACATGAGGCTCCTTTACCATTTTATGGAGAGGACCCTGACTCCTGACTGCCCCGAATGACTGATTGACTGTGACTGTGACTGGACTGGCATCAAACGCTGTCCTTCATTTACTCCAACCTGAAGGATATCCTCTTGACCTTTTGAGGTCAGCTAACAACCATGACAAGCTTCTGGCTCATTGTCTGCGCTAACTAGCAAGGCAATCCAACAGCATAGTGAACCTGGTATCTCTGGGGAAGTGGCAGACTGCAGATCAATGCAAGGCAGGATGATGAGGGCATCCAGATTGGCAGAACCTGCCACACTCTCAGCCTGTGTGAGGATCCTGGAGCTGCAGCGTGTGAACTGGGAGTGTCCCCCGAACGTGCACTGTCCTTGCTGCAGTGTTACTGTGATCATTGCCAGTGCAGTATTGAGGGACAGAAATGTCCTTTCAGTGGGTCAGATTTTCCATGAGAGGCCTTAGAGGGACTAGCACATATCAGATGAGTGTGTCTATGGGTGTGGGGTGTAGGCAGTTGGTGCTCATGGAGGATGCCGAGTGACTAGGCGGAGGCCAGCAACAAGCTGAATTTGTCAGGTACCTGCTCGGTTTTCATACTGTGAATTCTCAGCGTGAAGCTTGTTTGGTAAGATAGCCAGCTGAATCTTAGAGGTAAATTGCACCATTAAAAAGGTATTTAACAAGCTACAATCCCCTTCGTTAGTAGCTCACTGCAGCCGAGTGTAAACTGCCTTGCTGCTGAGCAAATGCATAGAAGATAAAGCAAGATGCTGCTGAGATCAACTTCACCCAGACTGCTTACTTAATTCCATCATAAATCTCAGCACAGCCAAGTCACTCAGACCACCAAACATCAACCCAAGATGTGTACTTTCTCACAATCTCTCGCATGCACTCTTTTTTTTCTCTCTCTCCTCTTGCACTCACTGTCCTTTCTTTCACACTGACTCACTTTCTTTCTCTCTCTCTCACTCATGCACTCTCATTATTGCACTCTCTGCTTTGTTTGACCCATGCTCACTGTCTCTCTCATGTTCTCTCTCATGCTCTCAGTATTGAACTCGTTTGCTCCTTTTCTCT
>NC_057721.1:40513192-40557797 GCF_004010195.1 Chiloscyllium plagiosum | reverse complement strand
CTCTCTCTCTCTGTGTGTCTCTGATGCACATTTATCCATGCAGTCCCAGGTGCTCTCTCACGCACTCTCTCATCCATTTCGTGCCCTCTCTCTTGTGCTCTTGTCTGCTTCCTTCCTCTCGTCTCTCTTGCTGTCTATTATGCTTGTGCACTGCCTCTTTCTATCTTTCTCTGGCTCCTCCATTTTCTTTCACATATACACACGCACGCACACATGCATACACGCACGCACACATGCATACACGCACGCACACATGCATACACATACGCATATGCATACGCATATACATACGCACGCACTCTCTTGTGTGCTCTCTTTCTTGGTGTTCGAATTTTTTCTGTCTTGTCAGCCCTTCTCTTGCTGTCTTGACATGATGTGGAGGTGCTGGTGTTGGACTGGGGTGGATAAAGTTAAAAATCACACAACAGTAGGTTATAGTCCAACAGGTTTATGTCCTGCCTTTCTTGCGCTCTCTTTGCGGTGAAGTATTCAATACCTGGGAGAAAATTTATGATTTATCTCCTACCAGTTGTTGGCTGTTGCCTCTTTATGTAGCTGAAAGACTTAACAATGGAGATGCCAGCTGCCCTCTGTTTTCAGCAAGCACTTGAGAATCTGGAAATAAGGTCTTGGAAGTAGAAAAAGACCGCCTCACTGTGTGTGCGTGTGTTTTTGCTTGCTATCCCTACCTTTGAGCCAGGAGGCCTTGGGTGAAGTCCCACTTGCTCCAGAGGTGTTTAATAACATCTCTGAGCATGTTTGTTTTTTGTTAATATATTTATTTGCAAATTGAAAAATACAACCAATAACAAATATCAGTATAATAAAAACAAAACAAATTACAATACAACTACTGTCTACTAACTACTAACCTACTCTATATAATACAAAACAAACCCTAACACTGTGCAAAGCAACACCAAAAAAAACCCCACAAAATACAGAACAGCTCTGCTCAGCGCAAAGCTTCCAAACAAAGGACCAGGAGCATTGTATACATACCTGTATTAACTCAGGAGACTCCCTCTAGGGCCCAGGGCTTGACAAATCTAACCAAACTGGTAAGAAAGGTGCCCTAGTTAGGATAACTGACAAATCCATATCCAAATAACTCAACTCAAGTAGGGCTGCCAAGTCTTATAAAAATTGTCTGTTGTGAGGTGCACCATGTTTGTGAAAAAGTCCAAGGGAATGTGCTCCATAATTAATTTCTGCCATCCCAGCAAGCCCGGCAGGTTCTCCGACACCCAGTTCATCAGAATATTCTTCCGTGTGCAGTGTGCAAGAATATTAAATAACTTCTTCCCATGCCCGCCTATGGTAAATTCGGTAGACCTAAAAGGAGAGGTATTGAGGCTACTTTAACGTCAGTCCTCAATACCCTCCCTATATCTCCCGGTCAAATGCTTTCTCTGCATCTAAGGAAATCACTGACCCCTGAATTAATCGTTGCTGACAAACCTGGACCATATTCAGGAACCTTCTAATAATAGACGACCTATGGCCCCTTATAAAGCCTATCTGATCCTCTTTAATAATATGGGGCAACACCCTTTCCAATCTCAGCGCCAGGATCTTAGACAGAATCTTAAAATCTGAATTTAATAGAGAAATGGGCCTGTATGAGGCACAATCCTCAGGAACCTTCCCCTTAAGAATTAAGGAAATATTAGCTTCTCTCAAAGATGGTGGTAGGCATTCATGCATATAGTGATTGTACATCTCCAACATCGGCCCTGACAGAATCCCTATAAACCTCACCCGGAAGACCATCAGGGCCAGGCGCTTTCCCACTCTGAAGTTGCCTAGCTGCCTCCTGTATTTCCTGAACACTCTAAGGAGAGAGGCCTGTTCCAAGGTTACCCCTGGGAGGTCCAGGTTCTTAAAGTCTCCATTTTAGCCCTCCTGTCTTAGCAACCTTCAGACCGATACAATTCAGAGTAAAAGCTCCGAAAAGCTTCATTAATCTTTTTAGCATCGTATGTAAGGACCCTGGCACTGTCTCCGATTGCAGTAATGGATTGGGGAGCACGCTTTTTCCTAGTCCGGTACGCTAAATACTTCCCTGGCCTATCCCCATATTCGAACAGCCTTTGTCTAGCAAAAGCAAGTTCTTTCTTTGCAAGGTTAGTGAAGGTTTGTAGCTCAGGTTGAGGTTTAGGGTGTAGGTTTGCTCGCTGAGCTGTAGGTTTGATATCCAGATGTTTCATTACCTGGCTAGGTAACATCATCAGTGGTGACCTCCAAGTGAAGCGAAGCTGTTGTCTCCTGCTTTCTATTTATCTTTCTCCTGGATGGGGTTCCTGGGGTTTGTGGTGATGTCATTCCTGTTCGTTTTGAGAGGTTGATAGATGGTATCTAGATCGATGTGTTTGTTTATGGCGTTGTGGTTGGAGTGCCAGGCCTCTAGGAATTCCCTGGCATGTCTTTGCTTAGCCTGTCCCAGGATAGATGTGTTGTCCCAGTTGAAATGGTGGTTTTTTTCATCCATGTGTAGGGCTATGAGGGAGAGAGGGTCATGTCTTTTTGTGGCTAGCTGGTGTTCGTGTATCCTGGTGGCTAATTTTCTTCCTGTTTGTCCTTCGTAGTGTTTGTGGCAGTCCTTGCATGGAATTTTGTAGATGACGTTGGTTTTGTCCATGGGTTGTACTGGGTCTTTTAAGTTTGTTAGATTTTGTGTTGGTGGGTTTGTGCGCTACTAGGATTCCGAGGGAATCCTGTCTGGCTGTCATTTCTGACTCGAACAAACAGCCCTACGAACCATCAAACCAAAATTCTGGGTCCGCTACATAGATAACACCTTTGTCATCACAAAACGAAACAAGCTAGAGACATTTAACATCATCAACAACACCCTCCTAGGCATAAAGTTCACCAAGGAGGAAGAAACTGACAACAAACTCGCATTCCTGGATGTTACAGTCGAAAGAATGGACAACGGAGAACTACAAACCTGCGTATTCAGAAAACCGACAAACACTGACCAAATACTTAACTACACCAGCAACCATCCCAACACACAAACAAAGCTGTATCAGAACATTATTCCAACGAGCCACCCCACACCGCAGCACAGACGAACTTCGGAAAACAGAAGAACCACCTATACAACGTGTTCAAGAAAACGGATACTCAAAAAATAGTGCGCAGATTCCTCAGGATCAAACCACAACAAGCAGACCTAACACAGCCAGAAACCCTAACCACCTTACCATACATCAAAGGTTTCAGAAATGACAGCCAGATTCTTGGCCTTAACTTCTGAATTGAAAATGTGTTGCTGGAAAAATGCAGCAGGTCAGGCAGCATCCAGGGAACAGGAGAATCGACGTTTCGGGCATAAGCCCTTCTTCAGGAATTTCTGAATATACTGCCGTGTGATCAGAGATAGCTATATTCCCAATTTTGCAACCCATAATTGAATCCAGAAGGGCCGAGGGAGCCAGAAAGAGATCAATCCTCATGTCACATTTATGTGGGTTTGTAAAAAAGGTCAAGTCCCTGCCGGTAGGGTGAAGACATCTCCAAATATCCAACAGCTCCAACTCCTTAAATAAGTCAACCACCTGCTTGGCCTGCAAAGAAATAGTTGGGGGCCCACAAGGCATCCTGTCCAGTGTCGGATCCAAAAGACAATTAAAATCCGCCCCACCCCCCCTAATAATAATGTGCCATGTTCCAAAAACACTCAACTTCGAGAAAGGAAGAGAAAACATGGGGAGAGAGATCAACTTAGAGAAATCACTATTGAAAAGATTGAGGGAATGGCTGGAGGACAGTAGACGTTTAAAATGCCATATTCCTCCCCATGTATTAGGGCTTTAAGTATCACAAACTGTCCCTGCTCCTCTTTCACCTGCTCTAATAATGTGAGCGGCAGATTTTTCTGGATAAGTACCGCCGCTCCCCTACTTTTAATAGTAAAGGATGAAAAGAATACCCGGTCATAACCCCCCGTGGTAATTTCAGGTGTTCCCCATCTTCAAGATTGGTTTCCTGCAACAGAGCGATATCAAGGCGAGAAAGCTCTTTTTTTTTCTCCTTTTAACAGGTGAATGACTTCCCTTAATGTTACAGGTGTACCATTTAATAAAACACTTAGCCATATCCCCTTTCAGAGACCCTTGAATGCTGGGAGGGAGAACCCTGCTTACAAAGCACAGAGCATAAGTAAATAAGTCTAAGAGTAGTTTTTGTACATAGAATTCTATCATAACTATAAAACAACTATTACTGCCAAAAAACTACAAAGAAAGCCAACTATAAAACTTTGAATGGAAGACTCTTTCCCTGTGCCCATAGGGGGCACTCACTGTACCCATCCCCTCCTTCACAGCTCCTTCTTCAAACCCGGACTGTGCCCCAGCCTTAGGCCAGAAAATAAAACCAAGGAGATGATCCTTAAATCAACAGAAAAAAGGCAGTCAGGATGAGCACTCCACCCATCCCTGGTTTCATGACACCCCTAGTTGTGACTAAAAGAGAAACAGAACAAACACAAAGGGGGAACAACAAAGAACATTCACAAAAATTCCCATCAGAAAATCCAGTTATTTTAAAAAAAAAAGGAAAAACTTTTATTCCAAGGTCTTTCTCCCCCCGCCCCCCCTTCGAAAAAGAAAATTATTAGGGAGAAAGGAAGAGAAAACATGGAGAGAGATTAACCGTATTCTTCAGGCCAATCCGTCTATCTTAAAGTGTCCACAAAGCTTTTAGCCTTATCAGCCAAGTCAAGTGGTCGATTTTCGAGGCCGTCAATACGGTTTTGCAAGGTCCGTGCCTCTTTCTTCAGCATCTGGATCTGACTGGATGAAGACTCCATTGCAGCTTCCGAGGCCTTAGTTTGACCCTCCACCTCATCCAGCCTCTCCCCGAGGCCCTGGATCTCCTGCTCGTGCTTCTGCAGCATAGATGTGATAGGTTGGATCTGGGCACAAATCTCCCCACGGATCTCCTCAATTGCAGCCCCAACCTTCAAGATAAGTCTCTCTCCATCGCCGCAGCCAATTCCTGTGAGTCTGTCAGGTCCCCGGGGGGTTCAGGAGGGGCTGCTGTTGCTGCAGTCTCTGGTATGCCTGATGCTGTAGGGGAGTGTCCTCCCTGCTGCTGTTTGCTCATTCCTTTTCCCTTTGGCATCCTTCCCACTCCCAAATATTAACAAATGTGTTCTGTCAGGTTTTAAACTAATAATTCAGCCACATAAGTTGGCCAGGGATGACAAAAAACTAGTATGCCTTGGCTGTTAGGCAGAGCTGTCCTGTCCACAGCAGTTCTACAGAATCGCCGCCATCTTGCCGAGTCCGCTCTGAGCATGTTAATTAGAAAAAAAAAATCTAAGGTGAAGCCTAGAGACCAATTTTATGTGGTACACTGGCTGCTCATTTTTGTCACTTGCAAATTGCTTTAGTGACTGCATTATAACTTGGATGCTTCATAATAGCAGGTTGGCTGGACATGCACTGAACAGATTTCCAGTGGATTGAGGTAAGACATGCTCCTTTATTTGATTTGTGTGTCTTTTCAGGGGCAGGTACAGAAATCGCAGATCCTAATCCCACCATGACCTCTCCAGCCAGCAAGTGTCCAGAGCTCTGGATCACAGTTTGTGAGCCCATTATTGATGTAACCCTCCCACCACTGTCCTGGGCCCTGTATCCTGTAGGGGGAGCTCTAATGAAATGGCTCTGCACTGCCTTTTCACCCTTGTTCAAATCAAACAATCCTGGGTCTGAGAAAAATTGGCACTTTGCTTCCAACTTTGTGAAAAATATGTAAGAATCTGGGAAAGGTGCTGATTGCTCAATTTTCAGTTGGTTCTCAGGACCTATTTTATATTCCGGGAAGGAAGTAATCTTGGTAGCTCTGAAAGAAAGACAATTTATAGGTTCATCTCCCCTCTTCCCTCAGGCACTAGCTTCTTGGATTGTTGAAAATGCTTTTCAATCTTTGCACTTGAGGCAATGATAAAGCAAAATGATAACACTGAATTTGGAAATTGTCATGGCTTTGATTGTAAATTTGTCACTTTTATATTTTAGAAATTTTAAACAAAGTTGTTGATTCTGAAAAGAATAGCTTATTCTGTGATTGCTAATAGCCAAAGCAAGCCTCCATTTTTACCAATCTGCAGCCTGTTGCACAGTAATTGGGAACCATGGAAACAACTGTAGGTACCAAGGTTTATTGCCTGCCTGGATCTAACCTGATCTAATAAATGTTGTAATATCCAGCAAATACTAAAGCCTTGTTATTTGCTGTAGTTTGACATGAAATTTCTTTCAGTCTGCAGTCAAGTGATAAATAATTGGTGAAAACCACATTCAACTAAATGGTTCCTTTTTTCTTTAAGATATTCTCTCAAATATCTTAAATATTCTCCCATGCTGTACAATTCTTCAAAATAGTTTTGAATAGTCTTGTGCCTGCCACTGCTGAAGAAAATCTCCCAGAGAACTGGTGCAGTTTCAGACCAAACACAGGGATGGCAGAAATGCCATTTGCACTTGAATAGAGTCATAGAATCATAGATATACAGCATGGAAACAGACCCTTCGGTCCAACCCGTCCATGCTGACCAGATATCCCATCCCAATCTAGTCCCACCTGCTAGCACCCAGCCCATATCCCTCCAAACCCATCCTATTCATATACCCATCCAAATGCCTTTTAAATGTTGCAATTGTACCAGCCTCCACCACTTCCTGTGGCAACTCATTCCATACACGCACCACCATCTGCTTGAAAAAGGTGCCCCTTGGGTCTCTTTTATATCTTTCCCCTCTCACCCTAAACCTCCAGTTCTGGACATCCCCACCCCAGGAATATTAGAAAGGTCTTCTGAGAAAAACAAGGGTTGGTCTGCCATCTTTTGTGGACCTCACTAAATATTTGATAGTGTGAGCAGAGGCTATCCTGTGGATGGAAACCCCTCCAAAACAGTATCCTGGCAGCTGTGGCCATAACTTGCTTCAATACTTTCATGAGTTTTCTGAGATTGCTGCCATCTTGAGACGTCTGTTATCCTTGCCCCAACTGTAATGGCTCCCTCCTCCTCTCCCAGTGGAGTTGCTGGCAGGACAATACTGTTGTATCTCCCGTTGTCCAGATTAGCTGTGCTCCTACATGTGGTCTCTTAACTGGGTATCTCTGTGGGATTAGGTAGTCAGGTGCCACCAGTGGGTTAGGCATCTGCCTTTTCGATTGTACTCTTAGAAAGTCTTAAAAGGTCATACAGTTTTGCTCCATGAAATACCTTTCTCGCAGATTGCAAGCATCACCACTGAGGAGATGAAGAATCTATTTTGGAAGAATCTTGAACAAAGCTGGAGGCTTGGAAACTAGCACCTCCACAGTGAGTGGAAAGGGTTCTGTATTTGATGCTGTACTGTTGCCTGTAAAACCTTTTGAGGACCCACACAAACTATAGTCATGAGGCTTGAACTTAGCTTTCAAGTTTTCTTTTTCCTTGGATTGCTTATTTACAGCAATTTCTAGCTCATGGTGATTGTGTATCTTGAATCATTGTTATTTGACTCTTGCATGATGATTTCATCTGAATTATAAAATGTGTACTTCTTAAAACCAGGTTTTAAATCTTATCTGAATAACCAAACATGAAGATGGGCGGTATTACTAACTTTGAAAAGTCAATGTACAAATATTAATAACCTGACTTTGTAGATTTTATTAGGTGGCTGTCGCTTGGAAAGTCTTTTGACAAACGGGGACATTAACTTCATTATCTTGAGTTCTAAGCGTCAAAGGTTTGGAGTTGTACCCTGTGACCAGGAGAGTCATCACCTTTTCTCAGTAATACATAATTGAACCTTTGATCTAGACATTCTGTGGATTAATCAGTCAAGAATGTCAGCTGCCATAATTTTAGTAATTTTTTTTGAATGAAGTGTTAAATCGCTTAAAATAAAGCTTACAAACTCACATGATTTCTGAATCAAAATGTACTCCAGAGTCCTAAGCCCATTATCCAAGCTGACACTCTGCTGCTGTAGGGAGAGTGCTGCATGATCAAGAATGTTGTGTTTAGGATGAAATGTTACACCAAAGGCCCAACTAGGCTCTCCAGTGCACATAAAAAATTCCTTGGAACAGCACAGGAGCTCCCCTGGTCCTAGCACACTCACTTATTTTTCAAACAGTAAAGAAAAGTCTGATTATCTGGTAATTATTTCATTGCTGTTTGTGGAGCTTGTTATACACAAATTGGTTGCACCATTTTTGATATAACAGTGATTACATGTCAAACTTTAAGAACTTCATTTGCTGCTTTGTTGGAAAACATTTTGGAAAATTTGAGGTGTTGAGAAGTGCAAATCTTTCCAACGCTGTGCAACTGCCCTCTCTAAGCAACTGGAATTTTGCCTAATGTATGAATTTGTCCAAAACGAGAGGTATTGAATATAAGAGTCTAACAGATCCAAAAGGAAAATCTGAAAAATGTTCTTTATCCAGTGAGCGTTTAGAGTCCAAATCATGCAATCCTAAGGAGTATTGGAGTGAATAGTATTGATGAATATAAGGAGTGGCTAGATGAGCATTTGACATTGTGGAAACGCTATGGTGATTATATGAAGAAGTGTTAGAAACAAAACTCACTTATAAGTCAGCCGGAGACAAAGCCATGGAAACAAGGACAATTTATTACGAACTTGCAAGTCTGGACACCCCGCTAGCCTGGCAAAAAGTGCAAAGATATCAGTTATGCAATCATTTTTATACAGTTTGCGTGTTGCAGGCTCACATCCCTTTCCCTATTCTTAGGCTATCATCATTTATTTCATCTCATTCTCTTATTTGGCCTTTACTTGTGACTAACTTTAAGATAATTACTTCACTTGTTTTTCTCTTTCCTTATCTATGTACCAGGCTGTCCTTGGATGTCTGTATTCCTTGTTCTGTTACTATAAGTTTTATTGTGAAAATGCCCTTACTACTACTTTTGTGCTGAAAATATGTTGCTGGAAAAGCGCAGCAGGTCAGGCAGCATCCAAGGAACAGGAGAATCAACGTTTCGGGCATAAGCCCTTTTGTGGTCAGCTACAACACTTCATAGTTATTTCCTAGCTTAAACTATTTTCTTTAACACTACTTCTTCTTTAAAAGATCCCCTATATTCATTAAAGTCTTAGCCTTAAGTATACTACATGCTACAAGAATTCCATGACTGTTTGTTTGTATAATGTCTCACCCCTTCCCCCCCCCCCCCCCCCCCCCCCATCTACAGAAATTACACTCCACTAGCACTTACAACAATTACATAGCTATATCGCCTGCAGAAAACTACATTTCTTTCTTCCCACAGAAGGGTAGGAGGATGCTTATGTGGTTCACAAATACCATGCTGTAGATTAAATAAGCAATTGAGAATGAATGGCTTATTCTAATTATATAATGAAAAGAGAATTTATATACAATCGAAGCATGTGAAATATTTTTATATACATTATTGCAGGTTTATGATAGTAATATAATATCATCTGTGCTGAATGATCATGAAAAATAGTAGACTCCATGGAGGTGAAAAATTGGCAGCTGGATCCAATTCTAAGATGAAAATAGGATGCTGGAGAAACTCAGTAGGTCTAGCAGCAACTGTGGAGAGAGAAACAGTTACTGTTTAGAGTCCAATGACTTGTCTTTGGACCTGAAACAGTGATGTAATGACTGATCACTATTAAAAGGCTTCAAATGTTCTTGAGCTAGTTTCTGTATGACCACGGCAGCTGCAAGGCTGCTCTGACAGATTTCTAGAATAACACATTTGGAACAGGACAAGATGTGAATGCTAAAAGGTACCATTCGAAAACATTTAGTTGTTTTTAGAAAACCTGTGGAAAGTGAAGTTGAGAATGGCAGGAAAGAGGATGTGTTTTTGCTGCTTCCTTCTGCCCTCCCCCTCAGTTGTTCCCCACGTATCTGTGGGCAAGGGACTGTGATAATGACAAAGTTGGGCAGCATGTTACAGTCCAAAACAAAACCATAAGATGCACTCCACTGAGTACTGCAGGGTTCCTCCAGTGTTGCAGACAGCAAGGCATTGTTTATAAGCTCCAACAGTGTGATCGATGACACTTCATACAGCAGTTTGACTCTCATGTGCACACTGCCTGCCCACGTATGTTCTGATTGTGCAGAGGAACAAGAGGCAAGCCATGAAAATCAGAAAGAAGCTACAACAGTACAAAGTTACTGACATTAAATGGAAGCTGTCTCAAAAAAAAATGCTTAGTCCAAACTAAGTTCGAAACTCAAAAACTGAAATATCCTTGCATTACATAATGTTTGGGAAAAGCAGTTGTGATCAAAGAGAACTGTATATCTCAGATATAGGCCAATTGACCTGTCAAATCTATACTAGCTCTTTCAAAGGTCAATTTAACTAGTTTAGCTGCCCTGCAGTTTCCCCATATCCCTGCAGTTTTTCTGAGACAAATAAACAAAGCTGTAACGAGATTAAATTTTGGGAAGGGAGATATCAATATTTATTAATTATAGCAAAACTACTTAGGGATAATTCAGCATTTCTAAACTTTTTTAGTCATTATCTTTTAATCAGGTCTTGCTATCCGAGAGTAATATGGTAAAAATTGAAAGTTTATTGCAATTTCTTATTTGGAAATAACCAATCCTTTGCTGCAACAGTTACAATTTACATGAAAGCAGCAAATGCACTAGGTACTGGAGGATGTATCCTATTTTTGTTTATTTTTGTTACGAGAACGACAAGACTTTTTTTTTAATCAATCCTTGCAAGTTAACTGTAGTTACTTGAATTGTGACATTGATCATAAAGTACTAGTGATCATACAATTCACTTGGTACTGCAGTAATTTACCCCAGGCGGTTACAAACAACTGGAGAGTGGAAATTGTTGGTTGAATGTTCCAAATCCAGTTTGTGATGGAAATAAATAACCTCTTAGTTTGTTTATAAATAATCCATGTTAGAGAGGAGCACACAACTGTATGAAATATTCTTTGATTTTAAGTTGAGATATACAAATCTGGATTAGACATGCTCATTTAGGTCATCTGAAGGTGTGCTGCATGTACAATACTTAATTTCCAAAATTATGGGTGCTTTATTGATGAGGTAACCTCTCCAGGGTCACAAACACAACTCCAAACTGCTTGCACAACATTCAGTTACCCAGTCTTGGAATTATAATTACCCTCACCTCCTGACTCCTCAAAGCTTATTCACAATCTGGAAGGCACAAGTGAGGAGTGTGATCAAATATTGTACCGGTTGGTTGCAGAAGGTGCCTGATGATATCCAAGACAAAGCAGCCCACTTGATTGGCCTCAAATATACAAACATTCACTCCCTCCACCATTGATGCACAGTAGCAGAAGTTTGTACTATCCAAAAGATGCACTGCAGAAATTCACCAAACCTCCTTAGAGAGCAATTTCCAAATCCCCAACCAATTCCATCAAATGCACAAGGGCAGCAGATGCTCGGAAACACCGTCGCCTGCAGACTCCCCTCCAAGCCTGTCACCTTCCTGACTTGGAAATATATCGCCAAATCTTCAATGTCAGCTCAAAATCTTGGAACTCACTCACTAACAGCATTGTGTGTCTCCTCACAGCATATGGACTGCAGTGGTTCAAGAAGGCAGTTCATCACCATTATCTCAAGGCCACTAGGGACAGGTACTACATTCGGACCCAACCAGTGAGGCCCACGTACCATAAGTGAATTAAAAATAGATTCCTTCACTGTTGCTGGATCACAGCCTGGAACTCCCTCCCTTATGTGTACTTGCACCCAGTGGATTGCAGTGATTCAAGGAGGTGGTGACCATTATCATCTTAAAGGCAGTTAGAGTTAGGCAACAAATACCGGCTTAACCCACATCCTAATAAAGAACTTTTTAAAAACTCAGTCTTCAGTTTTTCCCTTATTATCTCTCACTCCCCTGTACTCCTTACATCTCTCTACCTCCATATCCACTCGGTTTACTATTTTCATAGCCTCTTTAATCAAGGCACCTGTAATTCAATGGTTTTCAATACTGACATGACTATCTTTAACCACTTCCTTCTATCCCCCACTTGCACAGTTGCCTCTAAGTAATCACATTTCCTTATATTTGAGGTCTGTGAAATAGATGATTCCACAAGTCACTTACAAATGCACTTTTACCCTTACAACTGCTTTGCTTTTGGTCTTCCTTTAACATGCTGTTTTAAAGCTGTTGGTCTGCTTAACTAGTGCCTTGCTTTCGTCATTTTATATCCTATTCTCATCAATTGTTTCTTCTCCTGTTTCAGCTCCTTGTGTAAGCTTAACTGGCATGCAACTGCTTTAGCCATATAACAAGTTTTACCTCTCCATCCTGTGCAAAAACCAAATACTACTTCAGCATTATCCTATCAATCAAATGTATTCCGTGAAATTGTTTCTCCTCTGTCAACTAGTTCCTTGAGCCCCTTCCCTTATTCCAGCACTGTCACCACCCGCACCCCCCCACTCCCCACACACCAACATATACAAAGAGGCAAAAACAGAAATTGCTGGAAAAGCTCAACCGGTCTGGCAGCAACTGAATTCTGAGGAAGGATCACCAGACCTGAAATGTTAACTCTGATTTCTCTTCACAGATGGTGCCAGACTTGCTGAGCTTTTCCAGTAATTTGTTTTGTTTCTGATTTGCAGCATCTGCAGTTCTTTTAGTTTTTGTGTGGTCAAAGAGACCTCACAGTTTCTTTGAATAATATCATTCTTCATGTCATTCAGCTGTCTAATCTGCTGTTACACATCCACTAGTCCACTAAGCTAAAAGGCCCCTCTTCAAAGTCACAAATAGCATACTTGGTGACTGTGAATTGTGTTGCAATACCTTTTTTGTCTTCCTGTTCCTTAGCCTTTTTTACAGACATTTGACCACAGCATTGTCTTCCAAATGCACACTTCCACTTTCCAGTTCAGTGGGACTGTCCTTGCTTTGACCCATTCTTACCAGACTGTTTGCAAGCTCAGCATCCTTCTTGATCTAGAACCGCCAAAGGTTGCTGCCTTCCATCTTCATTACATTGCCTGTTTCCACCTCTATAAGGGTCTTGTGCTCCTGAAATCTTCATCCAAGGTGCTGTCACTGCCAGCCTTGGTTA
Organism: Chiloscyllium plagiosum; assembly: GCF_004010195.1. NCBI lineage: Eukaryota > Metazoa > Chordata > Chondrichthyes > Orectolobiformes > Hemiscylliidae > Chiloscyllium > Chiloscyllium plagiosum. The sequence continues at coordinate 40,544,661 of NC_057721.1, read as the reverse complement.
TTATTCCATTTTTCTCTTTGATCTCTTCCATCCTCCACACTGGATGAATTTTATCTTCTTGAAACCAGGCACCATGAACCAAATCCTACTCACTAATATTTAAAAACCGAAAATGTTGGAAAAAACTGAGCAGATCTAGAAGCTTCTGCTGAGAGAGAAAGAGTGTTTAACATTTCAGGTCTATATCCTCTCATCCGATTTCCAGCATCCATCATATTTTGCTCCTACTCCATTATCTTTGAGCTAACTTAATCCCCAGCTGCTTAAAACGTCAAATTTCACATATCTCGCCTTTCTGCTTAAATTCTTTCCTGACTGTTTCCTCACCCTTCCACAGTATCCTTCTCCGGTTTGATTTCCACTCAAACCTCTAGTTACGCTGCTCCCTCCTTTTGGTACAGCTTTATTGACACTGCCTTCAGCCAACTTGGTCCAATGCTGTTGAATTCTCTTCTTATAACACCCTCCTCTGTTCTGCCCTCTCCTTTTCCATATAATGCATATCATTAAGCAGAGCCTTAGTCACCCTGTGAATAATTACTTATTTCTTGGGCTCAGTGGTCATTTTTGTTTCTTGGGCTGCTGTCCTATCTTAAAGGGGATGGATATAGAAAGTCATAGAGTCAAAGAGCTGTATAGCATGGAAACACATCCTTCAGTCCAACTCGTCCATGCTGACCAGATATCCCACATTAATCTAGTACCACTTGGCCTATATCCCTCTAAACCCTTCCTATTCCTGCACCCATCCAGATGCCTTTTAAATGTTGTTGTAATTTTAACAGCCTCCACCACTTCCTCTGGTCACTCATTCCATACACTCCTCACCCTTGGCATGAAAAAACTGCCCCTTAGGTCCCTTTTAAATCTTTCCCCTCTCACCTCAAACCTATGCCCTCTAGCTTTGGACCCCCTACCCCCTCCCCCTACATCAGGGAAAAGACCTTGGCTATTCACCCTATCCATATCCCTCCTGGTTTTATAAACCTCCATAAGGTCTCTGCCTTTGATGCTCCAGGGAAAACAGCCCCAGCCTATTCAACCTCTCCCTGTAACTCAAATCCTCCAACCCTGGCAACATCCTTACCAAGTTTCCCAACACCCTTCCTATAGCAGGGAGACCAGAACTGAATGCAGTATTCCAAAAGTGCCTAACCAATATCCTGTACAGCTGAAATATGACCTCCAACTCCTATACTCAATACTCTGACCAATAAAGGCAAATATACCAAACACCATAACTATATTGTCAAACTGTGACTCCACTTTCAAGGAGCTATGAACCTGCACAGTAAGGTCTCTTTGTTCAGCATCACTCCCCAGGACGTTACCATTAAACGTATAAGACCTACTCTCATTTGCCTTTCCAAAATGCAGCACTTCACATTTATCTAAATTAAACTGCTTCTGCCACTCCTCAGCCCATTGGCCCATCAGATCAAGCTCCTATTGTACTGAGGGAACCTCCTTCACTGTCCACTACACCTCCAATTTTCTGTCATCTGCAAACTTACTAACCATACCTGTTATATTCACATCCAAATCATTTATGTAAATGACGCAAATCAGTGGGCCCAGCATCGAACCTTATGGCACACTCTGGTCACGGGCCTCCAGTCTGAAAGGAGAAAGTGAGGTCTGCAGATGCTGGAGATCAAAGTTGAAACTTTATTGCTTTCAACTCCAGTCTGAAAAGCAACCCTTCACCACCACCACCCTCTGTTTTCTCTCTGCGAGCCAGTCCTGTATCCAAATGGCTAGTTCTTCCTGTATTCCATGTGATCTAATCTTGCTAATCAGTCTCCCTTGGGGAACCTTGTTGAATACCTTATTGAAATCTATATAGATCACATGCACTGTTCTGCTCTCATCAATGAGGGTTGTCACTTCAAAAAAATTTTAAGTGAGGGAGACATGATTTCCCACGCACAATGCCATGTTGACTATCCCTAATCAGTCCTTGCCTTTCCAAATACATGTACATCCTATCCCTTGGGATTCCCTCCAACAACTTGCCTACCGCCGACGTCAGGCTCACTGGTCTGTAGTTCCCTGGCTTGTCCTTACCACCCTTCTTAAACAGTGGCACCACGTTTGCCAACCTTCAATCTTCCGGCACCTCACCTGTGACTATCGATGATACAAATATCTCCGCAAGAGGCCCAGCAATCACTTCTCTAGCTTCTCACTGAGTTCTAGGGTACACCTGATCAGATCCTGGGGATTTATCCATCTTTATGCATTTTAAAACATCCAGCACCACCATCTCTATAATATGGACATGTTTCAAGAGGTCACAATTTATTTCTCCATGATCTCTATCTTCCATATCCTTTTCCAAGTAAACACTGATGCAAAATTCTAATTTAGCATCTCCTGCAGCTCCACACATGTGGCCTTGCTGATCTGTAAGGGGCTGTACTCTCTCCCTTGGGACTCTTCTGTCCTTAATTTTTTGCAGAATCCCTTTGGATTCTCCTTTGTCATTGTTGTAAGAATGAACTGGATTTGAACTCAAATCCCACTTCATTAAGAAACAAGCTAAGTCGAGGCTATTTTAAATCTCCTATTATGCAATGAGAAAGGGCTAATTAATAATTTTGCTGTAAAAGAACCTTCAGGGAACTCCTCATTAGTTACACTTTATTTCTATGAGGCTTAACAGTGCCAGGAATAAGGATAAAGTGAGGAATCCTGCACATACCATTACAAATTTTATTAACTATTGTTCTTCTTTACCCTGCTCAAATTAGGTTTCAATTTTTACCTTTCTTATCCTTTAGGTCTTTCAGCGGCCAAGCTGTTAACAGAATCTGGACAGAAGGTGGTGGTCCTGGAGGCCCGTGACCGGGTTGGAGGCAGGACCTTTACAATCAGAGTAAGTATGAATCATTGCCAAAAACAAAGTCTGTGTCCTTGGATGTCGTTGTCACCTCCTAGCAGATCAAAAACACATCTGTGAGCAGAAAAGTGACAAGAATCATTGGCTGGTTGTTAACATCTAATCTGTTCTGAAGGGATACCTGAGGCCTAATGGAGTGAGGGAATGGATTCTGGATATAGTAAGGGAAGGGTTAATGGGTGATTAAGTAGTTTATGAATATATAGGGACCTGTAATCAGTGTGGTGTGAGGTTTTATGGAGTGTGATTGACTGACTGACTGACTGACTGAAATAAAACTCCCTCACTGACAGTCTGGACATGAATTCTGTTCATAAACATTTACCTACTAGTATAAAGTTAAAAATCACACGACACCAGGTTATAGTCCAACAGGTTTAATTGCAAGCACACTAGCTTTCGGAGCGACGCTCCTTCATCAGGTGGTAGTGGATGGTTCAATCCTAACACAGAATTTATAGCAAAAATTTACAGTGTGATGTAACTGAAATTATACATTGAAAAATGAATTGTCTGTTAAGCCTTTCATCTGTTAGAATACAGTGATAGTTTCACTTCTTTCATGTGTAAATCACAAAACTCTTTTAAAAAAAGTTGCATTCTCGGGTTAGCTGTTAACAATGGTGATAGCTAGACAATATGTTGAAGGTGTTGGCCCCGTGTGTTCTCTGTCTATCCCATGATGTTTAGATTGATTCTAATCTAAAAAGTGAGATAACGGAGTTTGACATAATTTCATGCAGTTTTTGAGCAAAGTACAATGTAACCCTGCAAGTACAAATTCACCCCACTGTGTGTGTGTCAGTCAATGGTGTTCACCTGTAGTGTGACATGAACCCAAGGACCCGGTTGAGTCCCTTCCTATGGGTACCGAACTTAGCAACCTCTGCTCGGCAACTTTTCTCTGCTGCCTGTCCTGAAGTCCACCAAATCGTACCTACTAGTAGGTAGCATTGGATTCTGTGTTTTATTTTTCAGCTGAAGAAGAATTAAGAGATTAATGCGCAATGTCCTTGCATGGATTGAGAATTGGTTAGATATCACCATTTAAATACTACCCTGCTATTCTGCTGTTCCTGCAGTGGGTAGCTTCACACTTTTTTTTTTCCATATTATGCTGCACCTGCCATGCAGTTGTCCACTTTCAATTTCCACCCAAAAGCCTCTGTACATCATCCTCATCAAGATATATCTTCAGCAAATTTGGAAATATTACATTTGGTTCCCTCATCCAAATTATTGATTATACATTATGAAAACCTGAGTTCTGATCCCAGTGATATCCCACTCATCAATGCTGAAAATAACCCATTTATTCCGATTTTGTTTCCTGTGTGCTAACCAACTCTCTCTCCATGCAAAGATATTAATCTTAATTCTGTGTGCCGTAAGTTTCCTCCGTGACAGTAAAAGTACAACGATTTGTGATGTGTGATTTAGATTAAATTCCCTACAATGTGGGAACAGCCCCTCCGCCCCAACAAATCCACACCGACCCTCCGAAGAGTAATCCACCCAGACCCATTTCTCTCTGACTGACTGTACCTATCATTATGGGCAATTTAGCAAGGCCAATTCACCTGACCTGCACATCTTTGGACTGTGGGAGGAAACCGGAGCACCCGGAGGAAACCCATACATACACTGGGAGAATGTACAAACTCCACACAGACAGTCATTTAAGGCTGGAATTGAACCTGGGACCCTGGTGCTGTGAGACAGCAGTGCTAACCACTGAGCCACTGTGCCACCCAAATATTGTTTTAATTATTAAATAACGACTGTACAAAATGTATTAGCAGATATCAACTCATTGCATACTTAAAAAGCACAACTCAACTTGACAGAAATAATGAAGTTCAATTTATGCTTAAAGTACAGTTTAAGAATAGTCTTAAACATACTATATATGTAGCCACAGAATCCAAGTTATTTATCAGCAACAGTAAGCTTAGCTCAGTTAAACATTTATGACTAAGTCATTCAGAGAATTTGAATGTTTTAGGTGAATCTCAGTCAATTTTTTTAGATATTGGATAAATATTTTTGCGGCTGGAGGAACTTGAACTAAGTCTTGTTGATGGCCTGCTTTACGAAGAATAGGAGGACTCCACAAATGACATCTGTCATTGGGAATCCATCAACTGATTAGAACACCTCAGCTCTACAGTTGGTTTCACTGCCTCCAATCTCTTCAGAAAAGCCAAGTTTTCTTATTCGATTCTCTCCTGCTCCCGCTGTCTGTTTAAAGTGTTGTGATTAAACTCTAATCGATTTCTGTGTACCAGAGTCAATCAATAACCCTATCCTGTTAAAATATTGCATTGTGCAGCCAGTAAGTTGAAACATACTGAGATTGTGGACAGGCTATAAAAATACAGTTTCTTTCTTCCTTTCTCAATATATGGCAAGTGAGTGACTCCCATTATGTTACCCTATATATTCATAAACCCGATACGATAGGGAAAGTCCTGGTTTCGTAAATGTGGTCTGATGGGGCAAAGTCCAATGAGTAAGGCAGAGTTTGATATTAATATTTTTCTGGTTTACCATTCTGTAGTACTTTTCCAGACCTTTCATTATGCAGAAACTAAGTTGTAAAAGCATTTCCAGGTGGCTCTGTCTCAACTACATTTTAAAAAAAGTAGTTCCCACAGACAATCAGGTGATGCAGTTATCTCCCAGTCAGGCCTGTTTTCATGTATTTGTCCACGTCACTTCATTTGTATATTGTCATGTCCAATTAATCCTTATTGGTCTGGTTGGAAGATATGTTTAAGCCCAACACCACATTCCATCCCTTGACATCTTCAAACGGGTGATCAAGGACGTACACATTGTTCCAATAATCACTGGCTCTTTATACATGTGATGAAGTCTAAGATTGGCTCATGCTTAACTGGCGGTAGGTTATGCCTGGATTTAAAAAAATTCTCCAGCTCTTTCTCATTGTTACTCACCTTGTGGACATTTCTTCAGTATTTTCCCCCTCAGTCTCCAATTAAAGTTTTTATCTCCTTCTACTACTCATTGTTTTAAAGGCAGTTTCTCTGTGGATTATATCTTATCATTTTAAACTATACCTTTGTGCTCTTCCAGACCACTCTATTTAGTCATGTAGGTGTACATGTATGAAACCTATTCTTTAGTGTTTTTTGTCACGCATTTCTGTATGTTAATTATTTCCGCAGTAACAACCAACTCTGCATACTTGCATCAGTATCCCAAGATCATGCCACGTGTTGACTTTCAGGAAATTTTTTTTTTGAAAGATCAAAAGTTGATGGAGGGTGACTATGCATCCTCTTCGCCTGGTCCCAATGTTCTGAGTGATGGCCACATCATCCAATTGAGGTCATTTTTAGAAAAATCACATGGGCAAAAGTTCATACACCTCCAAGAGAAAACTATTATTGAACTACACCTAAATGTCATTCCCATTTTGATTTAATGCTGTTACTTTTTCCTATCACTGTTCTTTTATTCTAAGTGTGGTTCCCCATTAATTATCATTCTGACTAATTCAGGACCTCTAGAGAAACCTTATTGTCTGGGAAAGGAATAGAGGTAGTGGAAGCATGTATTCATATAGCTTTAAAACATTATTACTTCAAGCATTACTAAATTTCCTTGTTTGACCTTTCTTACAAAAAAAGTATGTACAATTTTCTCAAATGTAACTTGCTACATTACACATTACACATTACATTACATTTCCTCTTTCAAAATTGTTCCAAGTTCAAACCTGATAGTCATAGACTCTAGGTTTCTTTTGTGTACAAACCTTGCAGGTTGTTGGGCTAATTGGTTTCATTAGTAGTCAATTTATTTTTTCCCAACAATTTGTCCCTTTTTTTTTCCCTGATACAGATTAAAACCATCTAGAATGTTTCCATTGGTTCTTGTTATAAATTGAAATTTAAATCTTTAAATTTTAATTTACCCTTTAAAATTCAATTGAATTTCCTATTGTGTGCTTGAACTAGCAACTGGTATCAAGTAATTTTATTAATTCCAATTTCAGAGACAATTACGTTCAGCCTTGGAGATTTTATACAGTGCTCCCATATTGTAGATTCCAATGATTGTGGTCCATTCACTTTTTTCCAAAAACTTTGTGTACACAAGACTTCCAGCTCTCTCTCTCTGTTTGTGAAGTCTGTTCGAAACAAAAAAAAACAACAAAATCTACCCTGAGTCAGGAAGAAGCCCAGTGGGTTAATACTGTCCAAAATCACACTTCTCACCACATAGAAGCTGCATGAGAAGATTTTAAACTGTCAGCAGAAACCATTAACTCTGTGGGTCTCTGAAGAGGCAGGGTCTGAACCACTAGGCAAAATCGTGTCACACTGATTGCTGATCATCCATAAAACTTTATCTGTGCTTTGAGGAAAAAGCTAAATCATTTTTGTCACATCATCTTTCCACAGCAGTTTTTTAAAAAAACTTATTTTACATAGTAATTTTAAACTTTTCAATGAAATAAAATTTGAAAGTCTTGAACTGCTGATACTTTTGGACTGCTCCCTGTTTTAATTCTGATTTCAGCTGAATGTAAGAGACACTCTCTTTGTAACTGTCACGGGAACTTGCTGTGAATGCAATTTGCACAGAGGGCTTTGTTAACTTCACTGGAGGTAAGGACTTACTGATGTCTTCTCTAACTCTGCCTGATGTTCCTACTGGTTCGTCTGGACCTTTTGGCTCCTGGATGACATTACATACTGGCCTGGATGGAGTCTCTGTTTGTGCATTCAAATCCTTTGCTGGCTGGAGAATTCAGTGACAAATTTTAACCTCTCCTTGCTACCATCTGAAGTCCCCACTTGCTTCAAGAAGGCCACAATCATCCCATTGCCAAAGAAACAATCATGTAGTGTGCCTCAATGACTTCAGCCTGGTGGCTCTGACCTCCATAAATGTGAAGTCCTTTGAGGGGTAAGTCATGGCTCACATCAACTCCAGCCTAACAGATTGCCTTCATCCTTTGCAATTTGCCTAATGTTGCAACAGCTTCACAGCAGATGCCATCTCCCTGGCTCTACGCTCATCACTGGAACATTTAGATAACAGGGACACCTACCTAAGGCTCCTAATTATTAACAATAGCTTTGCCTTCAATACCATAATTCCAAACAAACTAATCTTCAAACTCCAAGTCCCAGATCTTGGTTCACCCGTTTGTAACTGGAGTCTCGACTTCCTGACCCATTTTAAAGAAATTCTTAATGAGATGGTGGGTGTCACTGGCCGTCGTTTATAGCCCATCTCTAATTGCTGCACAAGGCAATTAAGTGTTAACCAGATTGCTGTGGTTCTGGAAGCACATGTAGGCCAGACCAGGTAGGAATAGCAGATTTTATTCCCTTGAGGGCATTAGTGAACCCGATGGGTTTTTCTGACAATTGTGCTGCAAGCACTAAGGGCAGGCATCCTCCATGCTTCCTCCACCATAAAGCTCAATGCTAGTGCCCTGCAAGGCTGCATATTCAAGCCCCCCTACCACATTCCCAGTACACTCATAACTATGGCCAAATTCCACCCCAGCACCATTTACAAGTTTGCTGGTGGCACCACTGTTGTAGGTCAGATCTCAAACAACCACGAGACAGAATGCAGGAAAGCGATTGAGTGTTTAGCGGCATAGTATAAAGATAACAATCTCTCTATCAACATCAGCAAAATGAAGAGCTGGTCATTGACTTCAGGAAGTGGATTGAAGGACTTACCCCAGTCTGCACTAATGGTGCTGAGGTGGAGATAGTCAAGACCCATTGAGCTCCTGGGCGTAATGATCACCAACAATCTGTCCTGGTCCACCCACGTTAACAGGATAGTCAAGCAAGCACAACATCACCTCAACTTCCTGAGGAGGCTAAGGAAGTTTGGCATGTCCACAATGACTCCTACTAATTTTTAAAGATGAGCCATAGAAAGCATCCTTTCTGGATGCATCATAGAGATATGGCAACTGTTTTACCCAAGACTTCAGGGAACGACAGAGAGTTTGTGAAAAACAACCCTGTCTATCATGCAAACCAGCCTGCCATCCATTGACTCCATCTACACTTCCTGCTGCCTCAGGAAATCAATCAACATCATCAAAGACTTCCACCCTCTTCTGTCAGGCAGAAAATATAAAAGTTTGGATACAGGTATGAACAGGTTCAAGAAAAACTTTTTCCATCGCTATTATCAGACTTTTGAACTAACCTCTCACATGTTAATTATGATCTCTCTCTCTCTCTCTCTCTCTCTCTCTCTCTCTCTCTCTCTCTATCTCTATATCTATCTCTCTCTCCACCTTCACTGCAGCTGTAGCACTGCATTCTGCACTCCGTTCTGCTACACTGATGCCTTTTGTATGGTACAATCTGTCTGTACGGCATTCAAAATAACACTTTTCACTGTACCTTGGTAGATGTGACAACAATACATCAAACTCAAACTAAAACATGAAAGGAACAATTAGTGAAACATTGTTAGTTATATTCTCAAGGAAACATGCCTTGTCTTGCAAGTCTCAGCTGCTTTCTGTTCACAGATTTCTGTCTGTGTTTATTTTTTGGTACACTAAGGAAGAAGTAAATGTTACCATCAGTTTCAGCATCAATATCCAGTTTGTCGATTTGCAATGTTGGGTCTACCCGCAGCCTGTTCCTTGTATTGGGTACATTGTTTTCCTGTTGGTAAGCATTTTTACTGTCCAACTCTTTTTCCAATTTCTGCAGCATTCTATTTTCTTTATCCAACGGTAAAGCACACAAATAGGCAAACTTATTATGGACAGATTCTGACTCAATTGTTTCTTTCATAATCTCTTTCAAAGGTCTATCAATGATTACCATTGCATACTTCTACAATTTCCAATACAACTCCTGCTACAGGTGACCCTGAAGTTTCCATTAAACTATCCACAAATTACAGTTTTGAACATGATCGAAAAGGGTGATTCTGGAAAAGCACAGCAGGTCAGGAGGCATCCGAGGAGCAGGAGAGTCACTGTTTCAGGCATAGGACCTTCATCAGGAAGACTGCTGCTTCTCACAGCTTCTCAAATGTAAAACCAATTAAACTGTAATACATTCTTTAGTTAGATAAAGAAAGTATACAACTGTGACAGTTACAGATGGTTCACTGATAGCAGAGGACAAACAGGTTGTCAGCACAGATTGTTTGAGTCTCGACACTCAGATTTCCTCTTCTCCTTTTTCCTTCTTGATGCCAGCAGTTTACGTGACCGATACACAGCATGCGGTTCAAGCAAATAGCCATGTGCGAAAGTCAAGTTGGAGCAAACCTTTGTGAGGAGAAGAGGGAGCCAGTCCATGGCATCAAGACAAAAGCAGCCATTGTCAGAATGGGTACCCAATAAACACAGTCTGCCGATTCCGAAACAACAAATCCAAACAAGCAGACACAACCCCCAGAAACTCTAGCTACATTACCATATGTCAAAGACATCTCTGACATTATTACCAGACTACTCCAACCCATTGGTATCATGGTATCGCACAAGCCTACCAAAACATTTAAACATTGGCTGATGAACCTAAAGGACCCTATACAAACAACCAGCAAAACAAATGTCATTTACAAAATACCATGCAAGGACTGTAACAAACACTACATTGGACAGACAGGCAGAAAACTAGCCACCAGGATACACAAGCACCAAAAGACATGACCCACTATCACTAGTATCCTTACATACAGATGAAGAAAGACACCACTTCGACTGGGACATCGCATCCATCCTAGGACAGGCTAAACAGAGACATGCACAGGAATTCCTAGAGGCCTAGCATTGAAACTGGCACTGCATCAATAAATATTTTGATTTGGATCCCATTTACCAACCTCTCTGAGAAAAAGAATTGGAAATGATATCACCCACCAAAACAGACCAAGATACATAAATAGAAAGCAGGACAGAACACCAGTGCTTCACTGAAGGCTCACTGATGATGTCACCTAGTATGGTGATGAAAGTTTGAGAATAGTTCAGCGAGCAAACTTACAACCAGAAATAGGAGGAGATGAAAGGAGATTGGAGCCACAGGGACAATAACACAATTGTGAATATGAAGGATTATGGTAAATCTTGTGTCATAGGTACACCCAGTAAGTTACTTACACTTAAACAAGGTTGGAACCTTGCTGTGTGGATCAAAAATACAACAAAAAGCCTTTTTTTTTTGTACAAAAAGTACGCAAAACAAATACACAAAATGGCTGATGCTGCGTATGAAGTGGCCAGAGTACATTGCTATCTATTGTTTAGAGCAACTGTAAAAATTTTAGAGTTGGAAGACCTGCAATTGCAGGGGAAATTGCAGTAATCATGTCTCCACCGCTTCACTGGTGAATTCCTCCATCTTTAGTTTCAGCATACTGACTACCTTTGGCTAACCTGCCAGATGTTCCTGTGTCTGTGTGCAGTTTGAACCAGCCTGAGAACCTATTGACTGAAAACAGGGACATCTCTTCTTCCTGGTGTGGTGCAGGTGCCTGCTCTTTGGAAGTGCTGTGAGTGTCTGAAAGCTGGGACATTTCTTTCTCAAGCAGCTGCAGAGATGTAGCAGCGAGGTGCTCACCAGACTGTGCACTTCAGATTCTCATCTAGAAATAGACTCCAGAAAGTCCCTCAGCTGAGAGTTGACTGGCTTCCTCCTCAGATCTGGCAGTAGAGCTGAGGGTCTGCAGTGCTGGCCTTCTCTGAGCAGTCACTGGGTGCCCCAATTGTCTGCACAAGAGAGAGGATATTACTTGTGTAAGGGAGATAAATGATTACTAGTGATGAGTTAGGATCAGTTCACTGATAGTAATAGGAGAATAGCATTGCCCGGCTCACCGAAGCACACTGAGTTGCTTGGTCATAAGCACTCATGAGAATTCTGTTCAGTAATAGAGTTAGACTGAGTGTTGATCCTGAAAGTGTGAGGTATAAAAAGAAATAATCTGCTTGCTGGAGCTCTGTTTGGGTTCCACCAGAGTCACTCAGGTCCTCACCTTATTACAGCCTTGGTCTAAATCTCGACAAAGAGCTAAACTCCAGAGGTGAGATTTGAGTGACTGCCCCTGACATCGAGCAACACTTGACCAAGTATGGCATTAAGGAGTTCAATAATAAACCAGAGTCAATGGGGGTCAGAGAGAAAAGTCTATTGTTTTTGGTCATACCTAGCACAAAGGGTGGTTGTTGTTGAATGTCAGTCATCTCAGTCCAAAAATATCTCTGCAGGAGCTCCTCAGGGTAATGTTCTCAGTCCAAACATCTTTAGTTGTTTCATCAATGAATTCCAACACCCCCACCCCCACTCCATCATTAGCTCAGGGAAGGATGTTCACTGATGATTTCACAATGTTCAGCACCATTTGTGAATGCTCAGATATTAAAGCAGACCACATCAATACACGGCAAGACCTGAGCAAGATCTAGGTTTGAGCTGGTAAATGACAAGTGAGATTCATATTACACACTGACCATCTCCAACAAGAGAGTATCTAACCATCACCCTTTGACATTCAATTGCATTAACCTTTCTGGGGGCTAACTGTTGACCAGAAAAACTGAACTGGACAAGCCGAATGAATACTGTGGCTATAAGAACAGGCCAGAGATGTGGAATTCTGAGGCGAGTATCTCACCTCCTGACTCCCCAGTGCCTGTTCACTTTCTACAATACAGAAGACAGGAATGTGATGGAATACTATCCACCTGTCTTAATATGCAGCTCCAACAACACTCAAAAAAAATGTTATCATCCAAAGCAGTTTGAATGATTGAAACCCAGGCCCGCCCTCAACAGTCCCTGCATGGACTTACAACTATATCACCATTCCTTCCCTGTTGCTTGGTTGAAATTCTGGAACTCCCTGCCTAACAGCATTGCAAGTGTACCCACGCCGAATGGACTGCAGCGGTTTAAGGAGGCAGCTCAGCACCCCCTTCTGAATGTCTTTAGGATGTGCTAATATATGCTGTCAGAGTCATCAAAGCCCTTCCCTTACAAACGTCAGTCAGCAGAATGTGCTGGGGTCTTGCAGTATTGCAATCTAGTATTGCAGTCTTTTTGACCACAGTCAGTGTTACAAAGTATATCAATATGAGATTTGTATGTGTCTTTGATGCAGAAAACTGATTGTCTGGGATGGCTAACTGGTTATCACCTCACATCTCCCAGTTATTTTCTTGAAATGAATAGACAAATGTACTGTGTATGACTAGATTTTGTTTTGTTGAGATTATAGATATTTGTTGATTAAAGTTAGGAATCTTTCAAAACTCTGATGCCAGATAATTTTTCATACTTTCTTTGGTGCTTTCATGGGTACTCAGACCCTGGGATGCCCATTTGACGATTATTGATGATTCCTAAATAAAAGCAGTGATTAAGTTAATAATTTGAGTGTCTTTCATTTCAGGACTGAAATATACGTATAACCAGGTTTGATGCTTCACTTCATACATTCGCAGGTTGTTACATGGGAATTGCAATTGTAGCTCACAACGGCCTCCAGTCCCTAACAGTAATTTAATCGTACACACCAGTGTGGTGCTCATGAACACATTCACTATTTCTTCAACAGAACATTTATTGTATTTCTTATTATTTTTTGCCAGAATAATCATGTAAAATATGTGGATCTGGGTGGAGCTTATGTGGGTCCAACTCAAAACCGAATCTTACGCCTGTCAAAGGAATTGGGTCTGGAGACTTACAAAGTGAACGAGGTGGAGCGTCTACTATATTACAGAAAGGTAAGATAATGTTAGGGTCTGACTTCATTCATTTTCCTCCAAATAATCTCAAGGTAGGCTGATACAAAAGGTGAAGTCACCTGGGATCCGCTGTGAGCTGGTAAGATGGGCACAGAACTGGCTTGGTTATAGAAGACCCAAGAGTAGCAGTGGAAGGATGTTATTCTGACTGGAATTCTTTGACCACTGGTATTCCACAGGGATCTGTGCTTGGACCCCTGTTGTTTGTAATATTGGTAAAATGATATGGGGGATAATGTTGGTGGCTTAATTATTAAGTTTGCAAACAGCTCAAAGAATGCGGGTACTGAAGATAGCAAGGAGGATTGCCAGAGGATGCAGCAGGATATAGATAGGCTGGAGACATGAGTGGAGAAATGGCAGATGGAATTTATTCCAGACAAATGTGAGGTGATGCATTTTGGATGATATAATGCAGGAGGAAAATATACAGTAAATGGGAGAAGACCTAGAAACATCAACATACAGATGGACCTAGCGGTACAGATCCACAGTTTCCTGAGAGTGAAAATGCAAGTGGATTAGGTGGTCAAGCATGCATATGGCCTTCCATCAGTCAGTGCATCGAATTTAAAACTTGGCAAGCCCTGTCACAGATGTATAGAACTTTAGTTTGGCCAAATTTGGAGTATTGTATACAATTCTGGTTGCCACACCACCAGGTGGACGTGGAGGCTCTGGAGAGGATACAGAAACAGAATGTTGCCTGCTTTAGAGGGCATTAGCTATGAGGAGAGATTGGACAAACTTGATTTGTTTTCACTAGAACATCAAAGAATGAGAGGCAACTTGATAGAAGTTTATAAAATTATGAGAGACATGAATAGAATGAATAGTCCCAGGATGGAAATGTCAATGATGAGGGGACATAAGTTTAAAGTAAAAGGGGGTAAGTTTGAAGAAGATGTGAGAGGCAGGTTTTTTACAGAGGTTAGTTAGTGCCCGGAATGTGCTGTCAGAGAAGGTTTCAGAAGCAGATTCAATAGCAACGTTCAAGAGGCTTCTTGACAGATATATGAATAGGCAGGGAATAGAAGGGTCAGACTGTGTCGCGACAAAAGGTTTTTAATTCAGAAAGGCATCATGTGTCAGTGAAGTCTTGGTGGGCTGAAGGGCTTGTTCCTGTGCTGTACTGTTCTTTGGATAGCACCTCTGTCCATGTGAAACAGTGTGGTTGGAGATCTTCCAGTACTACCAGAGAACTGATCCGAAGTGTGTGATATGTCAGATATCACACTTAGTTGCAGATGTGAAATGAGCCCAAACTGTCTGCTATTTTGGAACTGCAATGTTTGTGGGTAAAACTGCATTAGCTTTTTATTTACATAATTTGGATTTTATGGTGCATAAATGGTACACTTCTATCATTATGAGAAGATCTATTATCATTTTGCCATCAGCTAGACAATGAGGACATCATTTTTAGATTAATAGCTAAATTAGAATGTGTGGAAATAACAAATCTGATGCTTTGGGGGAGGATCTTGTGTCATGTTTTGTTTTAATACACAGTGTTCACTGTTGTCTATTTTGAGACTGAATGTTTATTGTCATAGTTTTTTTTTAAAATAAATGTTCTTTCTAGATTTACTGAGAATTGTAAATATCAATTTATAATTGCAGTTGAAGTGCTTATGGATTGAGGCAGCCAAGTGTAAAGGCTATGGATAAGAATGGCCAATTACTAATATTTATTAGAACTTAGAAAGTAACTGATGATTGTTGCATTCTAACTTATGCAAATACAACATCCTATTTTGGAAAGCAAATGGAAGCATAGATTTGTAAATAATTATAATCTATTTAGGCATAGTGACTGCCTTCTATTTTTTGTCACAAACTCTCAAGGACAGTTTTTGGCCCAGTTTTAACACATTGAAAAACAACAAACTCAGGCATGAAACAAACTGGATCAGATTCAGAATAAATGCCCTGAGGTTAGTACAGCAGTATGAAAATTCCTGTGCCAGAGTTCTACAGGAGGTTCCTTCATCGACATAACCAATGGAGTTTAAATGGGAACTCCGTATGAAATGAGCTGTTTAATTTTAAGTCCTCGTGCACTCCTTTCCAGCTAATCACAGAGTTAAAATTTGTGAATGGCAGGCAGTTTCTCCAAGCACTTCTGCAAACTTGAGTGATTTCAGAGCAACACAGGGATGAACAACCCTTAAAAGATTCATGATTGTAAGTAGAAGACTTATATAATATTATATTATTTTTATATCCAAAATTTCTTTCAAGTTTCTCATTGACTACCTGTGGAATGAATCTTTATAAATTGACTGATATTATCAGCCTTAATTGCATCTTAGGATGTACATTTGAAATATTCAGCAAATATATCGGAAATGTGGAGTTGATCACAGATTGATTCTGAAAATGATTGTGTGATCCACCTCTGCATTTACTGGCCCTTTGGTGAAGATCAAAATCAATCCCAATGATTTTTTTTAAAAATAGATTTCAAAAGTGTATTAGAATTTCTTGAAATTAATTTCACAATATGTAGCTTCTCTAGACTAACATGATCAAAGTTATTTTGAATATGAACTCCCCAATACATTGCTCTTTTACTTACATACTACATAAATACTTCAAGTATCACTGGCTTCTGCACTATGCTTTCTACCACTAAATTAAACAGGTAACTACAGTCTTGGTTTGGCATGCACCAATTGAAATACAATGGAGTTGACCAGCAGCAGGAATAGATACAGCTAGAGATGGTGCAGTAATGGCTTACCCACAGTTCAGTTATCATTAATCCTCCCTGTATGGGAATCTGTGAGCCCAGAGTTTAGGTCAGAGTGGTGCTGGAAAAGCACAGCAGGTCAGACAGCATCCAAGGAGCAGGAAAATCGATGTTTCGGGCAAAAGCCCTTCATCAGGAATAGAGGCAGAGTGCTTGTAGAGTGGAGAGATAAATGAGAGGGGGGTGGGGGTGGGGAGAAAGTAGCATAGAGCCCACCTATAATCTTTCCTGTTGTTTCAGGAACATGCAATTAGTAAGTGACCCACATAAAATGCCACTTCAGAGATTTGAGCCCATAAGCCAGGAAACACTGCAGTAAAGTACTGACTGTGATAAACCAGAAGTAAACTTCTGGATAAGATCTTGTTTTATGAAATGAGGGTGCCACTGACTAGGCCAGCATTTATTGCACATCCCAGAGGGCACCTGAAGAGTCAAACAAATTGCTGTGTGTCTGAAGTCACAAGTGGTTCAGACCAGGTAAGGATGGCAGTTTCCTTCCCTAAAGGACATTAGTGAACCAAATGGGTTTTTCCAACAATTGACAATAAGTCATGGTCATCATTAGACCCTTAATTCCAGTTTTCTATTGAATTCAAATTCCACCATCTGCTATGGTGGGATTCAAACCCAGGTCCCCAGAACATAAAAGTCCAGCAATCATACCACTCGACCATCGCTTATCGTTGAACCAAGATGTTAAACCAAGGCCCCTCACAGAGCTTGGGAGCACATTGCACTGTTTTAGGTGAGATGTGAAAGCAAGGTTCAATCTGTTCAGTTTAGGTTGACTATTCCATGGTAATTTTTTGAAATACAGTCGAGGGGAGTCTTCCCACTGCCTGACCAATACGACTAGGCTTTGCTATTTGCACATTTCTGTGTATAAGTTGCTGTTGGTTTGTACATTAGCAACTGCTGGAAAGTACAATAATTATAAAGTTTCAGAAATCATACTTTGAGTGGAGGAGTAATTGTTACAATGTTTACAGCTGCTGACAATACCAAAGGAGAATGTGTCACGTGTTTGACAAAAGAATTTGTTTTTGAAAAGCTGTTGCTGGAGACAGAGCGGTCACAGGTTATTGTACATTTTGACCATTGTTCAGATCAATCAATCCTTGCTTAACCAGAGAAAAGATATTTAGCGGTTTTGATCAGTTCTTGATTTTCTATTGATGCAGAAGAAAACCTTTCCAAGGATCTGATCTAATCCAGATTCAGTGTCATGTGAATTATTGAAAATTTATCAGAGAGCTTTTAACTGTGAGCACCCACAACAATCCCCATGGAGGGTCTTGAACTATTTTGAGAGTTGGATCTGAATTGCATAGCCCCAACAGGCTGTGACTGTTCAGAGGCACCTTGCTGCTTTGAGGACGAGTGTGAGCTTCAGGGGCTGGTCTGGACTTGACTCCACCAGAAAAAAGCCATAAAGAATTGCCCTCTGTCCTTTCTAGGTGACTTGCTGCTTTCTCTGTTAAACACCAACAGGAAGGCTATTATGCACCTGCTATCAGTGATCAAACCAAGATTCAGTTGTTTAGAGAGTCTCCCTGTGTAATGCATCCTGTCACATGCTGACCCTCTGCCAGTTTGCTTATGACATTAATTCTAGATTAAGCCACCATCTGATATTTTCTTTGCTTTCCTTCTGACTGCATAGTTTCCACATTTCCTAGTGATAATACAGCTGAAGTCAGGATGTTAGCAATAATTTAATGCTGCCAACCACAATGATGGCAGGAGAGAATTTTAGTGAAGTCTGACCTCTTTTTAACAAAGCACAATAGATTTTTTTTGGAAAGCTATGCTAGTTAACAACAAACATTTTGCATCAAAATGTTCTGCCTAATGCAATTGTACAAATAATTAAATCACCTCCATCACTCTAAGCTAATTCAGTTCATGGGAACATCTGAATGGCAAACAAATGTGATGAAGGATTGTGGTCATATGAGTGAGAAATTAAACATTCAACTGTCAAAACCAGATTTCAGAGTCACACTAACCTGACATTATATTCAGTGGTTCCATTCAGAAACTGTTACGCACACAGAATATAAATAATAACACTGACTGACTCAATATTTCAACAATCCAATTTTGTAAATAGCATTTTTATATCTGTTTTAAAATGAAAAGGAAGGGAAACCATAGAATAATATAAAGTCTCAAACACCTCAAACAATCTGTATTAAATAAATATAAAGCTATTATATCCATGAAAATTGAATGTTATATAACTAAAGAGTAGAACTAATTCAATACCAATATTGAAGACTTCTGTTACTAAGATGGGAGTGTGTTTGATGGGACGTGACATTGGTAAAGTGAAATCTGATGCCAACTCACCATGAATATGCCTCCTCCCATGTTGTACCTTCTATCTGTGTTCACCTATCCCTACCTCGCCAATCCACTCTCCTCCCTACCCAAAACCATCCCTCCCCTACCCGCTTTATCTGCAGCTCCCCTTACACCCAAACCCCAATCCTGAAGAAGGGTTACATGCGAAACGTTGACTTCTCCACCTCCTGATGCTGCCTGGCTTGCTGTGTTCTTCCAGCCTCCTGCTTGTCCTCCCATGTTTGGGCTGAGCGGGACCCCAGAGAGGAGAGTCTATGATTAGGGATCTGCATTGTTGAGATTATGACAGTCATTTAAATTCTGAGGCTGTGGCTGCGTTCCCCAGAGCTAAGCAAATCTGGCAGCTGGAGGGAATGAGGAAATGCCTGTTCTCTAGCAGTTCAGTGCTATTTCACCCCTTTTAGATGGCCAGGAGTAGCACAAATGTCGTCCCCAGGCCTTCGGGCAATTCTGCTACAATTTGTTCTTCCTTGCAGTTGATATAATCCCATCCCCATAATCCTTCCACTGGGCTCCAAGCACCTACAATATTTACCTACCATGTAATCTAGTCCACCCACTTTCTACTGCAGGTTTTCCAGCTTAATAACCAATCAATCTTTCAATTTGGACACATTTAAAAAAACACAATCAACTAGGATTCGGTTGTTCACCTTAACAGGACACTTGCGCAATTGGGATTTCTGGCTTTCCTGACTCAGACATGTGTCCCTACTTTCTATGCCTCTGTATAAATATTGGGTTCATACTTTCTAATCTCTATTTGAAACTCTATTCAACTAATGATGACAATGCCTGAACATAACAATTCACAGGCAACCTTATATAGCCTGTATTCTATTTTTAGTTTTGTTCATTGCTCGGGTGGATGGAGGTGTGGGGAACTGACTCCTCAATTTGCAGAATGTTTTTTTTCTGTTAGGCCTTTCAGCAAATTGATGTGACTCATCTCCCGTGCTTTCGCCCTGTCTTTCTCATTCCTTTCGAATTGCTCGGCCAAATATCACACACTCTGGCATGTGAGAGATTAGATTAGATTAGATTAGATTAGATTCCCTACAGTGTGGAAACAGGCCCTTCGGCCCAACCAGTCCACACCGACCTCCGAAGAGTAACCTACCCAGACCCATTTCCCTCTGACTAATTGACCTAACACTATGGGGGAATTTAGCATGGCCAGTTCACCTGATCTGCACATCTTTGGACTGTGGGAGGAAACCAGAGCACCCGGAGGAAACCCACGCAGATACTGGGAAAATGTGCAAACTCCACACACAGAGTCACCTGAGGCTGGAATCGAACCCGGGACCCTGGTGCTGTGAGGCAGCAGTTTAGCTTCAGTTCTGTTTCAGTTGCTGGTGACTGTTTGAATGTGAGCCACCTACCTATAACATAGCACGTCATACACCATTTGCACAAAAATACTGAAAATGATCTGCTATCATAATGCGGCAGAGAAGGAATCCTGCTGTGCTGCTGATTCTACTGCAGCCTCTGTCAAAAAAGCTCTTCTTTTATTTCATACATGTGGCAGACATTCACACCAGGATGGATGGATGGAGGAATGACCGTTGAGGTGTAAGAAGGTCCTTGCTGGATTTATAATGGGTTTCCTTACTGTATACCACACAAAGACTTTGGCATCATTCTTGCCATTGGGTTTTACTGCACAGTATACAAATGTCCAGTTGATCTATGTTCTGTTTATTGTTCATTCATGCATCACTCAACTTTACTTCTTCTAGCTCCCCTTTAAATATATCTGTACTACTCATCCCAGCTAGCTGATGTAGCAGTTACACATTCTCACCACTCCCTGGATAAAGAAGTTACTCCAGAACGGCCTATTCGAATATTACTCTCTTATATTTATGACCTCTAGATTTGGACTTCCATCAAGCAGAGATATTTTCTTGATGTCTACTCTATAAAACTCCTTACTTTTGTAAGCATCTATTAGGTAACCCCTCGAACTGCTTTTCTGATATGCGTTTTTCCGGTTGATAATGGTGCCATCATTTGTAAACTTTTGTACTTTTGCCAATGCCTTTCTATCCTTTCATGATAAACAAAGACCAGATTCATTTCCAAAAATGGCATAGTGTCCTGATGTAAATATTTTTAAGAGGTTACTGCTAATTTTGAACAAGAATGCTGCATTCCTATTTTAAGACTGGTTCAAAAATTGTGAAGGGTGGAATTAAATTGGAACTCAATAGGAACTCATTCCCAGATCCGTAGCTCCATGCTTTAGTATTTGAAGATGAGTACTTACATTCTTAATTATCCTTCTTATGTTTTAAGTTGTTCAGTTGTTCCTCTGTTTTCATTTGACTGCAAGCAAACACCCCAACATCATTTTTGTTACACTAACTCTGGTACGCATCTGATCTCCTCACTTTCTGTGTTCTCAATGCAAGACTAGTTGGAAGGAGTACCCACCTACAATGACCGGACAAGATTGGGCTGAGAAGCAAGACAGCTGCACAGACCAGAGCTGAATTGACACAGACAATAGGGTTTTCTTTATATAGGCAGTTATTTTGTCAAGGGTGGTAGGAATTTGTAAATCTTTCCATGAAAATTTGTCAATGATAATTAAATCTTTTCAGGTACATTTTGATAGCTATGGGTTTCAAAGGATATGCAGCAATGAGAGATCTGTGACACTGTATCTCAACATTGTTATGTCCCAACTAAATGTTTACGGCAGCAGTAAAGTGGGGAATGACAGTGCAAACACTGAGGTGAGTTCTAGAAAATGATGGGAGGCTGTGCAAATTAAACTGTATCATTATGATGCCCCATAATAGAGAGGGAAGTTAGATTGTTTAAAATTAATTTGAAGGAATTTTATATCTGTGAATGTTATTTCTTTTTATTCTTCAAAGGAATGTGAGCATTTCTAGCCAGGTCTGCATTTGTTGTCCATCTCTAATTCCCCATGAGCTACTGATGAGCCACCACAGTCCATGTCATGTAGGTACACTCACATTAATGTTTGGAAGGGCGTTCCATGATTTTGACCCTGAGATGGTAAAGGAACAACAGTATAGTTTCACATCAGGATGGTGTGTATCTTGGAAAGGAGCTTGTAGCTGCTGGTATTCCCATGCATCTTCCATCTTTCAGGAGGTAGAGCCTAAGCCTCAATATTGTCCAATTCGCTGCATATTGATACAGGCAGCTTGAGTATCTGACAAGATGTGAATGATGCTGATCATTGTGCAATTATCAGCAAACATCCCCACTTCTGACATTATGATCGAGGAAAGGTTGTTGATGATGCAGCTGGAGTTGGTTGACCCTAGAACTCTACCTTGAGAAAATCCTACAGTGGTATCCTTAGGATCAGATGGCTAACCTCCCACAGCCATATCTCTTTCTTTATACTAGGTACATCTCCAACCAGTGGGCAACTATAGCCCTTGAGCTTTGAAAGACAATGACCTAAAGTTTATTATGCCTCTTTGAAGATGCATCCAATCAAACACTGCCGAAAGACAAAGGGTCAGTTAGACTCGAAACGTCAGCTCTTTTCTCTCCTTACAGATGCTGCCAGACCTGCTGAGATTTTCCAGCATTTTCTCTTTTGGTTCCTGGAATTTAATTCTTTGAATCAAGACTGTAATAAGGTCTGGAGCTGACTTGCCCTGATGGAATCCAAATTGAAGATTGGTTAGTTATTGCTGAGTAAGTACCACTTAAAACCACTATCAGTGACACCCTTCATCACTTTGCTACTAATTAAGACTACACTGTTGGTGGAGCAGTTGACCTGATTAGATTTGTCCTGAATTTTTGTGGACAGGATATATCTAGGCAAATTTTCCATTTTGGTGGATGCTAGTGTTGCAGCAGCACTTGAATAACTTGACTGGAGATCTGACTAGTTCTGGAGCACAAGATTTTCCTCTGGAACTGTTGTGGTCAGGGTTCATAGCTTTTACTGTATTTAGTGCACTCAGTTGTTTATTGTCCTCAAGTGGAGTAAATTGAATTGACTACAGACTGATGTTTGTGGTGAGTGGTCATAAGGGAAGAAGCTGAAATGAATTATTTGCTCTATATTTCTAACATACGTATGGACATATGAATCTAGATGAGGAGAAGGCTATTTGGCTGCTCGGTTTGCTCTGTAATTTAATAAGGTCACAACTGATTTGATTGTAAATGACATTTGTGCTCATATACAAGGCTTCATCATCAGTGACAATCGGAGTGTTCAAAGAGGTTTCTCCTCCTGATAGGTGTTTAATTATTCATTACCATCCTTGATTGGGTGTAGCAGGGTTGCAGAGCTTTGATCTATCCATTGGATGCAGTTCTCGACTGCAGGCTGCTTCTGATGTTTGGCATGTAGTCCTATGTTGTAGCTTCACATCTCATTTTCAGATATGAATGGTTTGGCTCCTGGCATCCTCTTTTGTAATCTTCTTTGAACAGTGCATGATCTTCTGGCTTGATGCTAGAGTGAGAGATATGCTAGGGAAGAGAATACAGATTTCATAAAGCAATTTGTATCTTGACAGTACAACAGTTCAATACAATTTTATTCCTGTTGATGGGCTACAGTGCCTCAATGCTCAGATTTTTCTAGACCCTCCTGAATCTATTCAATTTAGCTTGGTGGTAGTGCTATACAACACCAGAGTTCTATAAGAAGATGGGAGATTCTCTCCACAAGGATTGTGCAGTGGTCATTCCTAGCAAGACTGTAATGGGCAGATGCCTCCGTGATGGTTGATTGGTGAGGGAAAGGTCAGGAAGATTCTTTACCTTTTTTTGTTCACCCAACAGCTGTCACTGGCCCAGTCTCGCAGGTATGTCCTTTAGGACTCGCCAACTCAGCCCGTACAGGTGCTTCCAAACCAGCCTTGGAGATGGATGTTGAAGTTCCCCATTCAGAGTATCTCTTGGCCTTTGCTCTTGCTCCTTCTAAATGACGTTCATTTTGGATTATCAGTCCATCAGCTCAGGAAGGGTGGTAGGTCCTAATCAGTAAGAGATTTGATTGTCAGCATTTGATCTGATGTGCTGAGACTTTATGGGGCTCAGGGTCAGTGTTGAGCTATGGAGGACCATTTGTCCTGTCTGTGTACTACCACCTCTAATGGATCGGCTTGTTGGTCAGACAAGCCATAGTGATGGAGGAGGTGGTGATGAAGGAGACAGAGCATTGCTGAAAGGTGTGATTTGTTGAGTATGACTGCTAGGCTATTGCTTAACTCATAATTTTAAAGTCAAGAAGCCAGCACATAGAATTAAATGATAAAGCAAGCAAGTTGAACATTGAAAATTCACAGCATCCTAAGAATGACCCTAGGCTAAGGCAGGAGGAACTGACTGAGATTAATGGGAATACCAGAGAGGACTGCATCTCTGAGCCCAGGTGAATGTCTTTAAATAATGTACACAAATATAAGGAGGATTATGAATCAAACTTTATATTGTTGGCAGATTATAATATTATAGCTATTACCAAGTTGTAGCTAAATAAAGATGAAGAGTAGCTTGATACAGCTCAGAGGCAAAAACATAGCTAGATGAGGATTTTGTTTCTTTGCTTAAAGATATGAGTTAAAATTGTTAATCCTGTATTCAGTATAAACGAGGTGAATGTAGAATTGATTTACATTAAAACTTACTGATGAAAGAAGCTAGTTAGGGAGTTGCAATACATGACTTAACCAGTAACATCCATTTTTCTTGAAAAAATAAATTAAAAAGCATTGGTATCTGTTGTAAAGATCACATCTTTTTATTTTTATTTTTGTTTTTGGATTGGTGCCCAAAATGGGAAAACAATACTACTTTAAAAATTGGAATTAGTGGAAAGAGATGTTGCAGTTTTAAAACAATTTACTGGGACTCATTGTAAGTTGTATTTACACCATTGCTTTGTTCAAGCAGTGCAGGAGAATTGTTGGACTCATCGACATTGTGGGTGTGCGTTCAAGACAGTTTTGCTCAGAGAGCCTGTGATTGGTTTCCCAATCAGGGATAGGCGTACTGCTCAAGAATTCTCAGCATGACAACAACTTTATGATTGGCTCCGGACAGGTAGA
Organism: Chiloscyllium plagiosum; assembly: GCF_004010195.1. NCBI lineage: Eukaryota > Metazoa > Chordata > Chondrichthyes > Orectolobiformes > Hemiscylliidae > Chiloscyllium > Chiloscyllium plagiosum. The sequence goes on along the minus strand of NC_057721.1, from coordinate 40,519,777 downwards.
CAGACTACATGTGAACAATACAAGAACATAAAGCCTCCAGACTCTAAAAAGACAGCATCTCTCTATCTGTCCTTGCTGATAAGTATTACGGAATTGGAAGATAGTTAGCCAGATATTTTCTCTCATCAATTGCACATAAGCTATTGCCTCTAACCAGTGACTGAGAGACTGAACAAATAATTTGCCCAATTGTGGTGCATATGTAGTAAAATCTGAAACAACTTGGAAAGAAGATGATTGGCGATCAGAAGGACTTGGAAGAAGCAGGACCCCTCAGTGAATCCCATCGAATCCTGGCAACTGGTACTAGTGACCTGTGTTTTCCTAATTTGGATTTTTCACTCCTAACATCCATGTTTTTGTTTGTTTGTCTATATCTATCTGTATGTGTTTGAAGGAGTTCAGGAAGGAGTTGAGTTATAAATTGATAATTCATACCTTGCCAGTAGTTAGAATAGATTTATTTGTAATAAATCATAGTTTCTTGTTAAATGCAGATACCTAATCAGTGTTTTCTGTTAACCTGGATATACCAGGTAGGAAAATTGGGAATTTTGAGTATTTGGATTAAATCTTTAACTTTCGCAATGACCCCGATAGCAGTGGAGCTTGAGAATCGGTGTGCTTTCCCAATGGGTTGTGACACTGTTCCAATTTACCACTGTAACCAGAGTAAGCTTATAGATACTAAACTATATAAGCCAATTAATTATGGATGTTTGATTGTGAATAAAATTGGCTTTGTGAAGTAAGAACTAATCAAGAGAATTTCGGCACAAGGCAAAGACAAGTGATTTCATTGTTGAGGAAATTAACTGGCATTTATTTAAAGTTTACACATTATCTGGATGTTGCAGAAATTCATTGCAGCTACAACCTTCGGAACATAGTCAAGGACAAACTTCATCAGCTGTGGGCTACATGAGCAGGTCAGACACTGGGAATTCTGTGCATGGTATCCCACCTCCTGACTCCCCAAAGCATATCCCCCAATCTGCAAGGCATAAATCAGGAATGTGATGAAATAATCTCCTCTTGCCTGGATTAATGCATTTCTATGTATAGCATTAAGTTTCATTCATATTTCTGTACCGTCTGTACTTTAGAAGTAATGGTGGAAATGAAAGAGTTAAGATATACTATCACACATGGACACAATGACAGAAACCAGTTTCCTTTTTGAAAGAGACCCAGCCAGAAGGTTAGAGAGTGTGCAGGTTTCTATCAGGGAGAACATCTCAGCTAATGTGTTGTTCACTTTGCAATCTCCAGAACAGTTGGGGCTGAATAGAAGTCATAGGTGGTTTAAAAGTCACTAAGACAGAAGCTTCAGAAACAGAAGGTTGTGGAAGAGAAGTTTAAGGAATCCATATTATGAAACAAGTGGTTGTGTCAGCAATTTGTTTAAAGGTTTTAGATAGAATGAGCCCCCAAACTGTTATGAAATGGGGTAAATCCTCCCCTGTTAATTTAAACCAGCAACACATAAAAGATTTACCCCAGGCGGTAATCTGTGAAAATTCAAGAGGCAAAGAACTATCCCAAAAATCACTACTTAAAGTAAAAATTAACAACTTTGATTCTATGTTTGACTTTTAAAAGTATTAACTAACAAATATTTACAACTCATTTATCTAAACCTAACTTTTACCTTCCCCTTTACAATACTAGCCTGATAAAACCCCTGATTAAGATTTACCAAAAAAATTCAAATTTCAAAACCAATAAGCTTCCTCAGTCTTTTTTTCTTCTTAGGGTTTCTGTTTCACAGGTTATTGATAGATAAAGATACCTTTAAGAGAGCTATTCTGCAGGTGCCTGCAGATGTTGGTGGCTTGACAGATCTCCCCCAACTGTTCAATTTTTCTCTGGTCTTATATCTCAAAGCATTGGATCGTTTAATTGGTTTTAAACTTGTCAAAATAGTAAATTCAAACTTGTTTGGTTTTTGATATTTTGGGGTATAGTTTAAACTGATTGGCTGAATTTGAATTTGTTTTGTCTCAAAGCAACCCAGCCAGTGCTAGCTGTTCTGACCAAGCGTTACGTTGTTACCTTGTTCCAGACTCTCTCTCTCACGAAGTCCTTGTTGACTTTTCCACTCAGTTTAAGGTACAGTACCCCTTACCTTCATAACAAACTAAAGAAGATAACAATGAGTAAATGTAGACATTTGCCAGAAAGAATCTAAGTACAGAGCTTTAAAATAGAAACAAGGTGACTCTTCGATGTGGTTTGAGTATGTGTAATTTTGTTGTCAAGGGAAAAATTCCCGAATCATTATTTTCTGATATTGTAATGCGATTGTAACAAATCATTCTTATATCGAGTAAATTAGTTTTTGTTTTCCTTTTTGGCTGTAACAAACTTTGATGTTCCTTTTTTCAAAGTGCATTGGCAGCCTCTTGTGAATATGTTCATAGACTGACCACCACAGTAATAAAATTATAAGAATAAAATGTATGGTCTATAAAGCTGGATTTCACTCTAGAATCAGACTTGTCCAGTATTGGTGTCAAATGGGATGGTGCTACTTTTTCTTGGCCTTACTTGTGATAACTGTTGGAACCAGATTGAGAAGCTTGATTTTTGGAATCTGAATTCCTGACCTCATTAGTTGATTAAGTCAAAATCAAAGCCACTATTTCAGTCGTGTCCTAATCAATGTAAATTCAGCATTTTCTTGCCTGTATAATCAAATGCTTCTTTAATACCAAGCCACAATTACATTGAGCATTTTTATAGATTTTCCACTTGCACTGTCACCTTGCAAAAACATTTTAGCTCAGTCACTAAGAACTGCATTTTACCTCTTTAAAATGTTGATAGTGCATCTTTGAACTTATTTACAGTTAAAGATTGATTTGGATAAACCCTTTTATGTAGTTGCTGATAAAAAGTAATTTTACACTCCATCTAATCTAGATCTCTTGTAAATCTTTATTGCACATCTAAAGCACCTGTGCTACAAGACTAAATTGAACACTTTAGATTGGCAGGTAGAAGTCATAAATTCTATTTTGTTTTCAACAAACTTTATACCATTAAAATCGATAGCTCACTGAAATTTGCATTTAAAGTGACAGGTGATAGGAAAAATTCAAACAGAAAATTATTCTGCAATACTGTCTGATCTAAAGAGACATTATCCTGTATCATTGATTCAGTTTAAAACAGCAGAGGCTAAACATTGTTTTATCCCTTTTTTAGGCATGACCTGTCTATGCAGGGTGCTGACCTGATCTGCTTGATTGTAGTGCCTGACTGAGTGAGGGTTCACCAGTTCTCCTTCTGATGCTGCTGATTTCCTCTGTACTGAGTAGGAGAGTTAAATAGCATTGTTCACAAATCTCAGGTGTCGCCAGTCTGTTGCTCCTAAAGGCATCTGTCTCTCCTCGGGGAAGATTTCTCTGAAGAAATTTGCTACAATGTAAAATGTAGAAAATTGAATGCCAGTCTAATTTAAATTTTACAGCTACTGTCTAGATTTTGCAATGGACAGTAACCTGGCAGTGAAAAGAAGGTGGGAGCTTGCTACTTCCATGAGGAAGCTGCTATTTAAATCCCTATTTTTGAACACAAGAAAGTGTAGAATGTTTAGTCTGTACATCCCCTCATACCTCACCACCACATGGTAAGGTAATTTCTGACCTTCAATCTCAAATCCATGTTTCCATCTAATCCTTTTTGAGTCCAAAAATCTGTTGGAGTCTTGGATATGTTCAATGGCTGAGAATCTACACCCCTATTGTGTGGAGAATTTACAATACATCGATTGTCGAAATTTCTCCTTATTTCAGTTATCTTGACTTCTTATTAGATGAGATTACATTACAGTGTGGAAACAGGCCCTTCGGCCCAAAAATTCCACACCGACCCGCCGAAGCGCAACCCACCCATACCCCTACATTTACCCCTTACCTAACACTACGGGCAATTTAGCATGGCCAATTCACCTTACCTGCACATCTTTGGACTGTGGGAGGAAACCGGAGCACCCAGAGGAAACCCACGCAGACAAGGGGAGAACGTACAAACTCCACACAGTCAGTCTCTTGAGGCGGGAATTGAACCCGGGTCTCCGGCGCTGTGAGGCAGCAGTGCTAACCACTGTGCCGCCGTGACGCCCACTAATCTTGAGACCATTCCCCTAACAACATGCTTCATGGGGAATTTCAATATTCTGGCAAAGCCAATGACCACTTTCTGTGCTTTTAGTACTAAAGCCAAAAAGGCCCACCCTTCAGCTTTTGTGATCTCCCACATGCATTGATGGATGGCAATGTGACTGGCTGCAGTCTCAATGCATCATGACAACCTTGTCCCATCTTTACCCTGTTCTGAGATTGCAGGTCCAGTTTAAGGTCGTGACATTTATGTGTTTGCCCGCTTGGTGAAGGGCATGTACTGACCACATTGCTCATGGCTAAGTGTACGTAGGAGAAATACTGCCTGAAGGCCTAAAGTTGGTATGGCCTTCTGCTAGAAGTGCTGCTTCTCTTCATGCTACATATAGCTTCTATTCTCTGCTTCATCTCCCTCTGATCCTGCAGCAAGGTGATTAACCTTCCACATGGATAGTCTGTCAAAAGGTGTTGTGCTGGAAAAGACAGCCAGTCAGGCAGCATCTGAGGAGCAGGAGATTCAATGTTTCGAGCATGAGCTCTTCAACAGCTTATAATCGAAATGTCAACTCTCCTGCTTCTCGGATGTTCCCTGACTGGCTGTGCTTTTCCAGCACCACACTTCTTTACTCTGACTCTCCAGCGTCTGCCAGCTTCTCCCATATGGATCGTCTGGCATGGTCCCAAATTTGGCTTTCCAGCCCATATTCCAAGTCTTGCCTTCCTGAGGTGCCATTTGTCCAGGTAAGAGTGAATGCTCGGGATTTGTGTTGCTGAAGCCGAAATGGAGTGGATCCATGAGGCCTTTCATACCAAAGAAAATCCCTCCAAAGGTCCAGCAGAACTCCTGCCTAACTGAAAGAGTTTTTGTCAGCTCCTACAACAACATATTTCTTTCCCTAAATCCTAAAGGAATTAATATTTAGTCACAGGCAGGACACCTGAAAGCTTTAATGGTGATCTGTGTAAACAGTGCTGGTCAGGTGGTGTACCTCATGTAGCTCAATGCATGTTCACCTGTGCCTGTTAAGAGAAGGCATCAACAAGTAAGGCAAGGTCCAGTATTGCAGATTGTGCACCAAACTAATGATACCATGTTGACTGTCATCACAATCTCCCCATTCAGTCATTCATTGTACTCTTTGATCTGTTTGACTGTGTGTGGCTCAGATAATCATTTCTATTTGTAAACTATGTTCTTAAAGCAGCAAATATATCATTGATGCTTTTGGACCATCCCTTTATTATTACTTCTTGCAGCACTTTGAGATTTTACTACTTTTTGGGTATTTTGCTTGATTTTCGCAAAGTGCTTTTCTGTTATATTTAAGATCTTGAATAACTATTTTGTGTCAGTCTTCACAGTGGAAGATGTGTCTAACGTGCCAAAGAATGATGTTAAGGATACAATGAGAAGTGAGGACCTCAATTGAATGGTTATCACTAAAGGGGGTAGTGTTGAGCAAACTTGAGGGTATAATGGTAGATAAGTCCTCTGGCCCTGATGGAATGCATCTCAGGGAGCTGAAAGAAATAGTGGAAATTATGGTGGATGCGTTGGAGGTAATTTACCAAAATTCACTGGACTCTGGGCAAGTCCCAGTGGTTTGGAAGACAACGAATGTCATGCTGCTGCTTAAAAGGGTGTAGACAAAAGGCAGGTAATTATAGGCCAGTTAGCTTAACATCTGTAGTCGGGAAAATGCTGGAGGCTATCATTAAAGAAGGAATAGTGAGACATCTGGATGGAAAGGGTTCCATCAGGCAGACGCAGCATGGATTCCGGAAGGGAAGGTCTTACTGGGGTTCTTTAAGGATGTAACAAGCACAGTGGATGCAGGGGAACAGGTGAATGTTGTAAAGTTGGATTTCCAGAAGGCTTTCGATAAGGGGCCACATAAAAGACTCATCCATAAGATAAGAATTCATAGAGTTGCGGAGAAAGTATTAGCATGAATAGAGGACTGGTTCACCAACACAAAGCAGAGAGTTGGGATAAATGGGTGTTGCTCTGGTTGGAGATCAGTGGAGAGCAGGGTGTCACAGGGGTTGGTGTTGGTCCTGAAACTGTTCTGAAACAATAAATGATTTGGAAGAGGAGTGTATTGTATCCAACATGAGTGTAATGTATTCAAGTTTGCTGATGATACTAAATTGTGTGGAAAGGCAAGCTGTGCAGAGGATGTGAAGGATCTGCAGGGGGATTTAGATAGGTTAAGTGAGTGGGCAAGGGTCTGGCAGATGGAGTACAATGTTGGTAAATGTGAGGTTATCTTCTTTGGAAGTAAAAATAGTAGGTCCGAGTATTGTTTAAATGGTGAAAGATTGCAGCATGCTGTTGTGCAGAAGGACTTTGGAGTGCATGTACATGAATCGCTGAAAGTTGATTTGCAGGTGCAACACATAATCAGGAAGGCAAATGGAATATTGGCTTTCATTGTTCGAGGGATTGAATTTAAGA
>NC_057721.1:40470030-40504968 GCF_004010195.1 Chiloscyllium plagiosum | reverse complement strand
GTCCGAAACCTGTTGGTCTTCCAGCTGAAGGAGTTGACCCCGACTGAGTGTTGCAGACTGGCACATTCCAAGGTCCAGGACTACGTGTTGAGGGATGCGCTGAAGCTTGGGGCAGCTGCCGCCAAAGCGCGGTGGGGAAAGACCACCATATAACATCTGCCTGCCTATAGAAGAACAGGGGGCCCACACAGTCATTTGGGCTTTGCTGACCCCTCAGCTAAAAATGTAATTGTACGGACCTGTAAATAGGAATGATTACTCTGTTTCGGTTTGCAAGGAAATGGAATGTTTACATATGTATGGCATGTCCAACTGTACAGACCACCAAAGTATTTTATGAATAAAGTATATTTGAAATAAAAAAAAGTCACTCCTTCATCACACTCACATATGCACCCCCTCACAGACTTAAGACACTCTACACTCACTACACACACACACACACACATACGCTTTCTCACACTCAACCCCCTGCCCAGACAACTCACATGCACACATATATTTTGTGGGGTGAATTTGTACTTGCAGGGTTACATTGTACTTTGCTCAAAAACTGCATGAATTTATGTAAAACTCTGTTATCTCGCTTTTTAGGTTAGAATCAGTCTAAACATCAGGTCATAGACAGAAAACACAGGGGGCTAACACCTTCAACATATTGTCTAGCTGTCACCATTGTTAACAGCTAACCTGAGAATGCAACTTTTTTAAAAAAAGGTTTTGTGATTTACACATGAAAGAAGTGAAACTATCATGGTATTCAAACAGATGAAAGACTTAACAGACAATCAAGGTATTTTTTAATGTATAATTTCAGTTACACCACACTGTAAATGTTTGCTATAAATCGTGTTAGGATTGAGCCCTGCACTATCACCTGATGAAGGAGCGATGTTCCGAAAGCTAATGTGCTTCCAATTAAACCTGTTGGACTATAACCTGGTGTTGTGTGATTTTTAACAAAAAAGCAAGTATGATAAAATCTTTACAAGCTACCCAGTATCCTTTAATGGTTTTGTAGACCTAAGTTAAGTTCAAAATGTTGAACTGAGTTTCTGTTTGCAGCTGTTAAACCACTTCTTATCAGAGTTGCAGTCTTACCAATGTTTCCTAATATTTGGACTCTGTTTATCTTTGGACTCTGTTTATTACCAGACTGGCAACAGCAGATACTCTGAACTTTTGAATCATATCCAAGTTATACATGTTAACCTGAGCCATTGAAGTAACTTTAACCTCCTCCCCCTGCAAAAAGCAATGTATCCTAGTCAGGAACACCACTCCCTCTCCCCACCCTGCAACTGGTGACCTACTCCTAGTTACAACACGCCCCCCACAACCTCCTTGTCCTGATGACCCTTCTCCCCTCCTATCCCAATACTGAGCTTCTTATCAGCTCTAATGGCAGAGGATGACCTCAAGAGTCCCTTGCTGTGTCCTGAAGAACATTGGTTTTAACTTAAGGCCTTCAGTCCCTCTGACTAGCCATCGAGCAGAAAATGAGGAGAAAACAGTTACTGATAAGTTCAGAAACTGCATTTCTGGCTTCATAGGCGGGTCTTACAATCTCCTGCTATCCTCCCTACCTCCCTGTAAAGGTGTCTTCCAAAATAGTTATTTTACAAATAATTTTCAGCATGCTATCAGTTAATGCTTTGGCAGCTAACAAATGTCAATATTTAATATTGAAAATCCTGTCTCACAGTGCCACCTGTAGGTACAGCTGGTATTGCAGATGATGGTTGACATAGAAATTAGATTATTTACAGTGTGGAAACAGGCCCTTTGGCCCAACAAGTCCAAATTGTTAAATAGATTGTTCAAAACCACTCATTCATTGATTGTAAAATGACAGAAGCTCTTGGTGGACATCCGAGCACATTTCTCATTAGACAGTGGCAATTATCAATGTTGCCTTGTTCATTGCTCTCACCTTACCCATATTCAGCTCAGATGTCCACCCATATTCAGCTTCCTAACTTACCAAATACATCAAAAAAGCTAAATGATAAGAAAATTTGGTGTGTAAACTGAAGTGGGGGCCTGGTGAATTCAGCTGGCTGCTTGTTCTGAAGGTCTTCCATATTAGAAACCAGACTCCAATATCTTAGGGCACACTCCATAGGTGACGGTGGCTATGTTCCTCCATGTTCATGGACCTTTGTATTCAACATGTGCCAGCCTCTAAGACCTGTCATGATACATCTCTGACCTACTTACACGATGCTTCTGCATTTTAATGTTGCACCTCTGACTGCACTGACCATGATCATTGCAATGCTGCAGTAAGGACACTGTGCGCTCAGGGACACAGTCCCAGCTCACAGAGCGGACCAGACTGCAAGGGCTTATGCCTGAAATGTCGACTCTCCTGTTCCTCAGATGCTGCCTGACCCATTGTGCTTTTCCAGAGCCATCCTTTTTAACTCAGACTGCAGCTTCAAGCTTTTCACTCACTGTCATAGCGATCACTCACTCTAACCCTCATTGGATGCTCACAGCCCCTGCTTTCTCGTACTTTGCCTGGTCAGCCAGAGACACCGGACTAATACTATTTCTGTCTTACCTTGCCATTTAGTGCAGATGAGGAGCCAGGAGGCTTGTTATCACCATCAGCAGGTCTCATTAATGTGGATACTCTTTAGTCAGGGGGTCCTGGCACAGGGGCTTGGAAATAGTCAGGCAATCAGGGTCAGGATGCTGTCCACATAAGGGGTGTGTTGGGCAGCTCACGACTCGTCTTCAATCTTTTTGCCCTACAAGGGCAAAATTTCTTGCTGGAAGGAGAGACAGGTGGGTTTTAGGGGAGATGAGTGGCACAGCTGCTTCGTTCGTATTAGATGGTGAGATATCCCAAACGGGTATGTAGGTAGCACAGAGGGCATAGAGGGTTAATTTTTTTTGGGATTGGGCTCGGAGGCAGTGTATGAGTGAGTGAGGGAATGTGCTGCAGGTATGGAGTGGTGGAGCATGAGTCATAGAGGTGTACAGCATGGAAACAGACCCTTCGGTCTAACCCGTCCATGCCGACCAGATATCCCAACCCAATCTAGTCCCACCTGCCAGCACCTGTCCCATATTCAAACCTCTCCCATTCATATACCCATCCAGATGCCTTTTAAATGTTGCAATTATACCAGCCTCCACCACTTCCTCTGGCAGCTCATCCCATACACGTACCACGCTCTGCGTGAAAAAGTTGCCCCTTCGGTCTCTTTTATATCTTTCCCCTTTCACCCTAAACTTATGCCCTCTAGTTCTGGACTCCCCCACACCAGGAAAAAGACTTTGTCTATTTATCCTATCCATGTCCTTCATAATTTTGTAAACCTCTCTAAGGTCACCCCTCAGCCTCCAACACTCCAGGGAAAACAATTCCAGCCTGTTCAGCCTCTCCCTATAGCTCAAATCTTCCAACCCTGGCAAAATCCTTGTAAATCTTTTCTGAACCCTTTCGAATTTCACAACATCTTTCCGATAGGAAGGAGACCAGAATCGCATGCAATATTCCAACAGTGGCATAACCAATGTCCTGTACAGCCGCAACATGACCATCCAACTCCTGTATTCAGTACTCTGACCAATAAAGGAAAGCATACCAAATGCCTTCTTCACTATCCTATCTATCTGCGACTCCACTTTCAAGGAGCTATGAACCTGCACTCCAAGGTCTCTTTGTTCAGCAAAACTCTCTAGAACTTTACCATTAAGTGTATAAGTCCTGCTAAGATTTGCTTTCCCAAAATGCAGCACCTCGCATTTATCTAAATTAAACTCCATCTGCACTTCTCAGCCCATTAGCCCACCTGGTCCAGATCCTGTTGTAATCTGAGGTAACTTTCTTCGCTGTCCACTACACCTCCAATTTTGGTGTCATCTGCAAACTTACTAACTATACCTCTTATGCTCACATCCAATTCATTTATATCAATAATGAAAAGTAGAGTCTTGCTGGGAGGTGAGTACCATAGCAGAGAAAGTGTGAAGTCCCACCTCTGCACCCACCCCAACCAGCAAGAGCTCCAGGTCTCTGCCTGGAAAGTGGGCCAATGATTCCTCCTCTCAGCCACTGTCTGGGTCAAACATTGGGAACTCTGCAGAGCAACTGTTATATAATTTTACAAGCTGTAACATATCTGCATTTGCTCATAGGGCTGTGACAGTTTCCTGGGATGGGATTCTCTTTAAAATAAAAAACAGCTGTACATGTCTAAAAATCTCCCCGGGCAGGCTCAGTAAACAGGCTTCTTGTAATCTTGACAGCCCACTCCCCTCCCCAAGAGCTACCCTGTGGAAAATTACAAGTCTTTCAACATGAATCCTCAGACTCTTGTGAAATCTCTGCCTCTAATTTGTAACCAACAGCGTTCACAAGACAGAATTGATTATTGGCATCATACCATTAATGTTTCTCCTGAAACTGCAAAAACTACCAAAAAACAAACCCCTCTAACCATCCATTCTACAGAGTATCTGCTCCTTTCTTGAGAACATCATGTGGAAGTCTATTGATGTTGGGACCCCGATCTTTACCTTGTATAATATACCTACTTTTAACCAGTATTTAATGCCAATCTGTAGGCCCAGACTGGGAAAGCAGCATGTGGAAATGACCAGAGGAACAGGGTAGGACTTTCTGCTTTGATTTTGGACTCTCTCCGCCTCCCCCCATCCCAACAATAGTCAGAATCAAAATGGTTCCCAATGTTTTCATTTTCCTCTGTGTGTTTCCAGAAGAGATTTCTTTCCCCTGTATTTTATAAGCCTGCATAATGCAGAAAAATATTTTAGTACCAGATAGAGTGTGGTAATAACAGGGTTCCATTGTGTGTCTCGAGTAACTTGCTGCCATTTTGTGACTTCTTCAGAATAAAGCTGCCGATTATATCTTGATCACAGTTTCAATGCAATCACAGCCCTCACTGTGAAAAATATGTGATCACGTGTACAGATTTGAATAATGAGGCCACTTGTAAAGAGGGAATGTAATTAACTTTGGCTACATTCTATGCTAGATTCACAAAATCAAAAAGATAAGCTGTAGCTTTAGCTCAATTTAAACATATAAATATTAATTCAGTGCAATGTCGAATTTTTCAGCAATGCTAATTCTCTGCTGCCCCCTTGTGTTCCTTTTGACTGTCGTTAATTGCAATATTTTGTGGTGCAGTGCTCATGTTCCTTGGTCTGGTCCAAAAAGTCCATGTGCGTGTCCCACCTCCCTGAAGGTTCATAATGAGACCAAATGTGTTGATTAAAACATAATAGGTTGGTGAGGAAAGATCCTAGCGATCAGTCCTGCCTATCCCATACGGTTCTCCCTTCTTTATCCGGAGCCATGTAATCTCCTTTTAAAGAGCTGAGAAAACAGGTAAATGTCAATTAATTTTTAAGAATAAATCTGAAAATATCTCCATAACTCCTTCAAGCAGTCCACATGACTAATTAATTTTAGTTCTAATTAATTTTACCTATATTTCTTGTGAGGAATGAGCTCTGCCCAGACTTGCAAACAAGTCCAGCTCCTGCTCGAAGGAATTCCATAAATTGGAATGCCTGCTCCAGATGGCAACCTGTGCCACTGTTGTTGATTTAACTGTATCAAAATCAAACCCATGGCTCGAGACTGATGGTCTGTGTGTTCATACTGTTGGTATCCCAATTCAGACCTGCTTCAGTAAAGATTTTTGTTTTAACAGGAAATAACTTAATTCTGCATTGGGGTCTCAAACCTCAGTAGAGCACCCAAAAGAACATTAGGTTGCAGATTGTTATTCGTTCTTCCACCGTTGCTAGATCTAGGAAGTTGCAACCACGTATCACATTTCGTGAGGCAAGGTCCCTAGCACGAAACCTTTCTCGAAACAAGCATAGAAATAAGGGACCAAACGAGGCCATTCAGCCTCTAGAGTCTGTCCTGCTCTTCTAGATCACACTGACCACTTACCGCAATGCTATATGCTATCTCTATATCCCCTGACATCATTAGTAACTAGAAATCTATTAATCTTGAATGTAAAGGCTAAGCTTTCAGGGCTCTCTGGAGTATTCTAAAGACTCCACTCCCCTCCTGCCCCCACCTTGTGAGTGAAGAAGTTCCTCATTTCTATTAAAAGTGGTTTTCTTTTCAGTTTATCTGTTCATCTCTTGCTTGTCTAATTCTTCTTCAAGTCTCAGGACATACTCCTCAATTCATATTCCTACCAAGTTTTGTATCATGTGCAAACTTGGAAAAATCACAATTGATACCCACATCCCGATTTTCTAATTGACCCATTCGGGTTCACACATTCAAATCATTGATGTAGATTATGAACAGCTGGGGCTGATCTTTGTGGTACCTGGTGAGTCACAGCCTGTCAACCTCAGAATGGTCCATTTATTTTTCTTCTTTGTTTTCTGCCTGTTACCTGTTGACCAACTTCAATCCTTGTCAATATTCTACTACCAATCCTACGCACTTTGATGTTGTTTACCAACCTCTTGTGTGAGGCTTTAACAAAAGCCTTCCAGAAATCCAATACACATTGACTGGCTTCCCCTTATCAACTCTGCTTTAAAAAACACTATTGGGTTTGTCAAACATCATTAACCCTGCATAAATCTTGTTGATGCTGTCCACACAGGTGATTATTTCTAAATATCCAGTAATCACATGATTTATAATTTATTTCTGACATTAAGCTAACAGTTCTGTAGATCTGCATTTTCTCTTTCCTTCCTTTCTTAAACAATAAGGTTACATTTGCAATCCTTCAATCTAGAGGCGTGGTTGCAGAATTCGCGGAATTTTGAAAGATCATAAATGCATCTACTATCTCTGTAGTCTTTTGTTCCAACACTTCAGGTGAAAAATGTCAGGGGATTTGCCAATTTTTAGACCTATTAACATCTCTAATGCTTTATTTTCAACCAATACTCATCTCTTTCAGGTCCACACTCTCATCAGATTCTTGAATCGTAATTATTTCAGGAAGATTTCTGTGTCTTCTTCTGTAAAGACTTTCACAAAGTATTTATTTACTTTCTCTGCCATTCTCTATACCCTGTCATAAATTGCCCCACCTCTTCCTCCATATTTCTCTTTGCCCATATTTTTCATTGTACTTACATATAAAAAATTTTTTCAATCCATTGTTTCTTGCTACTTTATGCTGTATTCAGATTCTATTCACTTATTTATCCCTTGCACTGCCTTCCTGGTCTTTCTAAACTGCCCTGGAGACACCCATTCCATCTCTGCCCAAATGCTCTTAATCTGCAGTGTGACCACTTTGTTGAATGCTCTAAGCACACAAGTCCCAGTTTTGTCTATGACTCGCAGCTATTCTGACCTCCAAGCAAGTTTCAAAACTCAATGATGAGAAACAAAGATACATTCCGCTCATGAGATTGCTTAGGCCATGTGAAATGTAGACGGCTCCCTACATGGCATAGGATGGGTATTCCATACAGCTGAACTGTCCTGCCGTGCCTTAGCAAATTCATTAAATCTTGTTAAACAGCAATTACTAAACCCATGACTATTTCTATCTGGGACAACACGGGCAGCAGATACAGGGGAACAACACCAACTGCCAAGTTCTCCTTCAAGCCACTTGCAATTCTGAGTTGGAAATATGTTGCAATCCTTTCAGCTTCACTGGGTCAAATTCCTGAACTTCCTTCCTAACAGGGTTATGGGCATTCCTCCTCAAAATTGAACCTGGGTCACCAGAACATTGCGTGGTTGTCTGGATTACTAGTCCAGTGACAATACCACTACACCATCATGGACATAAGTGGACTGCAGAGGCTCAAAAAGGTAGTTCACTACAACCTTTTCAAGAGCAATTAAAGACAGGTAAGAAATGTTCAACCAGCCAACAAAGCTCACATTATGTGAATGATTTAAAAAAAAAACTTTTTTTCAGGCTGATTACTTTAACCTGGAGACTAGAGAGTAGAAAAAGTTAATTGTACAATCAGGTGCTGGGATTCTTGCATTCAATTCCTTATGCAATCATAAATTTTACTTTGTAGTAGCAAGGGAGTGGCACTAGCTAGAAACCTTGGCCTTCATATCTGACCCACATTCTTTCAAATCTATGAATAACTTAAGGTTAAAGGTAGAATTTTCATATATTTAATTTGGAGGGTTTGAGTTCAGTATGCACTTCTAATGCTTTCTATGAAATCCTCCTGGAACATTAGGGTCTTTGTTTGTTGACCTTTGTATATATGCTTCTTATGATGTTTTGATATAACTAAAACATATTCCAGTGCGGAGGAAAGATGGTAGGTGGAGTTGGGGGTCAGGGGTGTAAAAGACAACCATCCATGGTTAAACAAGAAGGTCAAGAACAATATAAAGTCAAAAACTAAAGTATACCATATTGCAAAGGCCAGTGTCAGGCTGGAAGATTGGAAAATTTTCAAACGTCAACAGAGGAAAACTAGCATAAAATATCAGAAAGAATAGCAAAAGCTTATATATGTATATAAAAGGGAAGAGAGTCACTAATGTGAGTGTTGGTTCCTTGGAAGATGAAACCAGAGAGTTAATAGTGGGGAACACTGAAATGGCAGCGATGCTAAATCAATACTTTGCCTCAGTTTTCACACCTGATGAAGGGCTTATGCCCGAAACATCGATTCTCCTGCTCCTTGGATGCTGCCTGACCTGCTGCACTTTTCCAGCAATACATTTTTCAGCTCTGATCTCCAGCATCTGTAGTCCTTACTTTCTCCTAGTTGATTTTAACCTACTGCAAATCCTCTTGCAAGGATGCCTTCCTTGAAGAAGCTCTCTTCCTCCCTCATTCTTGAAGAAGGGCTTATGCCCGAAACGTCGATTCTCCTGCTCCTTGGATGCTGCCTGACCTGCTGCGCTTTTCCAGCAACACATTCTTCAGCTCTGATCTCCAGCATCTGCAGTCCTCACTTTCACTCAGTTTTCACAGTGGATGACAATAGTACCATTTCTATTGGAACAGGCAAGGCGGAAGCAATAAAAAAGGTAGAACTTAGAGCAATTAACATTGATAGGGAAAAGGTACTCCGCAAACATTAGGATTGAGGACAGGCAAGTCTCCTGGACCTCATGGCATGCATCCTATGGTATTAAAAGAAGTGGCAGTGGAGATAATGGATCCATTGGTTACCATATGCCAAAATTCTCCGGACACCGAAAACGTCCCAATGGATTTGAAAAATCCTAATGTAAAGCCCTTTTTGCCTTCCTCCCTTTTTGAATATGTGGAAAAGTGCAGACCAGTTAGTTGAACATCAGTTGGAAAGTGTTAAAATCAACTATCAAGGAAGCAATGTCAGGACGTTTGGAAAGTCAAACGCTATCCAACAGTCAGCATGGTTTATGAAGGGCAAATCATGTTTGACTAATTTGCTAGAGTTCTTCGAAGATGTAGCAAGTAAGATGAATAATGAGGATACTGTAGATCTAATTTATCTGGACTTCTGGAAAAGATTGATAAGGTGACACACAAAATGTTAACTCACAAGGTTGGATTCAAAGTTTGTGAGAAGATTTGTAGCTCGGGTGCTCGTTGCTGTGGTTCTGTTCGCCAAGCTGGAAGTTTTTGTTGCAAACGTTTCGTCCCCTGTCTAGATGACATCCTCAGTGCTTGGGAGCCTCCTGTGAAGCGCTTCTGTGGTGTTTCCTCCGGCATTTATAGTGGCCTGTCCCTGCCGCTTCCGGTTGTCAGTTTCAGCTGTCCGCTGTAGTGGCCGGTATATTGGGTCCAGGTCGATGTGTTTGTTGATGGAGTTTGTGGATGAGTGCCATGCTTCTAGGAATTCCCTGGCTGTTCTTTGTTTGGCTTGCCCTATAATGGTAGTGTTGTCCCAGTCAAATTCATGTTGCTTGTCGTCTGCGTGTGTGGCTACTAGGGATAGCTGGTCGTGTCGTTTCGTGGCTAGTTGATGTTCGTGGATGCGGATCGTTAGCTGTCTTCCTGTTTGTCCTATATAGTGTTTTGTGCAGTCCTTGCATGGGATTTTGTACACCACATTAGTTTTGCTCATGCTGGGTATTGGGTCCTTCGTTCTGGTGAGTTGTTGTCTGAGAGTGGCTGTTGGTTTGTGTGCTGTTATAAGTCCTAGTGGTCGCAGTAGTCTGGCTGTCATTTCAGAGATGTTCTTGATGTATGGTAGTGTGGTTAGTTCAGAGGAGGTCCACTAGATTGATCCCAAGGATGAGGGGTTTGTCATATGAAGAGAGATTGAACAGTTTGGGCCTATACTCATTGGAATTGAGAAGAATTAGGGGAGATCAAATTGAGGTGTTCAAGATGATAAAAGGTGCAAATAAAATAAGCATGGAGCAGATGCTTCCTCTTGTGGGGCATTCTAGGATGAGAGGGCATAGTCTCAGATTAAGAGGCAGCAAATTTAAAACAGAGTTAAGGAAAAACTACTTCTTCCAACGGGTTGTGAATCTGTCGAATTCACTACCCCAAAGTGTGATGGATACTGGGGCAGTGAGTAATCTTAAGAAAGAGTTAGACATTTTTAATTGGGAATGGATTGAAGGGATATGGGGAGAAGGCAGGAAAATGGAGGTGAGGAGCATATCAGCCATGATCAAATGGCGGAGCAGACTCGATGGGCCAAATGGCCTAATTCTGCTTCTATATCTTAAGATGGTATGATATGGTAATTAATTTTACCAATCAGTAATACTTTAATTGGTTAACTTATGTCGACAGCCCTTCAAAATGTTTTTGACCTAAACCAGCTCATTTTTTTACTTTATTTATATTTTCAGGGCAAACCTTATCCTTTCAAGGCTCCCTTTCCACCGATGTGGAATCCATTTGTGTACCTGGATTACAACAACCTCTGGAGAACCCTGGATAACATGGGGAAGGAGGTAAAAGATCATTTTAAAGGTTTATATTAAATATTTAGCAAACAAAGTGGCACGGTGGCACAGTGGTTAGCACTGCTGCCTCACAGCGCCAGAGACTCGGGCTCAATTGCCGCCTCAGGTGACTGACTGTGTGGCGTTTGCGCATTCTCCCTGTGTCTGCGTGGGTTTCCTCCGGTTGCTCCGGTTTCCTCCCACAGTCCAAAAATGTGCAGGTTAGGTGAATTGGCCATGGTAAAATTGCCCGCAGTGTTAGGTGAGGGGGTAAATGTAGGGGAATGGGTCTGGGTGGGTTGCGCTTCGGCGGGTCGGTGTGGACTTGTTGGGCCGAATGGCCTGTTTCCACACTGTAAGTAATCTAATCTAATCAAAGCCCTGTTACTTTGAGAATTATCCCAGTGATAAACCTTATGTATAAAAATGTACAGGCTTTGGTTCTCTTCTGACCATAAATAATAGTGAGGACCATTTTCTACCAATCCAGAATTGAACATAATTGAGTATTAAATAAGAATGAATGAGATCAGAAAAGTAGTTCAAAGACTGCTGTTGGAGAAGTGAGTTTTGGTTCATGGGGGATTCGCATCACAAAACTAGGATCTGTACCATTGGAATTGGCTACACTGAAACTATGGGAGCTGCATAACTAGGGAAGTAGAGAAGAGTTTAATTCACCTCTGGTGAAGAGTCAGCTAGACTCAACATTAGCTTGCTCTCTCTTCATGGATGCTATCTGACCCGTTGTGATGTGTGGGGCTGGAAAAGCACAGCAGTTCAGGCAACATCCGAGGAGTAGGAGAGTCGAGGCATACTGGAAGCACGCCTGACCTGCTGTGTTTTTCCAGAACCACACTCTCGACTCTAATCTCCAGCATCTCACTTTCTCCCTGACCCATTGTGGTCGCTAGCATTTATTGTTTTCAGTACAAATTCCAGCATCTGCTGTAATTTGTTCCTCAATTTCAAGCTAAACAAGGAGTTGAGGGATCAGGCTTGAATAAATGTTAGAAAACAAGGGATACAGTCAAAGCGGGTGAGCAAAACATGAGAATGGAAAGTGAAGGTTGGAGAATGGCAATAAGGAACAGAAGAAAAATCTAAAGAATATATTAGCAGTAGGTCTAGCTGCTAAAAAGGTAACAAAAAAGCAACTAAAGGCTCTACATCTGAATGTGCATAGCATTCATAACGAAGTAAATTAATTAATAACACACAATAGTGACTAAATATGATCTGATAGCTACGTTGAACCGTGGCTGTAGACTGACAAGAACTGGACCCTTTATGTTGAGTGATATGTGATATTCCAGAAGAGTAGGAAGTTAGGACAAGGCAGAAGCATGGCCTTCATCATCAAAGATGGTATTGGTGCAGTAATTAAAGATGGCTTTGATTCAAGAGATCAGGATGTAGAATTGATTGAGTTAGAATGAGGAATAGTTGAAAAAAAATAAATCACGAGTGGGAGTGGTCTACAGGTTCCTGAACAGTAACCACAATATAGTGAAATTTATACAAGAATAAATTTTGTGGTTGTGATAATCTACAGTAATAATTGTGTTCTTTTAATCTACATATATGCTGGAATAATCAGATCATTGGTAGTATCAACAGTCTCAATGTGAAGTTCACAGAATACTCTCAAGATAGTTTCTTAGAGCAGCACACTCTCGAACCAACCAGAGAGCAGGCTATCCTTTAGGTAACATAGTATGATTTGAACTTTGCAAACTGCATCAAAAGAATAGTGAGTCTAAGACAAATGTTTTAAACTTAAATAGGGTAACTTGGGGAATATGAAAGGTGAGCTAACTAATGTGAACTTGAATCTTGGGCTTGGAGATGGATCAGTGATGATGCAGTGCCAGGCATTTAGGGAATATTTCAGAATATTCAGAATAAGTACATTCCTACGACAAATAAACATTCTAAGAGTGGGCCCACCATCTGCTATTAATTAAAGAAATGAAGAAAAGCATTAAACTTTAGCAAGGAACTTTTTCCCAAAGTCGGGGGAGTTCAAATCTAGGAAGCATATTTTTTAAGATGAGAGGAAAAAGATTTAAAATGGGCATGAGGGGCAACTTTTTTAAACAGACAGTAGAATGAACTGCCAGATGGATGCAGGTCCAGTTACAACATTTAAAGGATATTTGGATATGTTCCTGAATAGGAGAAGTTTAGAGGAATATGGGCCAAATGCAGGCAAGTGGGACTAGTTTGATTTAGGAAATGGTCAGTGTGTACTATTTGGACCAAAGGGTCTGTTCCCATGTTGTGTGACTCTGTGACTTAAGGGAAGATCATATAGCTGTGCAAAGCTGAGTGACAGGTCAAATGCCTGGTCAGAATACAGAAAAACAAAGAACCACAGGAAGATTAATAAGAAGAAATAAATAGAGCATGAAATGAAGTTACATAGAAATGCACAGTGAAAGACCACTTCGCCTTTATAAACACAATGCAGGAATTGCATTTTGATAGAAATACCTTGTTCATAGATTCATAGAGATGTACAGCATAGAAACAGACCCTTTGGACCAACTCATCCTCCCCATCAGATATTCTAAACTATTCTCTACATCCTTCTTACTCATGTACCCATCCAGATGCCTTTTAAATGTTGTAAGTATACCGGCCTCCACCACTTCCTCTGGCAACTTGTTCCATGCACAACCCTCTGTGTGAAAAAGTTGTCCCTCATGTCCCTTTTAAATCTCTCCCCTCTCACCTTAAACATATGGCCTCTAGGTTTGGACACCCTCACCCTGGGAAAACACATCTAGTTATCTAATAGCATATCTGAAAAGGGTAAAGAATGAATAAAGTGTGTGTTGGTTCTCTAGAGGGCGAGAATGGGGAGATAAAATTCAATAACAAGAATTGGTGGATGGAATGAATAAACATTTCCTTCTATCTTCACTATTGAAGGTATAGATCATCCCAGTCATCCCTGAAAATCAGGAGGTTGAAGGAGGAGATTAACTTGATGAAGTTATAATCACTATGAAGTGGTATTGAGTAAGCTAATGACTTAGCTGACAGTGAACACTGAGTCATTGCATATTCTGTAATAATATTGTATAACATAAGAGTTAGATAATCCTGTCCAACCAGAATCTTTCAAAGGTTATCGGAGTTGTGTGAAAATGTGAAATTTGGAATACAATCAGACTAACTACAATCTTTTTGAATGGTAAAGTGGGCTTGAAGGACCAAAGAGATTACTTCTGCTCCCGATTTGTGTGTTTGGAGTTCGGAGAGTGTGCTGTACAAGAGAGAATGAAATTATACAGATTAAGAAGTAACAGGAAGAATGTGAAATTGTGGATGAAAATTAGGGCAAAATGGGAAGGAGAAGTGTGGAGCTGTGAAATGAATCAGACAGCAGTGGAAAATGATGAGTATTAAAATGGAGTGAGCATTTGCATGTAGACAAAATTTGCAGAAAACATAACTATTTCTATGATCCCAACATTTAAAATGTTCTCTTATAAATTACAATTTTACAAAATTATTGGCAGAAATGCACTTACATGCAAGTTTCACAACTTCATTCCAATTAATAAGAGTATTTGCAAAAAGTAGAATGAACTTTGTCTTTCCAGATACCTGTTGATGCACCATGGACTGCTCCCCATGCTGAAGAATGGGATAAAATAACAATGAAAGAACTGTTTGACAGAATTTGCTGGACCGCGTATGTTTTCTTTAAAATTATTCTTTTTAGATAGTTAACCATATTTCAAGTTCATTATACACATTCTTTAGTCCAGCTGAGTTCTTGCCCTTTCTCAGAGAGAATGGTTGGATGGCCAGACTTTATACTTGTGCCAACACTGCCTTTACTCTGCAATCAAGAGATATGAATTACTGTCCTGTATAGAGTATCCAATCTTGATTTTATCCATCCTTACTTTGAGATAATGTATCTCCCTGCTTGTCACAGCTTAGACTGAGGACTGAGCACAATATTACATTGTGTAATTCTTGTCCTTGCCCCTCTGATGCTGAATTCCATTACAGTACTAGATATGGTAAAACTATGTTTTGTATTGGCTATCATGAGATTTATTGACATTTACAGTAATGTTACAACTATTTCCTATGTTATTTATTTACCAAATTAATTTAATGAATTTTTACAGTTTTTTTTTGCATTTTACTATTACTTCCTGTAGATAATGAACAGTAGTTTATTTTATACATAAGGTGTTATTGAAAATTGCATTTTTTTAGGCTTAATTTTGTTGAGGGTATATGACAGGCACAGAATAAGATGGCTAGTAGATTTAGAAAACTCATTACACAGCAGGATCAGTCAGACAGGTGGATGACTGTGAGGAAAGGTAACAAGGGAATTCAAAAGTCTCCTGTGGCTATTCCTCTATCAAATAGATATTCAATTTTGTGTGCTATTGAAAGGGATAGTCTCTCCGAGGAAAATAAAAGGGATGGTCAGTTATGTTAGACGTTTGACAAAATTTAAAAGAATAATTGTTATAGGGGACTCTCTGTCAGGGACACAGGCAGGAGATTGTGGGCAGTTGCATAAATCTATGATGTATGTTGCTTTCCTAGTGCTAAGATTAAGGACATCTCTAAATGTTTCAAACATATTGTTAAAGGAGGAATTGAGAAGCAGGAAATTATTGTACATGACTCTGAATTAGCTTTCAAAAAGCTGAGGCTTTGACATTAGTTATTTTAAGATATACATCATTCAAAACAATTGATTCATGCAACGTGCTGTGAGCAGAGAGTTACTATCTTATAGATTTTCTTGTTCTTTGTTGAACGTGAGAAAGGTCACCAGCCTGTATGCATGTTAAAAAGCATGTCTTCAAGGGTCTAGAGAATTGGGGATGGATGTAGATGCAGAGAAGGTCAATTAACAGGAATATACCATACTTTACATGGAGGATATTATACTGACAGGATGGGTCCAGGATCAGTGGACTGATTTAATGATGTGAATAAGGATCTGTTAGTGCTGTATGGACTTGGTGTAGATATACAGTACATGAATTTCCAGAAGGCATTTGTAAGAATATTTTTAAAAATATCATATCAAAGATTGAAAATTGCAGAAAATAAAAGCATCTCCATAGAAATTTAGTTAGACCACATTTGGAGAGTGTTAGCTATAAAGAGAGTTAGACAAACTTGGTAGCATTTTGGCACAGATAGACAATTGGCTGATTAACAGGAAGCAGACAGCAGGCATAAACTTGAGAGGTGTGCCATAGAAATGAGTGTTGGGACTTCAACATTTTACCATTTATAGAAATTACTTGGGTGACAGGTTAGAAGGTATAGTTGCTAAATTTATTGATGAAACTAAAATAGATTAGAAAGCAAATTGAGAAGAGGACATAAGGAGGCTACAAAGAAGATATTGAAAAGCTAAATGAGTGGCAAAGATGTGCCAAATAGAGTACAGATAAGGAATAGGAAAACTGAAATTTTCCATTTTAGGAAGAATAAAAAAAAATCTAAATGGTGAGAGATTGCAGAATTCTGAGATGCAGAGGGATCTGATTGTCTCAATGTGTGAATTCTAAAACTTTAGTGTTCACGTGCAGCAAATGATAAGGCAAGTTAGTAGAATGTTTCATTTACTGAGAAGGAAATTGAATATCACAGTAGGGAGGCTGTGCTTAAGCTCAATAGGGCATTGGTAGGACCACATCAGGTTTACAGTTAATAATATTGGTCTCGTTAGTTAAGGAAAGATGTAAATGTGTTAGAAGCTGTTCATTAGAAGATCTGTCAGTCTTCTACCTGGAATGAGAGGATTGTCTTACAGGAAAAGGTTGGCCACGCTAGGTTTGTAAACACTGGAGTTTAGAGGTGATTGATTGTAACACACAAGATTCTTCACAGGGTAGATGTGGGAACAGCTAGCACTAGGGATCACTGTTACAGTAAGGAGTTGTTCATTTTAAACAGTAATGAGGTTAAATTATTCCTCTCAGTAGCTTCTGAGCTTTAGGAAGCTTCCTTCCTAAAAAGTTGCTGGTAACAGACAGCTGGATGTTCACAGAATTTGGTTAAGTATCATTTCAGGGAGTGTCAAGAGAATTTATCTCTGAGTGTGCTAAGCTTTTTTGTGTAATTTGACACCATTCATCTCATTAAGCACGCATCATACTTCTACAGTGCTGTGCTCACACTCCCCTGCACTTCACAACAGCAGATGTGCTCAGCATTGTTGGAACCTTCTGGAGTTCCAGCCACTGACGTCATGTTTAAAACTCAGCTGTGTTTCAGATCAAATGCTGCAAGTCCTGAATAGCCCTTTACGTTTGCAGAGTGTGAAGAATTACTCTGAAGATGACCAACAGAGGCAAACTGGCATCCTGCTTTGCTGATAGGAAGCTGGAGGTGCTGGTGGACAGGGTAGTGGACAGGACGGTTGTTCTCTTCTCTCAGAAACTCAGATTGGTGCACACGGTGAAATACAGCAACATTTCCACCCAGTTGACCCATCACTGCTGCCAGCCATGACAAACTATCTTTGTGTCTGTGGTAAAAGTCAAGACAGAATAAAAATACCATGCTCATGAAAAATCTAGCTTTGGGGGTGGAGGCAAGGCAGGGATGGTGTGAACATCTGAGTAGGTACAAAGTGAGTGAGTGTAATCAGATCAAGTGAGAATCCCTAAGATGCAGCCTCATTGAATCCATGAGATCAGATGTCCCTGTGTGCAAAGTGTCCTGGCAGCAGTGTTACAAGGAAAGCGGCCAGTACACACAAAGTACAACACAAGTGCAGAAAGTAGATCAGAGATGTGCTGTGATGGTGCAGTGAGACTGGTACCTTTTGGGTGCCCATGCCCATAGAGGAGGGATGTGTGCAGTCAATGCACAATGAGCATGCTCTATGATATTGGTACCTGGTGTCTAAATGGAGATCTGAAGGAGCAGGTCATAGATTCATGCAGCATGAAAACAAACCCTTCGGTCCAACCAGCCCAGCCAACTATAGTCCAAAATAAACTAGTCCCACCTGCCTGTGCTTGGCCAATATCCTTCTAAACATTTCTTCTTCATGTACCTATTTAAATGTCTTTTAAACATTGTAACCATACCCACATCCACCACTTCCTCTGGAAGTTCATTCCACACACAAATCCAACCACTCTGACTTTCATGTCAGGGTTTGTCACTGTATCCTTCCTATCTGTGGGTGGGAGAATGGGAAACTGCATATCAATGAGGTGAGGTTAAATAGTAATGAAATAGGTTACTTGCTGCTCACTGGTGAGAAGTTTTTCTCGCGGATCAACACTTGGTTAGAAGATGTGACGTTTTTCTTTTTGATGTTGAGAAGCTCCTCACTGACCATCCTATGCAATGCTGACAATGTTCTCACCTATTTTAATGTTTTTTAGTGCCGAGGTAGATTCCGCTCTTGGTGATGACTAGGATTTAGGCTCAGTGTAAGGTTGAGCATATCATCTTTGGGATTATAGTTATTCTTGTTCGCCTAATAAATTGGGGTGTTAGGGAATTTTGCTGCTAAAGTAATCTGTGCATATTGCTGATATTGTTCTTAATAAGGCAAAGGGACAAGATATGTAGTTTTCTTTGCAATAGTGTGTAGCCCTTCTTGTTAATAACTACTTCTATAACCGACTGCCCTGCAGAAGCGCTCAAACACAAGCCCGTAAAGGTACACTTAGAACACTTGTATATCTCTGCTTTCACTGTTTTTCCACAGCTATTAAATACATTAATACCATTTTAAAAGTGATACATAATG
Organism: Chiloscyllium plagiosum; assembly: GCF_004010195.1. NCBI lineage: Eukaryota > Metazoa > Chordata > Chondrichthyes > Orectolobiformes > Hemiscylliidae > Chiloscyllium > Chiloscyllium plagiosum. The sequence goes on along the minus strand of NC_057721.1, from coordinate 40,486,333 downwards.
AATGTAAGAGTGATACGTGGACTTAACCAATCAGAATTTCAATTCCATGGAATAGTAATTGCATTTGTCACATTCTCTGAGCAGATTTATTGTTTGGTTAATTTCAATTATTTTATTGGTCTAATTTTTTGACTATTAATATTTGAGTTTGCTTAATTTACGTAGTTCCAGAATTGTCCCATAAATCAGCTATTCTGTTTACTGTGAACATATGAAGAGTTTTTCCTGGAGATTTTCCTTTTAATTTTCACCCTGTAGGGTCGCCAGGCGTTTTGCTACTCTTTTTGTGAATATAAATGTCACCTCTGAGCCACATGAAGTCTCTGCTCTCTGGTTCTTGTGGTACGTCAAGCAGTGTGGTGGAACAACACGGATCTTTTCAACAACCAATGGTGGACAGGTGAACAAACATTATAAACATTACTATCCTGATTTGCTTGTTTCAGTACATTTTGAAAAGATTGATAAGAAGTAACAATGAAGACATTTGAAGATATTTTTGTATGTGCATTGCTGATGTAGCATGGGGAAAGGGTTACTTTGATCTGGTGACTTTTCTTCGAACAACTGAAGCACTAATCCTCTAATAACATTTTTTGTTATTAGATTAGATTACCTACAGTGTGGAAATAGGCCCTTCAGCCCAACTAGTCCACACCGACACTCCAAAGAGTAACCCACCCCCATATTTACAATAGACAATAGGTGCAGGAGTAGGCCATTCTGCCCTTCGAGCCTGCACCACCATTCAATATGATTATGGTTGATCATCCTTAATCAGTATCCTGTTCCTGCCTTATCTCCATAACCCTTGATTCCACTATCCTTGAGAGCTCTATCCAACTCTTTCTTAAATGAATCCAGAGACTGGGCCTCCACTGCCCTCTGGGGCAGAGCATTCCACACAGCCACCACTCTGACTAATGCACCTAACTCTGTGGGCAATTTAGCATGACCAATTCACCTAACCTGCACATCTTTGGACTGTGGGAGGAAACCGGAGCACCCGGAGGAAACCCACGCAGATGCAGGGAGAATGTGCAAACTCCACACAGACAGTCGCCCGAGGCGGGAATCGAACCCGGGTCCCTGGCGCTGTGAGGCAGCAGTGCTAACCACTGCTAACCACCAGTGCTGCCCTAATTGGTGAATAACTTAATTAAGAATGTCCAGTTGAGTATTTTCCCAAATGTTCACTGGAGGTGTCTTATTGAAGCAAACTGAAAAAATATCCAAGTGAGATTTCCATGGACATGTTCCTTTAAGAAAATGATGCTGTTCGGTGTGAGTGTTTGAACATGTTTTTACCAGAAAGGAACTTAACTCTATACCAAAGATTTTGCAAGTTGCTTATATTTATAGTGACAAGTAAATGAAGTAAAACATTATTTGTATGTGATTTTGCCTTTGTAATTATGAAATTATCTAATTGTTACCAACCTTACTTGGTAGTTCTGTAGTCATTCTATTTTGTATTCCTGATCTGGTATGTTTCAGGTTGTAACAACTCATTTCCTCATTAATTTAACTGTATACATCCATAACATTTGATATTTTTGACAGTTTGACATTCCTGAAATTTTCCATTATGGTATAAGTGTCCAATAAACATAAACCTGCATTCTTAAACTCTGCTTGCCACACAACTCACAATTACCACCTGACTATGGTGTATTACATCAGAATATTTGTGGGCTACCCATATCCTATCCCCTGTAAAAAATGATAAAATAATGTGCTGTTCAATTCAGAGTAAATCATGAATCATACTTCTTTATCAATGACATAACATCACAAAGATGGAAAGACAAAAAAAGCTGATTGATAAGAAATCAATAAAGAAAGATCCAATCGAAAAGTACATTTGCACAGCCCAAACTCTGAAAAATCTTGTACAAAATTAACTTTTGTAAATATCAGAAAGCAATATTTGTTGCTGACAAGGCAATACTTCTGACTGCTACAGGAGTCTTGTCAAATATCATCAGAAGCCTTTAATATAATAGGTGTTAATGTAAAGATAGTTTTTAAAAAACATAGTTTTGCATTTACATGGTGCCTTTCACAAACACTGATTATCTCAAGGTACTTTACAGCCTTGAACTGAGTTGCTCTTTGAATGAGGAAATACAGAAGCTCCCATTTATACACAGTAATCTCCCATAAACAATCACTGTAATAAAGCGTGGATAATCTGTATCATGATATTGATTGACAAATAAACATCAGCCAGGCCACCATCCTGTCTCCTCTTAAGGATACAGTAATGGGATCTGTTGTGCCATCCAAGAGTGCAGACTGGCATCAGTTAAACATTTAGTCAGAGAGACAGAATTTCCAGCTTCAAGGAAACCTCCTTCAGTACAGCTGTATCAGCTTTGATTTTGATGCTCAAATCCTGGCATGGGACTTTAAACCAGAATCTCTGACTCAGACACAAATGTGCCACCAACTGAGCCACAGCTAACACTTGCTTCCAGCTTGCTGATCCTGCATGCTAGGACAGTAAATATGTAGGGGGATGAAAACATTTCCAGACCTGTTCAGGGGTTCAGACTCTGTGTTGCATAAGAATGTATCATATTTGGTTACAATACTCACATAGCATGTACATAATGTGCAGGAAAAGACAAGTGGCAATTTTAATTAAGGAGAGTAAACATTCTCCAGGAAAGTTAGCTTTATGCAAAAAGGAGATTTCGAGTCGATATTCAGACACAGATCTATGTGTTAATTTATTGTCAGCCAGAATGCTGAGTCTTGCAGAAGTCTGTCTCTCAACAACTAGATTGGAAAGACTATTGAATTTTTGAGAACTTAGAAATACCTTCCAAAGTTTTCACAGGTGGCCTCAATTTTAAATGTCCAGGTATACTGACCAAGAAGCTACTCAAAATCCAGGTTTATCTGTTCCTGAGAGAATGGAATTTCTCCAGCATGCCTCTAACATAAAATAGAATGTACTAAAATCACCCTTACTGATGCCTCATAATCAGTGATGTTGTCCACAGGCAGGAGGGAATTGGAATTAGATTTTAATGTCACATGTACTCAAGTACAGGGATACAGGAATACAATATGAAGTATACGGTATCACATTCCCAGCGCCAGCTTAGGTACAAAGGCATCTCAGTACAGAAGTTTAAATACAAAGTAGAAAAATAAGGAAATTTAGTTAAACATTCAACGTTAAAGTCCTTCTTAGTATAAAGTAGAAAAATAAAGAAATGACATTAAACTGAACTTTCCCTGTCCAAGCATTTTATTACCACATACGCAAGATAACTTGTTTGCAAATTTTTGAGTAGCTTCTGAATGAACAATCTAATTTCCTCACTCCAACTCTTCTGGGAATTGGCTCCCTGTTTTTCAATCCTCTTGGTTGGCTACAACAAAGAATTTCAATTATTATTGCATGCTGTTATTTCACCCTTCTATTGAGAGGTAGTACTGGTCAAAATTAAAGAATCAATTACAAGGCTTTCTTGTGACATCGAACACAGATATAAAGTATGAGAATAGAACATCTTCCAAAGCAAAAAAGGAAGCTCACAAACATCCAGTTTGAAAGATTTGGAGAGGATTTGGTTTTAACCTGACAGCATGGTTGTTTAGTTGATGACTTGTATCATGCATAGTGGCAAGGTTTGTACATGTGTATTCTCAATGATTGGATAATTCTCCAATTTACTTTAGGATTGTGTGTAGTTTTCAAGAGTTACAGCGAATCGATGAGAGTGAGCACTAGCCTTCCAGCTCTGTTACTACAAATCTGTCTTTTTTTTTCTCTCTCTCCTGTGTTCCAAATGCTGTTGCCTAAAATTTTGTCCCTTTTGTGTATTCCGATATCTGATTTCAATGTTCTTTCAAGTTGAATAGTCTGCAGATGATTTTTATCCCATGATGTGAATCTTCCAGAAAGACATTCATCAACAGGCGATACAGATCTTTTTATAATGGTGTTAATTTTAGTCCAGAATAATTCTTTATATTGGCAATTTCATGAGCTTGGCTTAATCTGTTTAGGGTGATCACTGAAGCTATCTGAAGTACTGTAAATGGTTTTCTTTAATAAACACAGTTTAGCTCATGTCAGGTCCCAGGTATTAAAATTAAAATTGAAATTGACAGTTCATTTTTACCACAATCATATCAAATGGAAAAAAAGACAAAATAGGGGGTTACGTTAAGAGATGGAGAAGGAGTCCAAATAGGGAGTATGGTTTAACTACCTCAAACATATTAATAAGAACAGTAAATCATTCTGCAAATATTTCAGTAAAAAGAATTGTTAATTGTGGAGTAACACATCTAACAGAGAAAATTGCGAGTTAATAGAGACAAAATCAATCTTGTTTGTCCAATTTCTTCAATGTCAGTTTCACATTCTCCATCAACACTTTGGATATTAGTTATTGGATTCGCTACAATGTAGAAACAGGCCCTTCGGTCCAACAAGTCTACACCAACCCTCCGAAGAGCAACCCACCGAGACCCAACTCCCTCTGACTAATGCACCTAACACTATGGACAATTTAGCATAGCCAATCCACCTGACCTGCACGTTTTTTGGATTGTGGAAGGAAACAGGAGCACCCGGAGGAAACCCATGCAGACAGTGGAAGAATGTGCAAACTCCACACAGACAGTTGTCCAAGGCTGGAATTGAACCTGGGTCCCTGGTACTGTGAAACTGCAGTGCTAGCCACTGAGTCTATCTCTACTTTTGCACATAACGCAAATAAAACTGGGCCGGTCTTGTGGAATTGCATCCTGGTCAACATGCAAAATGGCCATGGCTCCTTTGATAGTCCCAAGACATGTCTCCATTTCTGAGCCAGAACATTTTGGGTGCACACAAAGCATGCAGTTTAGGCTGACTTCCAAAATATTTTACTTCATAACACTCTATGATGGCTTCCACTTGGCTGATGAACTAAAATAGTCCTGATGATCATCTGTGGCTCCATGGTAACTGTCCCACCTCCTTAGTATAAAGTTGTGGGTTCAGGTCCCATTTTAGAACTTTGAAAAATAGTTCCAACTATCTTTCCAATTCAATACTGAGATAGTGCTGCACTGATAGAAGTGTTGGTTTGGAAAGAACCCATTAAAATGAGTCATCGTGTGCTTTCTCTGATAAATTATTGCATGGCACCACTTCAAAGGGCAGGGAAATTCTCCAACATATATCACTTACCCATTATCCTAAATACCGATCTTTACTTTGAAGTTTGTGGGATATTATTTTGTGCAAATTGACTACCATTTACAGCATTACAGTCAAAGAAATGTGGTTTTGAAAAGTGCTTTTGGGCGCTGTGAGGATGTGAAATCCAAGTCCATTTTCCTTTTTTTGATGTCTGAAATATCTCATTTCAAGATTATTTTATAGTTAATGAACTATTTTAATGATGCAGTTTTCAAGTCGTCCATTGATTATACATCCGGTGTTTACAGGAGCGAAAGTTTGTTGGTGGCTCTGGTCAGGTCTGTGAACAATTGATGAACCATCTTGGAGATTGTGTAAAACTGAAAAGCCCCGTAACCCGGATTGATCAAACACAAGATATAGTCATCGTGGAGACATTGGATCATGAGAGGTTTAAGGTGAGGGAAATGGACAGTAATAACTGGTAATGTACTTTAATCCAAAGCATTGCACAAAATTAGGGATATTGAACAGAAACCTAGAAATTCTTGGGGATGGTCAGGCAGCATAAATGCAGGAGAATGAAAGTCCAACTCATCTTTCAATGAGGCTAAAAAATCTCTGCCCCAGATTTTGAGAATGGGGTCATTGACAACACGATGGTCTTCTCAGTAACCACTGTGGTGTAGGCAAGAGCCCCATGAGTGCTAATTTGCTGCTCTTTGTGCAATTCTTATTGAATTAATTACCCATGAGAACAGGGAGTATATCTTATCACCCACACGTTATTTGCTGACATGGTTTTCTTCCTTCAAATACTGAGAAAATACTAAATTCTAAAGGATGAATACATTTTGACAACTTCTAGGCAATCTTATATTGACATTTAGAATTCTTGCATGTTTTTCCATACAATCTTTACATCGACAGAATAAAATTTGTCAAACCAGTGCTGAGAAACCTGACATGGGACATAAACAGTCTCATAAATCAGCACAGGTATTGAATGTCAGACCATGAACTCCAGAAACATCAGAAGTGCTGGCAAAATGGAAATGTTACCAGACTAGGAATCCAGTGTGTTAGCCTAATGTTCTGGGGATACAGGTTTGAATTATGCCAATGGAAAATAGTGAAATTCAAATTCAATAAATATCTGGAATTCGAAGCTAGCCAAATGCATAGTGCTATGGTTGGCTCAATTGGCTGGATGGCTGGATTTGTGATGCAGAGTAGCACTGACAGTGTGGGTTCAATTCTTGCACCAGTTGAGGTTACCATAAAGGTCTCACTATAGCCAGTTGTCGTTCTCTCGTGATGATTCTTGTTCTATGTAATTATTCAAATTTTGTGATGGTGTGACCCACATGCAGCTCAGAACTCCATCAACACTTCAGCTTTAAGGCGTTGTATCAGCCTGGAATACCTGAGAACGTAGATCAGAGTGGTGCTAGAAAAGCACAGCAGGTCAGGCAGCATCCGAGGAGCAGGAAAATCGACGTTTCGGGCAAAAGCCCTTCATTTTCCTGCTCCTCGGATGCTGCCTGACCTGCTGTGCTTTTCCAGCACCACTCTGATCTAAACTCTGGTTTCCAGCATCTGCAGTCCTCACTTTTGCCTACCTGAAAATGTCTCCACACACTTCTGGTCTGAAATCAAAGTGTCAGTGAGGAAATGTAGAAGAATCATAAATGAGCCAATATCACATCACCCCCACCCAAACTTCCCACTTCCAGAAAACTTCAAAATTTGTCATCTCTTGATCATTAAAATTAGTGGATTTCCAGCTCATTTTCTGTTGTTACCCTGAAATTTTGACAGATGTAGGTGAGGATTGTTTGATCTTGCATCTCCTCATTGTTGTATATTAATGGAGAAACCTATTTATTCAAGTGACGAGGGAGAGATGAGTGGAGGTAATAAAAGAGGAAAGGTGGAAAGGAAGTTATACTTTTTTGTTGTCATTTAGGCTAAATATGTTATCAGTGCAATTCCACCACCCCTGACTGCGAAGATTCACTATGAACCACCCCTGCCAAATCTACGTAATCAGTTCATCCAACGTGTTCCTATGGGCTGTGTGATCAAGTGCATGGTGTACTATAGAGAAAACTTCTGGAGGAAGAAAGGTGAGTTCTTTTCCAGAAAACAAAGTATTAGACAGAATTGAAATTCAACTATTAAATGCTGACTCACCATGGAATAGTTCAGTAGTTTTGTTGGAAGTTATCCTATCATTAATATTATTTCTAAATTTCTCACCTTATAAAATTTATATAATTCCAATTTAACACATATTACAGTAAAATATGATGACTCTGTGTTCTGTGCCATCAAATTGGAATGAAAGAGATGAGATTAAGCCAGGTTATGAAGCAGAGAAAGAATTCCTAGGACGGTCCTGAACCATTTCACATTGAAACCATTGGAATTATAGATGAGGAAAAACCAACCGCACAAATGGTGGCTGCTATAAGTGGCCTTAGAGGTTGGCGTGCATGCATACTTCACATGTGAGCCATGCTGATCACCATATTACAAAGGGCATTTTATGTCTGCAATGAATGTCCAGGAGAGGTACTCTATATAAGCAGATCATGATGCTCGTCACCCTATAATATTGATTTTATGACAGTTCTGTGCAAAGTTGTTGCCATATTCCTTATTGTTGCACATAGGCTTTCTTCCTGCTGAAGCATCATCCATTTCATTGTGTATATGGATCAGCCTTCGCCTATAGTTTCCCCATCAACATTCTCATCTGAGGTTTCTGTGCAGAACCCATAGATATTACCTCACCCTCTGGTGAACTTGCTTCTGGGCCATCCTTGCCTGCTGCAGTAGTTCCAAATCACTTGTCTTGGTATCTCAAGAGTATCATTCCTGCTTCTGAGCTTAATGCAGTGTCAGTTTCTGAGCTGGTGAAATTGAGTTTCTTCAAAATTGCAATCAAGAGCAGACCAGCTTACAGTTCTTGAATATCTGAAAGAAGGAGGGCACAGTGGAGGGTTGTGATAGTGTTAGGGTGGGAAATGCTTACATCATCTGCAAACTATATATCACAAAAAACATTGGATGAGGAGGATGAGGTATTTGAAAAAGACATTTTGTTAAGAGGAAACCATCATCTTAGATGGTTTCAACTCCATAGCTACTGATAACCTCAGTCATGACTGCTTTTTTGGGTGTTTTAGCTCCAATGTTTCTTTTGTTTCATTTCTCTTCTCATGCATGTGACAAGAATAATGGACATGATGTGGAGGTGTCAGTGTTAGACTTGATTAGGCAAAGTTAAAAATCACACAACACCAAGTTAGAGTCAACAGGTTTATTTGAAAGTACAAGTTTTCAGAGCACTGCTGGAGTTAATAATTCATTGTGGAAATCAATCTCTATTAATTGGTAAAATAACTGAACTACATAAAGTGAGGAATTCTGTTTATACCTGTCGTATGTCCTGTCTCAAATTAGAGTCATAGAGATGTATCGCACGGAAACAGACTCTTCGGCCCAATTTGTCCATGCCGACCAGATATCCTAATCTAATCTAATCCCATTCACCAGCATTTGGCCCATAGCCCTCGAAGCCCTTCCTATTCATTTACCCATCCAAATACTTTTAAGTGTTGTAATTGAACCAGCCTCTACCACTTTCTCTGGCAGCTCATTCCATACATGCACCACACTGTGTGAAAAAGTTGCCCTTTAGATCTCTTTTATATCTTCCCCTTTCCCGCTAAACCTATGCCCTCTAGTTCTGGAATTCCCCCACTCCAGGGTCTATTTACGTTATCCATGCTCCTCATGATTTTATAAACCTCTATAAGGTCACCCCTCAGCCTCCGATGCTCCAGGGAAAACGGCTTCAGCCTAATCAGCTTCTCCCTATAGCTCAAATCCTGAAGAAGGGCTAATGCCCGAAACGTCGATTCTCCTGTTCCCTAGATGCTGCCTGACCTGCTGCGCTTTTCCAGCAACACATTTCCATCTCAAATCCTTCAATACTGGCAACATCTTTGTTAATCTTTTCTGAACCCTTTCAAGTTTCACAACATCCTTCCGATAGGAAGGAGACCAGAATTACATGCAAAATTCCAAAAGTGGCCTAACATCCTGTGCAGCCGGAACATGACCTCCCAACTCCTATACTCAATACTCTGACCAATAAAGGAAAGCATACCAAATGCCACCTTCACTATCCAATCTACCTGCGACTCCACTTTCAAGGAGCTATGAACCTGCACTCCAAGGTCTCTTTGTTCAGCAACACTCCCTAGGACCTTACCATTAAGTGTATAAGCCCTGCTAAGATTTACTTTCCCAAAATGTAGCACCTCACATTTATGTAAATTAAACTCCATCTGCCACTTCTCAGCTCACTGGCCCAACTGATCAAGATCCCGTTGTACTCTGAGCTTACCTTTTTTGTTGTCCACTACACCTCCAATTTTGGTGTCATCTGTAAACTTTCTAACTATACCTCCTATGTTCACATCCAAATCATTTGTATAAATGATGAAAGGTAATGGACCCAGCACCGATCCTTGTAGTACTCCACTGGTCACAAGCCTCCAGTCTGAAAACAACCCTCTACCACCACCCTCTGTCTTCTACCCTTGGGCCAGTTCTATATCCAAATGGCTAGTTCTCCCTGTATTCCATGAGATCTAACCTTGCTAACCAGTTTCTCATGGGGAACCTTGTCGAATGCCTTACTGAAATCCATATAGATCACATCCTGCCCTCATCTATTACTCGTACTGTATCCAAAAATATTATTTTCTAAACAGATATATCAAACTTATATTTGAATCAATACTACCTGCTTCCATCACCTCCCTGAGAAACTGTTCTGTAGATACTCCCTGAAAGAATGATTTGTAAAGTTTTCATTCAGCTTTTCCTTCTGGCTGCCTCCAGGCAAAATACTGTGGATGCTGAAAATCCAAAATGTAAACAGAAAATGTTGGAAATACTCACCACGTCAGAAAGTAACTGGAGAGATATGTCAACTGGCTAGATATTAACTTGAATTAGGTGGAGTTGTTTTGAGATCAGAAAACAGAGATAAGCAGGTTTCATGCAGGTCTTAGTTAGCAGAAACGGATTCTCATTTTGTCTCTGCGTTTTCCTGCTTGCAGCCAGCTGGATTGAAAGGCTGTTTGGTTGACGACTGAATAGGTTTCTTCCCCCATCCTCTCTCCAACCTTTACAAATTGTGATTTTCCCTTTCATAGTTACCAAGCCTCTTTTCCTCAGCCTGGAACCCCCAATCTTGACAAATCGATTCCCAAGTCTCCTTCCCTTGACAGTGGCCCACCCAGACTCCTTTTCCCTTAGTTTCTCTGGATGGTTCTCTGGTCTGTTTTCAGGCTAGCAACCTGTAACTAATGGAGTGCCCCAGCAATCAGTGAACATGTGTTATTCTTTACTGCAGATCATTAATTATATTCAAGACTGAGGTACATAGATTTTTAATCAGGAAGGGAATCAAGGGTTATGGGGAAAAGGTAGCAAAGTGGAGTTGAGGATTATCAGATTAGCTGTGACCTTCTTATGCCCATTCTTTTATGGTCTTATGTGGTCTATTTCTCTTTTTTAATCAGATTATTGTGGTAGCATGATCATTGAAGATGAGGAGTCTCCGATTGAACTGACTTTGGATGATACCAAACCAGATGGATCTTACCCTGCTATCATGGGGTAACTGCTTTTTGATTTAGACTTCTTTAATGTTCACAAATATCCTCAGGTAGACCAATACTGATCCATACCTCTCGGACAGAAGCTCTGTGTTCATGTCCCATTCCAGGACTTGAGGGCGAAGGTCGACTTGTCGTAATGTGTCATACAAGTTGATTGTCAGTCTCTAATCTTTTTTGAAATAAAAACAGAAATAGCTGGGCAAATTCAGCAGCTCTGGCAGCATCTGTGGAGAAAAAGCAGAGTTAATGTTTCAGGTCCAGTTAACTTTCTCCAGTTCTCAATAATTTCTGTTTTTGTTTCTGGTTTCCTGCTATTCTTTGGATATTAGTTTACTGTTAAATCCTTCTGATGTACCGAAGACAGCTGGTAAGAGCAGGAGTGTTCCCTGGTCAGCCAAAACAATGTGATGCAGCCTCCCTGTGTTAAAAGACTTCACTCAGAGGTTCTTGAAGTCACATCCTCATTCTGAGAGACTACCACATGTATTGGAGTCATACCTGGCACGTGGTTATTATTGTTGGAGGCCAGTTGTATTAGCCCTAGGATATTGCAGCAGGGAATACTCAGAAGGGATCCAGGCTCAGTATCTTCATCCATGACCTTCCGTGCATCAAAGGTTCGGACCTGGTGATTAAGTATTATACAGGACAATTCTTCATATAGTAAAGTGGCTTACAGCCACGTGGAGCAAAACCAGGACAACATCAAAGTTGGGGTGATCAGGAGCATGCTGAGCAGAAACCTACAATGATCTTTGGCAGCTAGATCCATACCTAAGTTGTTGTTTTTTTATATAAAGGTATGTATTTCCCATCAGCCTGTCTGTTAGACATAATGGCCCAAATTCTCTCTGTGATGGCAAAAATATTTGAAGTCATCTAAAACTGAAGTTACACCTCCAAATCTGTTATTTTTCTGTTTTTTGCAGGACTGGGAGTGAATGAGAGTGCTTTTCTCAATAAGAATGTATTTGCCAATAGAGAAATTAAGCATGGGTGCTTATGGCTACCTAATAAGTTGGCTTGGGAGGTGAATGGGGAAAAAGATGTTGAGTAGAAGTAAGCACTAAGTTTGCATAGGGGATGTGAGGGTGGTAGGTTGAGGAGTATGTGGTGGCATGGATATGAGAGAACATAGAGTATGTAGAGGTCTTATTCTTTTATTCTTTTGTTTTAAGTTTTGACCAAAATGCTGGAGCCCGAAGCTTTCCATCTAGCCTCCTCAGTTCTCACCCCCATCCACACACAGGTTTGCTCAGCCTGTCTCCTAATCTAGGATTCTCCAACCTCTGCTCACCTGGCCTGAAAACAAATATTGGGGCCGTTGTGCTTCAGGCACCAAGTAGTTCTGAAACAAATGTTAAACAACCAATTAGTATAAGCAAAGGATCTTACACTTGTTTCAGGCGTGGGTCTTGTACATCCATACTTTAATGTTTGTTAATATAACATGGATATCTTTGCTGAAGGAGTGACCATTTGTATTTGCCACTTACTTTGTAGGATTCTTAGACACAGCAACAATTAATGTCTGAGTGGGTACTTTTAATTTCTCCATATACAGGTTCTGCATGAAAACCTGCATGAAAGCATGTTGAAATGTGATTTTATAAATACATTTAGAGTTCAGAGCATTTTAACTGTATACATTTCTCCAACTCCTTTTCTTTCAGATTTATCCTTGCTCGAAAAGCACGACGTCTGGTAAATCTCACAAAGGAAGCTAGGTGTGTGAACCTTATTAGATGTTATACATGTTTAATGTTGTCTTTTATAATGAGACTTTAATAGAAAATCTGGAAATTCCACCCAAAATTCACTTCATCTCCTTCCTCTTTAAAGACCCACCTTAAAACTTGCCTTTAACCAAGCCAATCCTAATCTGTCTTCCTTTGGCACAGTGTCAGTTCTTGTAAATATATACTCCTGCGAAGAACCTTAAGGGATGTTCCCTATAATAGAAGTGCTTTTTTTTGGAGTCATAGAGTGCTATTTAGATGCATGTCCTTGTATTTGCCAGCAATCATAAACAGCATAGTACTTCTGTAAAAAAGCACTTAGAGTTAAAACAAATCCCATTAGTTGGTGCTAAATGACTTATTCTGAGACTCATAGAAATATTCTCCTGCTGTGCTGCTCCATTGGTATTCGGATATGCTACTGTTTCACTTCTTATTAATCAGTGCATTAACCTCTGCTTCCTTGATCTACTTGGTGATGACAGTTTTGGTCTACTAATACAACAGTGTTCATTGTGAAAGCAATGCATATAAATCACCAATTTGTGACTTGGTAATTTAACAAGGACTTTACTTACAAACCTATGAAAAATTAGTAACTGAACCGCAAATGTCTGTGTGTGGATATTACATCATGGAGCAGTCTAAACCTACACATGTTATACCCAGCTTTCATTTTATTTGCTGGACTTTATTTATACCACGTGATTTTTCTTAATGCAGGAAGCAAAAGATCTGTGAAATTTATGCCAAGGTGCTTGGGTGTGAGGAAGCATTGCACGTAAGCTATTTTTTCTCTTTTCTTGTTATAGGTTTAGTTTGAAATCATCAAATAAAACAATCACATTTGGCATAATGTATCATACAAAAAGAGACCATATATATGCTCCATCTTTTCACGCCACTATTCTGAGCAATGCTCTGCTATCAATATCTTCTCATTCAAATTAGCTAATGTTGTAGCTGCAGCTTGCTTGCCTGCTAAAGGCCAGCCCTGAGAAACTCATGCGGAACTACAAAACATAAATATTGAATATACCAGATGCCAATCAACTCGGTATGGATGTAACATCTTAGTGCTGAAGGCCAGAAAAGTGCAACTGAGTGGCAAACAGACTCTAGGATGTGGATGTTTGAGGTTACGCTGCTCCCATAACGTTGTCATTGTGCGAGCTGGCCACAAACTGAATTGCAGCATAATGATCAAATTATTAGGATCCATTTCGAAGAGCTATCTGACAGACACAGCACAAGTGGAATTTTGTCTGAGTGCAGTCAGTTGTGCAATTCTTTCCCACAGAAGAATTTCAGGGCTGGGTCTTTAAGTATATTCAAAGCAGAGAGAGACAGTTTTTAATCAAGGGTTATGGGAAAAAAGCAGGAAAGTGGAGTTAAGGATTATCAAATCAGCCATGATCTCATTGAGTAGCAGAGCAAATTTGATGGGACAAATGGCCTACTTCTGTTCCTATCTATTATGATCATATTGTCTAATTACAGCTCCTCGTATTACATTTTAATAAAATAAAACTCAGAAGTAGACTGCTCTACCATCATTGGTAGACAGGCAGGAGGCTGGAAGAACATAGCAAGCCAGGCAGCATCAGGAGGTGGAGAAGTAAACGTTTCAAATGTGTAGAAGGGTTATGCCCTGGGCATTGACTTCACCACCTCCTATTGCTGCCTGGCTTGCTGTGTTCTTCCAGCCTCCTGCCTGTCTATTTTGGATTCCAGCTGGTACTGAGCTGGCACAGGATGACAAGCAGGTCTCCAGCCTTGGCAATGTGACCTCTGCTGAGCTGCATGTGGCATGGGAGGGGGCTCCTCCATGGGCACTTCAATGCAAAGTAGGACGTTTACCTCTATGCCAGTGTCAGCAAGCAGGACCTAGCACCCAAGTGTTTGAAGGAGTCATCCACCAGCACCAGCAGAGTATAGCTAACATAATGCTTCTGTGCCCTTCGATGGGCCGTGGAGGTAAGGCAGTCAACGATGCCTTTCATTGTTATTTTAACATTCATTCCATTCCCCAGTCTGTCATCTTGAAACCGGTAAGATCCCAGCCTCTGTTTTACCAAGCAATCACCTGCAGTTAGCATAGCAGTGATCGCGAGTCACTGCAATTACTTTTCAAGTTTAAGGATTCATAGAGTTCAGGAAATGCCTTTTATGAGTCTGCACTGACATAACTAACTCGTAAGAGTGCATTAATCATAATTTCTTGCACTTGTCCCATATCCTTGAATGTTGCGTTATTTGAAGTACCCATCCAAATTTTTAAAAACATTTTAAAGTTTTCAACCTGAACTACCTTCCCAGGCAGTGCATTCCAGATTTCCACCACCCACTGAGTGAAAAAGGATTTTCCCAAATCCTCTCTGAATCACCTGACCTTTGCCCTAAAGCTGTGCCCTCTTGTGATTGACCCTTCAGCCTCCATGTGCTATCACATCTTTCCTGCAGTGAGGTGACCAGAACTACGCACAGTGCTCCAGTTGTAGTCTGATCACCTTTCTGTACCACTCCAATATTACCTCCTTCTCTGTACAACTCCAACATTACTTCCTTAAGTAGGTTATCCCGCTAAAAGTTAGGGAAGCTTGCTCCTTTGGTGCACTTCCTTGGTGCTCGTCCAGTTACAGAATGATTGGAGTTAGAACAGGACTCGGATTGCTGAGCCCTGGACTAACATTGTGATTTCTGTGAGACCTTAAAAGGAATGGAGCCTCTATTGTCCCTTTACAAGTCCATTGATTTAGAAAGATGCAGCATCAAGAGGGATTGGGACTTCCAAACCAGAACTTTGCACATCATCAGAAAGACCTAGGATTTTCTGGTAGCGATCAGTTTCTTAAGTACAGACAAAGCAGGACATCAGTGATACATTAGTTCAACTTGCTCTGCCTTCCCAAAGGGAGAGGTTTTTTAAAAATCTTTTACATGTGCCCCTTTTTAAAAGCTGCCACTTGTGGGAGGTAAGAGGTAATGGCAATTAGTCCATGATGGCCCAAGCAGCATGTTTCTCCATTTGAGAGAGACAATTGGGTTTAAATTTTGAGGGCATCACTCTGCATCAAACATAGGAAACAGGTATCCATGAATTCCCACTCCCCGTGGTGACTTGGGCTTATGTTGTTAGCATTATTCTGCATTGCACATAGCCACTTGAGCTCAATGAGAGGGAGGGGTGTCTACATTTCAAACACCCTTACCCATGACATAATTGCTGCAGTTCCACTGAGATAGTCACCCACCTGCCTGGAAGGACACAGAGTTGTGCTCTTACTGCTGCTATCATCAGTTGGTATACACTTGTATTAAAATGTGTTGACAGAATGCCAGAAAAATACCTTCACAAACTCGTGCCTGGTGTCTGAAATCATGACTGGAATTTTTCAAAACGTTCAGACTCACAAACAGTTCAATGCCCCCTGTCTTGGCTGATCCTGACAATAATTATACCTTTTTTGTTTTCAGCTTAACCATGTCTGAGTTCTTTGTGACTGCCATTGCAGGAAAGTTGGAGCATTGGTGTAACTGGCCCTCATTATAATATGAGATGGAAATGTGTTGCTGGAAAAGCGCAGCAGGTCAGGCAGCATCTAGGGAACAGGAGAATCGACGTTTCGGGCATTAGCCCTTCTTCAGGAATGAGGAAAGTTGGTCCAGCAGGCTAAGATAAAAGATAGGGAGGAGGGACTTGGGGG
>NC_057721.1:40448425-40469419 GCF_004010195.1 Chiloscyllium plagiosum | reverse complement strand
TCCCGACCTCTCCGCCCCCACCCCCGTCTGACCTATCACCCTCACCTTGACCTCTTTCCACCTATCACATTTCCGACGCCCCTCCCCCAAGTCCCTCCTCCCTATCTTTTATCTTAGCCTGCTGGACCAACTTTCCTCATTCCTGAAGAAGGGCTAATGCCCGAAACGTCGATTCTCCTGTTCCCTAGATGCTGCCTGACCTGCTGCGCTTTTCCAGCAACACATTTCCATCTCTGATCTCCAGCATCTGCAGACCTCACTTTCTCCTCATTATAATATAATGAGTGTTCACTGTCATGTAAAAGGCTAAAAGTGGAGTAACAGTCATGCAAGCAGAGCAAGCTAGCCTTCAATTTCCATCATTTTTAGCAGATTCTGTAAGTTTCCTGCTGTTAGATTGTCTTTTAGAAAGCATGCCCTCAAAGATCTATTTCCAATTTCAAGAATGTTAGGCTTTAAATGATGTATTTGAACAAACTTGTGTAATATGGTGTGGTTTTTGTGTCTTTGTGTTTTTGTCCAGCCCATTCATTATGAAGAAAAGAACTGGTGTGAAGAGCAGTATTCAGGTGGATGTTACACTGTGTATTTCCCTCCAGGAATTATGACTCAGTATGGCAAGTATGTGTAATAATTTGATTATCTCCATCAGTAGTTAAACACTCACTGAACTGTGAATGGATTCACATTAGGCCTTGTAGAGCAGAAAATTGCTAATTTAGTCAAGGTTCCTCTTTGGAGCATTTGTTCAAGTTTATTGCCATTCCGCAGTGTAAAATCCTGCGTCTGTACATCAGAGAAGTCTATATATCTTGGTGTAACATCAATGGATCAAATTAAAGGTTGTAAATTGTCCACTCAGAGTTCTTGTTTTTTCTGTTGATTGTGATGTATTTTTGGCATGTTGTGCCTCGTTTATCAATTCAATAAGGAAGCAGCACATGTCTTATTTATGAAATGCTTAAATTCATCTGCACACCTTCATTTATGCAGTGAGCTGAAGTGACTATGTGCATTGCAGAATATTGCCAACAACATAAGCCCATGTCACTACGGGGAGTGGGAATTCATGGATACCTGTTTCCTATGTTTGATGCAGAGTGAAGCCCCTCGTTGTTGGGACTTAGTAGATGGATTGTACTTTAAGTTGTATTTTGATATGACTTATGTCATGACCCAGGTTGAATGGTGTGCTGGAAATGAAGACCCACTATTCTATGAATTATCACAAATACGAAATGTGACCAATTTAACCGCTCTGAGATGGTGAATGTCTAAATGTGGGCACTAGCTAAGATAGAAGAAACTCACACCAGGTTTCATTAATAAACAGGAAAGCCATAACTTATTTGTTACAAATATCTTTTAACATGTGGCAAAACCAGATAAGTAATTATTAATATGCAAACTTAAATTATACGTCCTCTAAATCCAAACACACAGACATTCGTTCACATGGGACAGACAGATGGACAAGACAAACAGTCATTTTAGGGCAATCCTGGGTAGAAATTATGGGCAAGAAAGTGTACAGATTGTCAATCACAGTCCAAGTCAGTTGGGGAAAGGAGAACTTTCTGGCAGATTTTTTTCTGGATTTTGGCAATGATATCATGCTATTGCCAGCTACTGAGGTCCTGAGTAGCTGGTCAGTTGGACTTAAGTCTTGGTCAGAATTTGAATTTTAGTTTCTTTTTGTCTTTGCATGTTGTTACTTTCAGAATTCAAAATGAGGATCTGGCTTGCTTATGTGAGATCCAAATGTTCCTCAAGTCTGCAATAAACTGTACTTCAACTAATCCAAACCCTGTTGCTGGGTAGTTGTTGGTTTTTTTTTTCAAAGACACTTAGTGCCAGCACAAAAGTATCAAAATCCAGTTTTCAGGAAAATTATATGCTCTGTGTATCCATTAAATGGCTACACAGTTCCACTTTTCCTTTGAGATAAAAAAGAATTAACAATCAAAAGATCCACTTTCCGGAGTGCTGGGAGGGTACAATGTTTTTACGCACATGAATTGGATGGCCTAAATGACCCTGCTGTAAATATCTTGTGATGTTAACTGACCTGTCAGCTGGTTTCAAAAAAGATTGCATGACGTATGGCCTAGTTTTGCTCCTATATCTTATGGCATTATGGTCTTATGTTCTGTTTCTCGCTGAAGCAGCACAAAACTAAGCTTTTTTTTTAATAATTGCAGTTACAAAAATTCTGAACCGTTTAGTGCTAACTAGTTGCATGTGTGTATGGGCACATTTCTATTGAAATAGTCTAAGCATCATGTTTTTATTGAATATTTTTGTCTTTGAAGAATCCTGAGGCAACCATTCCAGAGGATTTACTTTGCTGGCACTGAGACAGCCACCCAGTGGAGTGGATACATGGAGGGTGCTGTTCAGGCTGGGGAGAGAGCAGCCAGAGAGGTAGGACAAACATAGACTCACATTTTGCATCATTTTGTTCAGCAAAACTTCAAGCAATTGAGAACGTATATTGGTGTCGGGAAGTTAGTTCTTAGACAAGTGTGACTTTTTTTTAAAAAATGCAACGATTATAGCAACAGCTTTTTGCATAACTGGAAACATTCCTAGCACAGATGATATGTCTATAGAGCACATGTAACTTTAATACATCTTTAATGTTGACTCTCACCTGCTGCTGGTTTTAAGCATTTAACTTATGTGACATTACAGATGTCTTTGAGCCCATCAGAAATAAAATTCACACCTTTATAAGTAGACTAATGAACATTCATGCTCTAGCTCAATGCATCACCTCAAGTCAGACGCAAATGGACTTAAGTCCTTTTGCAGAGACCTCCACATAAGTCAAAATGTTCTATTTGTAGTTAACATGTTTTTGCAGTGAGTTACACAGGATTTAGCCCATCATGAATTTTCTCACGTAATTTTCTGCTCTTCACCTCATTAATTCTGAAGCTGGGCTGTTGGCAGCTTCTCGGGGAATTGCATGGTAAGAGAAGTGGAAGTGACCACCACTGGTGAGACCTTCTGCATGCCCACCTCTGGTGACGTAGTTAAAGCGCAGCTGCTGCAGACTACTTCAGACATTCCAAGACGCTCTGCCAGCTCTCACGCTGTAGTGCTTGACTGGTGTTTTGGAACACAAAATTTTGGTCTTGAAGAAAGACAAATTATCTCCCCACCTCATGGACGGGGGCCTGGGGGTGCTGGTGAATACAGTAATGGAGAGGAAAGCTATCTGTTTCCCAGCTGAACACCACAGGAAGCTATGCCACCGGACACAGATTGCAGCCAGGGTCACTGCAGTGGTCCAGAAGAAGCAGTGTAGAAAGGAAGGTGACTGATCACCCATGTATTCCCAAGGGATAGTACCACTAGCTTGTCTCTTGTACCCATGCTTATAAGGACAGCAATCACTCTAACTCTGCCAATGCATCATGCCTCTCACTCATGGACTATGATTCTGTGCAGCATATCCACTCAATGTCTCTCACCTACTCATCCTCCCAAACAACTAACCGTTCCTGTCCCTTGCACTTTCTACTCACTCACTGTGAACACCTCATCCCCTCCCCTCCCCATATGTATGATCACTAACTACTATTCCATCCACTTCCAACATAACCAATCTCTCCCTTTGTGCCTCCTCACAGGAAACATTGACCCATTAACTGGCTGAGGTCCCAAGACTGGGTTGGGGATTTGGGGTAGGGACTGGTTGGTTATGGCAGTAAACCTCAGATTCCTAATTCCCCACAAGGAGAAAACCATACACCTTGCCTGAGAGGGGCAGGACTGCTCCTGTGGGGTTGAAGAGACCAGTCAGCTTCATTGTGCTGTTCTCCTATCACTGCCCTGGCTAACTCATTCTTAATCTGCACAATGTTATAACTAATTACTTCTATTGCAAAGACACAAGTCATAGCCAGTGAACCTCTGCCAAGAGACCCTCAGCTCCACCTCCACCTCCATTTCCACCTCAGGAGAAAACCACTGAACTCTCAGAGGATGCATCAGCAGGTATTTCACCTGCACACTCTCTCCATCAGCTTAGAGATTTTCACCCAAGTTAGTCTCTTGCAAAATTAAACTCAGGAGTAAAATCTGGTGAGCACATCACTTGACACTGAAAGTGTGAGGGCATGCACTTTGATAGGAAGGATCAAAAGACAGATTGTTACTTAAATAGAGGGAGAGTCCAACAAAAAGCAGCACAGAAGGCTCTCTGAGAGATGAGCAACTTCTTTGGGTATCCAAAGAATGAAGGAAGTTATAATGACCAAACATTGTACATTTCTCACAAGAAACTGATGTCTTGACTTCGCATAGTATCAGATATCAGGAAACCTTAAACTACATTGAAGATCACAGCTAAGGTGTTACATTTCAATGTGGAGAACAATAAAATTAGATATAATGTGGAAGGATGTGCCTCGTCCTGGCCTACACACATCATTCCAGACTTATTCTCACCTTGTGAGTGAGAATTTGAGAGTATAGAACCAACAATGATTCACCACATCCCTGGAAGTAAAGATTTATTCTATCAATTTTTCAAAGGAACGCGCGACCATTCAAGGCTGGGAGATGTACAAGGAAAGCTGTCTAAGGTGCTGCCTGGTGTAGGCTCAATGCTGTCCTGGAGAATGCAGGGCAACTCAGCAATCTGCGCACATTCTCTGAAACATTGAAGGGATACTGAAAATGGAAACGTAGAAAGGAGCATCCTCAGGATTCCTCTCTACCTGCTGGTTATAATGATGGGCTTCACTGCACAACATTCAGATATGCTGCACAAACAGAAAATGCTGGAGAAACTCAGCATAACTGGCAGCATCTGTGGAAAAACTGCTTTTACTTTGTACAGGTGTGATATCTGAAGGCAGCCTTTAGAGCTACCTAACCTTAGTGCCATGCAATGTTAGTGTACTGATAGTGCCTGCTGCTTTATCTTAATGGTTGGTAGAACGTGTAATGTGCATATACTTTAAAGTGGGATCACCCATTAAGCATACAGCCACATAGGTAAGGAGTCATTTAGTCAGCCAAATTATACGGCAAGGAATGCAAAAATAGCAAGGTCCAGATGTGCTTTGCACTAAGAAGGAGCTGCTTGCCTAATTTATCAACAGATTGTTCAACAGTGATACCATGTCCAAATCCAACTCATTCATCTTGAAAGTTTAGTTCTCTCTGGCCTTTTAGGTGCTGTGATGTATTGCTCTGCCACGCTTTCTTGCACAGCCCTCCTGATCAACGTGTTGATCCTCAACTTTATCTTGAATCTCAGGAGATTACTATAGATCCCCATTTCATCTCCATCCAGGACATTACCACTTTTGTAGATTACAGATGAGAAGGGCATAGTATACCACAATGATGGAGAACACCCTCTCTGACAAAGTCCCACTGGTGTAATCCAGGCATAGAAACCTCCCCTTAAAGAGGCCAGTGGTCCGTTTCACTATGTTGTGGTTGAACTACAAACTGTGTCATATCTTCATTCTGCATCAGTTTGATAGTTTTGTAAAATGTCATGAACTGTGTTTGGAGGCAGTAGTCCTGTCTGCAGCAGCTATCTCTGAATCACTCTTGGACCTTGAAAGGCAGCCAAAAGCTGTGAGTTTTCATGAATCATATGCAGATATCCTAAAAATATCAGGAGTTCTATACAAGAGCAAATATTTTCTTCCTGTATTTAACTTCCCTCCTTTTTGCTTTAATACCAGTTTAAGAATGCTTGGGAAATACATTGTTGTATTGACAAGTATTTCATTTCAGGCAGATGCTTTCTACTTTTGCAGGTTAAATGTATTCCATTTAGAATGAAAGGAACATGTCAAAGGCTTTGATTGCATATATTTAGAGACTGTAGCAAAAATGAGTGATATAATCAAGGCAAAGACAAAATACAAAGGAGTGAGCAGAAGCAATGATTGGTAGCACATAAATGAAAATTAGAGTGCTTTCCTAATCACATAAGATGTACAAAATAGTTAAAGTGATGAGACTACAAACAAGTCACCTTATAATTGTGAGGGGAGATACAACAGAAGTAGGTCCTGGAGTACCTCAGAGGTGTATGGAAGAACCACTACAGGAGATAAATAATCAAATGGTGATTATATTTAAATATTGAATGGGAGTAAAAACAGCCGTCTGCAGGCCCAGCATGCTCCATGTCATGTCAGGTTACTTAAACTGGTTTGGGCAGGGATAACATAGGAATAATTTAAAAATGGAAATTGAGTTAAAGGGCTGAAGAAAAATGTTCCACCCCATTTTAAGTTAAGAGAGGTGATGCATATGGGATGCATGTTAATAACTGGAAAGATATGAATGAAAAGGAGCATGGATTTATAGAGCCTGGATAGTGCTTGACAAATTTAACTGAGTTATTTTATGACGTCAATGTATAGATAAAGAGATTCTGTGATTTTAAGGCATAAGAGGTTTGTCTAACAATATAGAGAGAAAGATGTCTGGAGACAGAAAACAGCAAAATGAGATACATGAATGTTACCGAATTGGCAAAAAGGAGGTAATGATATGCCTCGGGAATCTATGCTTAAGTCTAATAGAAAAACAAATCGTTGGGGATGTTGGAGATCTAAAATGCTGGAAATGCTCCAGATGCTGAGTAACATCTGTGTGAAAGGAAGCAGAACTAATATTAATGATCTGTGTGACCTTTCATAAAAGTCAGTTCTGATAAAAGATCATTGACTTAAAACATCAATTCAGTTTCTCTCTTTGCAAATGCAGTTACAGTATTTTCTATTTTTATAAGTTGGGATCTTAAATAACTCCACAGAGGCCAGTATCCCAACACAAAATCACCCTTTTCTTTACACATGAAGAGTCCTTGACACTGGTCCAGTTTCCTCAGAGCCTGATCTCAGACTGAACAGAACCTCTGACATTCCTGTTTATGCCCGTCAGTCAGGGCTCCTTGATGAGACCAAATTAACACTTACAATCAGGGAACACATATTCAATGATGTCCACCAGGCTGACCTCATTACAATCATTGTAGAACCTATTTTGCTTTCCATTTAGATAGAATATTTGGGCATAAAAGGATGGTATTGAGCTTTTCTGATTTATTCAGATTGCATCTGAAAAACAGCAAGTTTGTTGCACACAGAGAGGTCAAATCAGAATGTTTTTTTTCAATACCTTCAATAGTACAATGCAGCTTTAAAAATCATAAATAATTTTGTGGGCTTAATGCCTGTGAGATAACTTTAATATTTTACTTAAATTTAATTTGAAAGTACATTAGAGAACACCAGAATTAATTGGCTTTTTATATAATTAATTTTGAAATGAAATTTTCATTATCCTTAAAAATAATTAGAAAGTAGGGCTTAGATTAGATATTTTGAGTGTTAAAACATTAATGCTATTAATGTATTTGCTGCTTATAATGTCCTGAGATCCAAGGCATTCCAAACAGTCTTCCAAAGGATCAAAATAGGGGTAATGGATAGAGAGATACTTTCAAACTTCTGAGGCCCCTTTATAACTTCTTCTGCATGACTTCTCCCACACACACACAATCATGTCACAGTCTCTCTTCCCCCCTGTACCTGCCTGGAGTAAAATGAACAGGAAAACCCAAACAGCACATGTCTCTGTGAATGCATTGGGTACACTGTGAGTTCAGTAAGCATGCCTCTTTCCCTGAGGTGGATTCTGCTACTGTCTTCAGGCTTATCACTTTCTAGCTCTGTCAAAAACTAATGAGACTCATTAAAATTGAATCTGCTAGTCTATATGAAACAACTGAATGTATTTTAGATTATTGAATCTTCTGCCATTTAATTTACATCTGTTACATATCAACTCTTTCTTTCCCTGCACTCGAGTGGTTCTATTTCCATCCATTTGTTCCAAATAGACTGTAATTCTATCCTCTGTATACTCCAAATGTTCAGTTTCACATAGCAATTGACAACCTAACATTCAGGAGTATTTTGGATTCACCACACTTTTTAGCTTTGATTTTTGTTCATGGGTTGGCAGAGCGGCATTCTGAAAAATCCCAGATCCACAAACCCAAACCTTTATAAAATGGCCCACTACAGTTCGGGTTTTTGGTGCCAGGATGATGGGCTGCTGCAGTAGTCTGGTCAGGAGACCAAGGAAGAACTTAAGAAATTGCCTGGTTCCCAAGGGCAGGCTGGGCAGAAAGCCAGCCTGGGCACTCCAGCACTGCATGCAAAGTTGAAAAATAAAGATTAAAACAGAAAACGCTGCTCTCACCACACTCTTCCTTCACTTTCTATTCCCCGTCCATGCTTACCCATGTCCCTGAAGCCACCCTTAGGCCTGTCAAATCTGTTGTGCCACTCTGTGTCTATCTGTTATGGCCCACATATCTCATGTGCCCCCAATCACCCCATGGCCCTTTATAGGGAGTCAACATATGCCAGCAGAGATAGATGTGAACAGGACTTGATGGAGGTTAGAATATAACAAAGGTTTATGCAAGCTCAAGTTGGTAGAGGGTTGAAGGTGGGAGGAAGGCTGACTAGAAGGGCAAGGACAGCAAAAACATAAATGAGAACTCAGACCCAACTTTTATCTCCCATAATCAAAACAGCAAAGTGTTGGAGAAACTCAGTAGGTCTGATTGCATTCCAGATAAACCTGTTGGACTATAACCTGGTGTTGTGTGATTTTTAACTTTGACAGCGTCCATGGAGAGCACCTGACCCTCCCCTCAAATGGAACTGTGAGATCCATTCCAAAGGATACTGGAAGCCTTTCCCAGATGGATCCCTGACCCCCACCACAAGCAATATCCATAAGGCTACCTCAACTCTCCAAAGAGGTTCTCTAATTGCCAAAAGAAATGCATTGAGAACAAGTCTGCTCTTGATTGCCCTAATCTCCACACTTGGGGTTTTAGGTGCCAGCGATGTCGAATTCCCACTTCTTAGGACTCAGCTGATTATTAAAATAGCTAGCTGCCCCCAGTAAATGAGAATAGCCAGTTTCAAGGACAGGATTTGCGATTCTTCATGTCTTCTGGCACTTTCACTATGGTGGAGACATCTCCGAATTAGTGAAAATTGGGATTTGATCATCATTTAGCCCCTCAGATCTCCCTTTCTTGGTGTAATTGCTCATTCTGCACTTACTGCTGCCAGCCTCTAGATATTTCACATTGCTTTCTTAGTGCACATTGACTGCTGCAATAACTTGGTTCTCATTGCTTTCTTAGAACACAGGGCCTTTAGTGCACAGTTACTAGCTGCCAAACGTCCGGCTTGATATTCTCTTTATCACAAAGACTGCTTACTTTTACCTTAATTACATTACCCTCACCTAAGCTTACCTGCTGCTGAAGTTCTCATTTATGATCTTGCTATCCCTGCCCTTCTAGTCAGCCTCCCTCTCACGTTCAGCCCTCTGTAAACTTGAGGTCATACAAAATATGCTGTATTCTGACTGCACCAAGTCCTGTTCACATCTACCTCTGCTGGCTCCCTGTCCTCCAACATCGGAATTTTAAAATTCTCATCCTCATTTTCAGATCTCTACATGGTTTCTCACCTACCTGTCTTTGGAACTTTGTTCAACCTTCCATGATCTGAGAATTCTGCCTTTCCAAATTTTGTCTGGAATTATATCCTTCCTCTATTCCTTAGGCCTGTGATTGATGGTAGTGTTTACAGCTGTCTCGGGCTTAAGCTGTAGAATTCCCTCTTTATACCTATTGGATGCTGCAATAGATATTTTTAGACAGATCAACTCAGAGAAACAAATGAAAATTTTCTTCGCTATAATTACATTATAATCAATAGTCCAAACTAACCCATACTTAACAATTGTTAATATTGAGTTAACATCAAATATTCCTTGACATCATTGGTATAATTGACTTCACACACTACTAAAGCACATGAAAATAAAGTTAATTGTATGGACATAATTCATTTTAATCCTGCTATTCAGTAAAGGAACAGCTTTATTCTGCAAAATAAACTTACAGTTTTAAAAGAGTGCATTGTGAAATTCCCTTTTAAATGTTTCATTGAAGGTGTGCTATTAATTTGCAAGTATTTTACTCAGTTTTATCTTCTCCACGAATGGAAAACAGTAGTATTCACAACATAATCTGATATTTTCAAGTTAATATCAAGTATTTTATTTGGGCATTAACTACCATAAACTCTTCATTCTTCTACTAATATTCAATCATTCAGGGTTTTGAGTGCTATTGTAGCTAGTGGACCAAGTTTTTTTTCTATGTCAATGCTTCACTGGAGAGGGCGGGAGAATTTCCAGTTCATTGAACTATCTTCACCCTGGGGATGAGCTTGCAGTCTGTGAACGAATTCATTGCTCGTTAGTCATTCATTTATGATGTCTAGTCAGGCAGACTGAATTTTCAATTTTATGGGAAGATTTTTAATTGGAAAGCTGTTGAAATATGTTGTATAAAATTTGACTTGAAGGTGATTGTAGTTCTGAAAAATTACTTCAGTTTATATTGACATTTGACTTGAAAATTAGATGATTGATGGAAGAAAAAAATTCAACTTTAACTTGAAATGTAATCAGCACTTTTCATATTCTCATGGTCTTCCAAAGTGTTTCAGAGCCAAATAATTACTTTTAAAGTTCTTCAGTAGGCAAATGCATAGCCTATTCATAGCAATAGAATAAATGACCAGCCAATCTGTTTTGATGATGTTAGGCAGAGTTGGAGGGTATTTCTGCTCTTTATTGATACTGGAATCTTTCACATTCACCTACAGGTAGACCATTCTTTGATTTAGCATATCATTCAAAGAAAAGTTCAACTTCCTCAATATTGCATTGAAATATCACCTTAGAGTATATTCCCATATCTCATACTGCTTTAATCCATAATCTACTCGCTCAGAGTTGAAGCTGCTGAGCTAATCTGGCAGAGAGTAATTGTAATTGATAATTATAATCTCTAAGCAAAGTATACCACAATTATAAAATATATTCCTTCAGTTTTGAGGATACAGCCTGCTTGATTATAAATGATATTGTTCAGTGACAACCCATATTAGGACATGCCACTATTTTCTGATGTGTTGTTAGAAGGTGGTACCTTTTTCTGCCTCAATTACATGGAAAATTAACCCTGGAATAATCTTAATAAGGTTCAGAGGGTTAGTCTGAATAAAAATGCTGGCTCTGTAATAGTCTAAATACAGAAATACACAGAAATGTTGCCCTGGTGATGTTGGTAGGCAATAGTGAAGGTGTGCTGATCTAAACTTGCATTACTGTTTCGGTAGTATGTGAAATCAGTAGTTAGTTGGTAATTATAAGATAAATTGTATCTGTCAGCCAATTTCCTGTTACTGAGGGTAAATGCATTATTGGGAAAAGTAATTCACGTCTGTTAAAATATACTTGTGTGCATTATTTTTCCCTCTTTCAGATCCTGCATGAAATGGGAATGATTTCAAAAAGTGAGATCTGGCAACCTGAGCCACCATCTTTGGTGAGTTTCTGAACATTTCTATCCTGTGGTACGGATGGTTGGTTTGCAAAGCTGACAGTGTGGCTCCGTGGTTAGCACTGCCGCCTCACAGGGTAAGGGACCTGGGTTCGATCCCACCCTCTGGCCACTAATTGTGTAGAGTTTGCATGGTCTCCCGTGTCTGTGTGGGTTTCCTCCAGGTGTTCTGGTTTCCTCCCAATGTCAAAGATGTGCAGGTTAGGTGGATTGGCCAGGGGAAATGTGGGGTTACAGAGATAGGGATGGGGTCTAGTTAGGATGCTGTCCAGAGGGTCGGTTTTGAATTGATGGGCCAAGTGGCCTGATTCTGCACTATAGGGATTCTATGATTCAATGTAGGTTCCATTTCCACACTGGCTGAGGTTACCAAGAAGGACTCTCCTTCTCAACCTTGCCCCTCACCTGAGACATGGTGGCCCTCAGGTTAAATCACCACCAGTCATTTCTCTCTAATGATGGCAACTCGACCTTGATTGTGTACTGACTGCAGTCAAATAGATATCCTAACTGACAATTACAACTTCACATTTTATCTGTCAATCCTCAGATTCATTAACTGGGACCTCCAGCTGCTTTAAATCAATTGTTCTGTACATAATTAAAATAGTTAGTACTATAGTTTCATTGGTGTTAATTATAGCGGATTAACTCCATCATTTTGGTCATGTGCACGTTCTTGTGTACTGATGCAGTCTTCAGATGCCCCCCCCCTTGATTTTCAAACTGAATGTTGTCTACTTCCTCAAAAATTGCCATACTTAACCATGAGACTGTTTTTCTTTATTGTCTCTCTATAGAACTTCTCAGATATTGTTATATTTGATTCAGAGGTAAAGTCTCCACAGTTTTTTTTTATTGTTCTATCAATTGAAACTTAAAGATTAGCTGGTTAGTTCCTTCATTTGTTATGACAGCATTCAAACTTGAGCTGACAAGTGGCAAGTAACACCTGAGCCATACAAGTGCAAGGGAATGAACACTTCCAGTAAGAGTGAACCTGATTATCACCCCTTGACATTCAATCACATTAGCATCACTGGATTCCCCATTAGCAATCTCCTGGGGTTAACACTGACGAGGACGAACCTAACTGGATCAATCATATAAATACTGTTATTCCAATGCAAGTCAGAAGCTGAGAAATGTGCTTCTCATCTCTTGGCTCCTCAAAGCCTGACAAAAAATCTACAAGGCACAGGTCAGAGGTCAATTGGAATGCTCTTCACATGCCTGGATGAGTGAAGCTCTAACAACACTTAGACACGTCCAGGTCAAAGCAGCCCATTTGATTAGCATCCAATCTTAAACATTTGCTCCATTGACCTTGACTCACAGTAGAAACAAGTTTGTACCATATACAAGTTTGTACTGCAACAACTTGTCACACCCCCTTGGACTGCACCTTCCAAACTTGTGGCCTCTTCCACCTAGGAACACAAGGGAGTCGATGAATAGGAACATCACCACCTAAAAGTCACCCTCCAAACCACACACTCCTGTTATTCCTTCACTGACATTAGGTCAATATCAGGCAAATAAGGAGGCAGCATGACGTTTGTGTGCTGCCAGCCTCAGTGGAGCCAGATGTTAGCAGGTTACATGGTGTGATCCTGAACCAGCAAACTGATTTGTGTCCTTGTTTGGTTGAGGCAATGTTTGCTTAGTGAAAATTTCATTTCTGTAACACCACTCCTGATGTAGGTATTTCTTTCAGGACGTTCCTGCGCTTCCAATCAAGACAACATTTTGGGAGAGAAACATGCCTTCAGTTCCCGGATGTTTGAAGTTTTTTGGATGGTCAACATTTCTGACTTCTGCAGCTGCTGTGGGGCTCTTTGCATATCAAAAAGGTCTACTCAGAAAGAACTGAGGAGGTACTTCAAAGCCAGACCCATCACCTCTTCCTTAGTGCACAGATTTACAGTCACCATCTGCCCACTGTACTAATCTTCTAAATCTTTCTCTGCTCTGGTGATTCATACAATAATTTAGTTTCCCATGAGGAAAACTACAAATGAAAATGTCATTGCATACCCCTATTTCTTTGTGAGTTCTTTGGATTCTTCAACCACTGAACCATAATAAGTCATAATTGAACTTGCAGTTGCTAATAGGAATCCATGATTTTGCATGTATTGGTTATCTTTGTGATGCAATTTATGTTAATTTTCATGATCATTCACATTACATTGACAACAGCTACTCCTTGGTGATTGCATTCTTAGTCACTATGTTCATGTGTATTCATTAGAACATTTCTGTTTATAATTCTGTTTACAGCAGCTGAATCTTATTACAGAGATTATTGCATTATATATAAAGCTAAGTGTTATTAAAATACCAAATATCTTCTTTGTTATCTACCTTAGTGAAGTCTTTTTAAGGTCCTAAATTGCATTTAATGCCCTGAGATGCAGGTACAAATGATCATCTTGCAGCAATGAAAGTTTGAAAATATTACAGAAAGGCAAGTTTTGTATAGACAGACTGGCTAGTATTGTATATCGTGCTGCATCTTCAGGAACTCTCCAAACCTTTTGTGAAAATCTGATTAGCTCATCCTGTAGATTTTAGTGAGCTGAGATACTCTGCCAGTGCACCACAGGTGACTGTTTCATTAGAAATTCATTTTAAAAGCCTACAGTTCATGTTTGAAGCATAGACTCACATTTAGATTGATTAAAATAACACATAACAGTCACCATTAACTATCAAAAAAAGTTCAAATGTTATCCAACTTTAACATTCAGCATTGTGATACTTTGTTCACAATATTTTTAATCATGAGTTTCAACAGTTATTAAAAACCATTCTTAAAAGAAACTGATAAAATTTTCAAGCCAATGTTGCATAACGATGAGCTACTGTTTTTAAAAAAATGTATTTCAAAAAGTGACACTACAGTGCAATTAATCCAAAGTGTTAAGAATATTTGTAAACATCAGTGTATGTTCAGTGTAATTGTGCTAAAACAAATATGGAAATACAGTGATGGATAATGCAACTTGGGTATCAGTGTCTTTGGTAAAATCGGTGTATTTGAACATTTTACAGTGATGCTGATTCTGTCTCTCCGAAGACTTTGTGAGTTTTGTCTTTGTGCCTTATCCCTTTGTGGTGTTATATTTTCTCAAGTGCCTATGTGACTGTGTCTTTTCAGTGTGCACACTTTCAAGCTGTAACATTTCAAAGTTTTATATTGTCAATTATAACATTTTATTTCTACACTGGTACATGGACAATGTAAACCAGGTGACACCTGTAATTTGATGATTGATAAGTAAATCAGTGTTTTGTTTGAATTGTGTGCAAAGCTCATGCTTGCTATAACTAAAAGCAAAATACAGCGAATGCTGGAAGTCAGAAATAAACACAGAAATATACTGGAGAAATTCAGTAAGTCTGGCAGCATCTGTATAAAGAGCAACATTGTTAGCATTTTGAGTCTGATATGACTTCAGAACTCAAGGAAGTTCTGAACAAGACTTTTGTCAGTCTCAAAACATTAACTCAGTTTCTATCTCCACAAATGCTGCCAGATCTCAAAGTCATAGAGATGTTCAGCATGGAAACAGACCCTTCGGTCCAACTCATCCAACTCTAAACCCTCCCTATTCATCTACCTATCCAGATGCCTTTTAAATGTTATAATTGTACCAGCCTCCACCACTTTCTCTGGCAGCTCATTCCATACTCCTCTGTGTGAAAAAGTTGCCCCTTAGATCCCTTCTGCTGAGTTTCTAGGGTGTTTTCTGTGGTTGTTTGACATAACTAATATTTAATTTTGCACAAGACCAGCAATCAGCATGACAAGACATCGGTCATTTCTTGATGCTGTAAAAAAATGTTAACGACTAATGCAGGTAATTTTGAGAAATGGCAAGTAACTTGTGTAAGACAGTTGAACAACGGATGACGGCATACGCTTAAGTAATGAAATATTTGCTGTAAAATCTTTATGAACAAATCTTGTGAAATTGAGTGTTTTAAATCAACTTTGTGCTAATATGGCATCTGACAAATATTGTTGATTACTGATCTGGTAATAAAAACTGAAAATATTGCTGAGTAAAAGTCATTTGAAAGTATGCTTGAAAGGTATTGCCCTTCAATGGATCATACTACATACATTGTGAGTAGGGTAGTAGACAAAACCAGACAAATAGGAGTGAAATTAGTTTACATTGTTAGTGCAAAATGGGCTTGAAAAGAACTAGCAGCTTTTTGCTTGTCCAATTTTCTTTCCATTGAAATTCAGAGAATGATAGTTCAAATTCTTTTCAGAAACTAGTTCTTATTCTAACAGCTATATTTACATACTTTGAAATTTAAAATCTTGGCAATACTTTACAAGTAAATGTTAAATAAAATCTGCACTTGCTTTTAATAAGTAGCCCATTCAGTGAGTCCATTGACTGTTGTCACTGTAAACCAGTTTCACTCCTTCAGAGTCTTGAGTTCCCAAATTAGAGTTTTTCTGTACATAGTGCATGTAGAAAAATTGTAAACACTTTCCTTGTTCATATTTTGGGTTTTGTTACTTATTTTGACTAACATATTTTCCACCTGACGTACTCATCTTACCCATCATGAGAAAAAAAGATCTAAACTGGATAAAGTTTGTAATGTAAACAATATAGCTGTTGCTGGTTCTAGTAACTGTCTTATATATAATAACCTAAGGCAACAGCCCTCTCTAACTGAGAAGAACTAAATATGATTAAGGCTGCACCAACTGCTTTTACTAGGCTGAAAGAAATTAGCACCTGGTTGGGTAAATTAGCACCAGCAAATTTAAAATGTTGGAACAGACACTTTAGCCTGCATTATTGCAATAATGGAAACTCTCTCCATCATAAAATTAACTTAAGAGGTGTGAATCTGGAAGATCTGCTCCAGTACATGGTATCTATCATTTTCAGGAGACAGGGAATGAGCACAGGTTCCAAAACTGCACATTGTAGTTAACAGAGGCAACTACCCATATAATACAGCAGATACCTCCAGTCACATCTGATTTTTATTAGCTAAGGGGAGCAAACAGAATCTGTGCAAATTAGAGCTATCAGGAGTTGTTCAGAGAGGTAAAGTACCATTTTGGAAATGTAAGGAATCCCTTTGCATATCTGGTTCCAGGATAATATTTGGGAATGTAAAGTACTCTTTGGGAGGTGTAAGGTCCCCTTTGTAATTCTTAAAAGTGGACATGAATGTACATCAATTATTGGAACTACTAAGTGAGTTGTCAAAAATAACTGCCAATAGGAGCTGTCAGAAATGAGTGTCAAGGCTCTTAAAACATGTGCCCTTTCAAATTTTTCTTTAGGACTGTCTGGAATATGATTGTTTTCTACTTCACTCTGGAGTAGCACTGCATGACTGATTTCACAACCTTCCATTATCAGAGTTGGATGCCTGCAATTGACATTGATATCTCCGGGTGATTATAGCCTCTTTGAAGTGGGATGTTTGTTGGTGTAAGAAATTAATGGATATTAAATGCACTGACTTTGTTTTTAAAAATGACAATATTATTTTTTGAGATGGTGAATTCTTCAGTAGACATTTAACAACTTTGTCATCTGGGCATTGGTCCCAATGAGTGCCCATGGTGGATGAGTTGGCTTGGTAGGTATAAGGGCAAATTGGGGCCAGGATTGGTACTAAGTTGGCATAGAAGAAAGGACTGCAGATGCTGAAGGTCAGAGTCGAGTGTTGCTGGAAAAGTACAGCAGGTCAGGCAGCATCCGAGGAGCATAAGCCCTTTATCACTAAGTTGGCATAGGGACTATGAAGGACTATTGGAGATGTATAAGGAGCCATAGAATGTGGGTAAAGGACATGAGGTCTCATGATGGGTAAGATGAGTACGTCAGGGGATGAAATAAAAGCCCGAGGGTTTTTGTTTTATTGCTTTCTAAAAAGGACGTAGTACACTGATGCTAGCCTTCTACCCAACCAGGTCTGTCCCTGGTATTCACCACACCCTTTCCAGGGTCCCCCATCATAACTTCCAGAAACTTCCCTCCCTGGAAAAAATCTGACGTTTCAAAGCACTCTCTCCTGGCTGTTGGTTTGTAGAGCTGGGACAGCTCCCAACATAGTGATCCAGACCCAGGAGCAAACTGCGCAACCCATCCCATTCTATTTGACATAGAACATTGAACAGTACAGCGCAGGAACAGGCCTATTGGCCCACCATGTCTGTGCTGACCATGGTATCATCTTAAACTAATCCCATCTGTCTGCACATTGTCATATCTGGCTCAGTGGTTAGCATTGCTGCCTCGCAGTACCAGAGACCCAGGTTCGATTCCAGCATCGGACAACTGTCTGTGTGGAGTTTGCACATTCACCCCATGTCTGCGGGTTTCCTCCGGGTTCTCCAGTTTCCTCCCACAATTCAAAAGATGTGTAGGTGAGGTGAATTGGCCATCCCAAATTGCCCATAGTTTTCAAGGATGTGTAGGGGGTAAATAAACAATAATAGGGAAGGGGAATGATCTGGGTGGGTTACTCTTCGGATGGTCAGTGTGGACTTGTTGGGCCGAAGAGCCTGTTTCCACACTGTAGGGATTCTATGAACAGTCAGGCTGTGTGGCCTGGAGGGGAAATTGCAAGTGATTATAATCCCCAATGTCTGGATGGTAGCAGTGTGGGTTTGGAAGATGCTCTTTAAGGATCTTTGGTGAATTTCTCCAATAAATCTCATAGACACTGCAGCTTCTGAGCAATGGTAATGGAGAGAGTGAATGCTTGTGAATATGGTGCCAATCTAGTCTGCTGCTTTAACCTGCTTCTTGACTATTGTTGAAACACTACCCATCCAGGTAAGTGCAGAGTATTTCATCACATTCCAGACTTATGCCTTGTAAATGGTGGTCAAGCTTTTGGGACTCAGGAGGTGAGTTACTTGTTGCAGTATTCCTCACCTCTGAACTGCTATTCCAGTCATAGTATTTATATGGCTGGCTAAACTTAATACCTGGTCAATGGTAAATCCCAGGATGTTGACCGTGGGTCATTCAGAAATGGCAATGCCATGGAATATCAAGGGGTGATTGTTGGATTCTCTTGTGTTAGAGGTCATTGCCTGTGATGTGAATATTGTGTGTCACTTGTCAGCCCAAACCTAGATATCGTGCAGGTCTGCTGAATTTGGAAATGGACTGGTTAGATTAGATTAGATTACATTACAGTGTGGAAACAGGCCCTTCGGCCCAACAAGTCCACACCGACCCGCCGAAGCGAAACCCACTCATACCCCTACATTTACCCCTTACCTAACACTACGGGCAATTTAGCATGGCCAATTCACCTGACCCTGCACATCGTTTTGGACTGTGGGAGGAAACCGGAGCACCCAGAGGAAACCCACGCAGACACGGGGAGAACGTGCAAACTCCACACAGTCAGTCGCCTGAGGCGGGAATTGAACCCGGGTCTCAGGCGCTGTGAGGCAGCAGTGCTAACCACTGTGCCACCGTTACTTGGCTTTGTAGCATTATTGCTAGATTATTAATACAGAGACCCAGATTCTGGGGATCTGAGTTTGAATCCTAGCCATGGCAAATGGTGGAATTGGATTTCAATAGAATTCTGGAATTGAGAATCTAAAGATGATCATGAAAGTGTTATTGACAGTTGTGGAAAAAAATCTGGTTCACTAATGACCTTTTTGGGTAGGCAAATGCCATCCTTACCTCGTCTGGTCCACATGTCACTCCAGACCTATAGCAAGATTGTTGATGCTGAACTACCCTCTGGGTAATTTGTGGATGGGCAATAAATGCTGGAGTAGTCAGCAATGGCCGGCAACCTGTGAATGAATAAAACAAAACCTGAGGACTTGTGAAGATTGATTTATAACAGAGATTTTCAACTGTGGCAAGGTGCTGAAAAAATTCTCAGGAAGCAGCAGTGCTTCACACTGCCTCCCAATACCATGCACACGTAGAAATTCAGCACCACATACATGTGGAAAATGGGAAATCCACTCATTATGCAGCTTGCTTATACATGCATAGGTCCAAACATTCAGTGTGAGCATGTACAATGATCAAGGACCATATCTCTGGGAGTGACAAGAAACAGTGTATGTGCAATAAAGAGGCATGTAATTGTTCAAGGATAGTTGAAGTGACTTGCCTGGGCACGTTTCTACATTAATGCAGATTTTGAAGTGAATATTTTTGGGATTTATCTTAGTCAAACCTCAGATCTAAATCTTAGAATAGATTCTAAAAAGAAATGGATTAATTGTTGTATGCACCATGTTGCAAACCTGTCTAGTATTTATCACAATAGAAATGTAATGATTTTGAGCAATCAATTCAGTTGAAAAAAGTGGGTGTGTCATAAATTTTGTTTGTCTCATTGAAGTATGCCTGATATATTGCTTTATAACACTAGTGAAAATCCAATGTCGAAACTGTTTATGAATCTCGTGCTAACTTTTGGCCTGATGAAAAATGAAGATCTCTGCAACAGATTCAGTGGGAAAGGAAGAAATATGAGGGAACAATAAACCATGTCTGCCAAGTGCAGCATTTGTTTTAACAAACATATTCTTCAAGATCTTGGAGGTCCTGGAGAAGATATCCTCTGGGACTTGCTGCAAATTCTTTGATGATCTTATTTCTTAAACCCTTGTAAGAGACCACATATTTTTCATTTTTTGGAACTATAAACTAAAATTGAAATTGGACTAATATAAATAAATAATCAAGAACCTTTTCCAACTTTAAAATCATGTGATGCATATTGTTGAAGTCTGCAATATAATGTGCTTTTTGGAAGCAAGAGGTGGGACTGTCGTGGAAATTAAATTGACTCGACTCAACTATTAGCAAGAGCAAAGAAAAGAGGCGATTTATACTTCTCTTGGTCTTCTTGCTTCGATCTGTTGCGGGTACGAGATGCTACCCGTGATTCAGCAGACCCTGAGGTGGCGGCCGCTGACGTGGAACCTTCGCCAGGCGGATATCTTAGGCGGCTGTAGGTCTCGGAGGGAAGTCATCAAGGTCAGGATCCAAAACAGACTTAAGACACTGTACACCTTCGTTAAGTTGTTTTCCACGTGCGTCTGCATGTGCGCTGGTGTTTGTACGTGTATTTGATCTAACCTTTACATGAGATTTCCTTTCCCTGATATCAGCCTCAGCCTTCCACATGTTATAAGCACTCCAATTCACAGGTTCTATTTTTCCCTTCCATTTCTCCTTCTCTCTC
Source organism: Chiloscyllium plagiosum (assembly GCF_004010195.1). Taxonomy (NCBI): domain Eukaryota; kingdom Metazoa; phylum Chordata; class Chondrichthyes; order Orectolobiformes; family Hemiscylliidae; genus Chiloscyllium; species Chiloscyllium plagiosum. The sequence goes on along the minus strand of NC_057721.1, from coordinate 40,448,688 downwards.
TCCTCCAACTTCGACCTCAATATTTCCCGATTTGGAGATGCCGGTATTGGACTGGGGTGTACAAAGGTAAAAACAATGACTGCAGATGCTGGAAACCAGATTCTGGATTAGTGGTGCTGGAAGAGCACAGCAGTTCAGGCAGCATCCGAGGAGCTTCGAAATCGACGTTTCGGGCAAAAGCCCTTCATCAGGAATAAAGGCAGAGAGCCTGAAGCGTGGAGAGATAAGCTAGAGGAGGGTGGGGATGGGGAGAAAGTAGCATG
>NC_057721.1:40441333-40446367 GCF_004010195.1 Chiloscyllium plagiosum | reverse complement strand
GTACTTTCAGAGTTACATTGCACTTTGCTCAAAAACTGCATACGTTCATGTAGAGCTCTGAGCTCAAAAACTGCATGAATTTATGTAAAACTCTGTTATCTCACTTTTTAGATTGTAATCAATCTAAACATCTGGTCATAGACAGAGAACACAGGGGGCTAACACCTTCAACATATTGTCTAGCTATCACCATTGTTAACAGCTAACCCGAGAATGCAACTTTTTAAAAAAAGGGTTTTGTGATTTACACATGAAAGAAGTTAAACTATCACTATATTCTAACAGATGAAAGGCTTAACAGACAATCAATTTTTCAATGTATAATTTCAGTTACATCGCACTGCAAATTTTTGCTATAAATTCTGTGTTAAGATTGAGCCCTCCACAATCACCTGATGAAGGAGCGTCGCTCCGAAAGCTAGTGTGCTTCCAATTAAACCTGTTGGACTATAACCTGGTGTTGAGTGATTTTTAACTCAATATTTCCAACTGCCTTTTACTAAAACTTCCTCCCATTAGAAAACCACATTCCTTAATCCACAATTCTAACTGCTTTACAGACTCTGGGCCGTAATTATTTCGTGTATATTGTATTTTTGGTTGACCATTCCAAGTCCTCTGTGGATCCTTTTTTTGTTTGCTCTTGCCAGAGCCCATTTTCAGCATTACTGGAAAAGTGTTCAGCGCTCTCTCTCTCTCTCTCACACACGGTACTGTTATCTTTTTCCTTTTACTTGCTTTTTACCTCTAGAGGTCCCCCCTCGCATCGGGCGCATCTGCCTCAATGCCTTGGTTTTTGTAAACCAAGAAACGACGTACTCAGTACGTCTTTGGTCAGTCCAACTCAGCCAAGACTTGGCGGTTCCAAGTCTAAAACCACCCTTAAACTTGCTGTCTTTAAACACTCTAGAGACGGCAATCCCCTTCCCTTGGGTTTTGCTCAAATACCATGCGAGAGTTTACTGAACCCTTTTCTTGCTTTATTTATTCTCTTCGAATGAGTCTCTATATAGGATTACTTAAGCCACGACTCTTACCCCGACTCTATTCGATTCAAACCCTGGTCCTCTCACGCAAAAAGGGGCCAATTCAGCGCTCGAAATGAAGTGAAAGACCTTCAAGGTGCTGGCACCTGTGACTCCTGGGAATCCTCAGAATCTCTCCCAGTCACGGGGTCCCGGGACGAGCCCCCAAGTTTACTGTCGTGGAAATTAAATCGACTCGACTCAACTGCTAAAAAGGGCAAAGAAAAGAGCTTTATTAATTTTAACCTCTGCAATGCAGAGGGACCAATACACTTGGCAAAAATGCCTTGTGTAAGGGCACTTGAGCATAATTAAGAAACTCTTATTATACTATTCTTATCATCGTCTCAAGGACAAAGACTGGGAAAACTCAAGTTGTAATTTTTTTCATTCCTTTGTTGTAGACATACTGTTCTTATATTTTCCTTATTGAATGTTTACAAAGTTCAAACAAAGACAAGCTGTCTCCTCGACTGCAAAGTTGGTTTGCAAAGTTCAGCACAGTATTAAATTCAGAAAAACATTTCAGATTTCACAGTAAATGTTAAATTTATTAATTTTCCATTACAGGGACGTTCTGAGACTAAATAGAACCAAGAGTATTTTATGGACATTTTGCCAGAAAACAGCTCCAGGTGGATGAGGTGCAGTGTGTTAAAAACTACAGTGCTTGAAAAATATCCAGAGTCAATAGACAGTATCCCTTTCTCCCTTGTGGAGAAAGAAACAGGAAACTCAAGGAAGCCTAAATAAATAATTCAACAAGGAAAGGCCCAAGTTCACCATCAGCAATTGAATTGAAGGATGACCATAATTGTACGGAAAAGAGTATCGCCTCATGCAAAACTCTAAAGGAATATGAGAAGAAAATAACACTACACCATGTGATCTGGATTTGTGATCCTTAGTATTTTGTTTTGCCTGCCTATATTCTTTTCCAACCAGGCCATATGTTTAAACCATTTATCTTTAGTCTGTGTTAATTATCATTATGAATATGTTTTGTAGTTTTGAAGGGGTATAGTTTAAGTTGCATAAATTAGAAATCTTGACTTTTCACTGTCCTTTACTTAGAATGGATCGAGTTATTTTTACTGTTACTTAAGGAACTTGGTGTATATTGTTTCTGTCTAGAGTAGCAGTCAGTCAGGCAGGCAAACTGGTCATTTTGGTGGTCTCAATGGGATTTTATACATTTTGTGATGACTTATGGAACAATTATTAGTGTACTTTTCCGGTTAGGTCATGACACCCTCTAGCCATCACCCAATCAACAATTATTGGTGTACTTTTTCAGGTGCCTCTAAACCTGTTGCTGTCATTCACAGCTGCCTCTCTCATCCTCTAAGCAATGTCTCTGGTGGGGTCCACCACATTTATGCAAAAGAATCTGAATGAACTCAGATCGAAGCACATTTTTGTAGTAAGTGGAGGGTCAGTTGTACATAGATTGTGATAAAGCAGAAGTATTAACTACATGCTCCTCACTAAATTTTGTTACAGTTACTAGAGGAAATACAAGTACAGGTACTGCAGGTATCACTTTGCCTATTGGGATAATGAAGAATACAGGATTATATCCCAGAAACACTACTTAAGAAAATAAAGGGACTAGGATTGGAATGGGTAGATCAGTGGCTGAATGTTGGAATTAGTATTAAATAGTTAAAATAGGAAACAAACACGCAAAAGGGACACATCATGACAATTGCTATGATCCTCCTTACATTACTTTATCATACTGGCATTAAGGGTTTGTGGGCAATCTCTGGAAATATTTTGCATTAATCAAGCATTTGCATGGATTTTCAGATGTTTAAAGCAATGGGGCTCCTGGATTTCTAAAGCTCAAGAGGTTTTAACTCTTTCAAACCAGTTGATTTAGTGCACGATAACCATGTAAAATTTTCTCATTTTGCTTTTGCTCACCTTTTATTGTACAAGTCTGAGCAGACTGGGTACAATTGAAGAGTTCAGTCTCATTGCAGTTGCAAATTTAATTTGGGTGAATACTCTGAACAAACTCATTTGCTCAGTGTGCATCAACAGCTGCCCTTGTTATTTTCACCACAAAGCAACTGTGCAAACAAGGTTGTGTCTCTTGTGTCTTTTATCGGAATCCATCTAGTCTGTCTGAGCTATCCTGTGCAAATCCTTTAGATTTAGTTTTCAATTGGTTGATATTGACCTGACTAAATCTCTTCAAAATATATGAAGAAGACAACCTTGATCCCAACATATTTGTATTTTTACAGGCAAGTGTAAGCATTCCAGATACAATTCAATTAGTCAAACTACTAGGCTTGAGGTGAAACACACATTATTCTTACACTTCTGCTAAAATAAAACAAAATAAGAATTAAAAAAAATAGCTTAACTGTAACTCTATCAATACACTTTAAAAATAACATATGTTTTAACTATTACTAATCAACAGTTCCAAAATAGTAATATCCCATAAACACATCCTTGGCAAAGGCAAATTCAGTAAAAATAGATTGCCTCACAGGCAAGTTCCTCCCATCCGGGAGGAATGATCATTAAGAGAAAACTCTGGCAGGAATAGAGAGAAATCCAACATTTCGCTATAGCAAGGAGAGATGCATAGCAGCTTTCATACCCTAACAGCAGCTGAAAGTTAAACTAAAATCCTGGTTCTGTGGGAGCTTAACCCCACCCATTTATGATGCTTCTATTGTTCCAACTTTGAAAAACAAACACCAAGGCCTCACAGCTGTTTACTCTATTGGCTTGGAACAGACTGCTCTATAACTCTGTCTCTACCTATCTTCATAAAAAAAAGGACAAGATACACCCCTAAAAGCCATAGTTTGCTTGTTGTGTGACGATACTATCAAACCTGAATTTCTGAGCTCTATTTAGCATAAACATAAGATTCAACAACATTAACTCTTCTGCTTTCTATTTCTATATTTTCTAGATCCTTCAAAACTTCATTTCTTTTCCAGGATTCTATAAAAGGTAAGATTTAGATTTGCTTTATGCACATTATTATCTTTTTAATCTTCAATTCCTGCAAACCATTCACTGGGTTCAGAGACTACTAATGAGAGTTTTTAAATATACATTCTTGAGATGTGAGCATTGCTGGGAAGGTCAGAATTTACTAATACCCTAATTGTCCCAAGAAGATAGTGATTTCATGAGGGTAGATGATTGCATGTAGATTTGAAAATTAGACACTCTACGACACATATACAAGATATTTTAAAGGTACACTCTGTGTTTGAGCTCAGAGTTCTACATGAATGTATGCAGTTTTTGAGCAAAGTGCTTTGTAACTCTGCGATTACAAATTCACCCCACAAAATATATGTGCGCATGTGGGTCTTTGTGTGTGTGTGTGTGTGTCTGGGGTGGGGGTTGTGAGTGTGAGAAAGTGTGTGTGTGTGTGTGTGTGTATAGTGAGTGCAGAGTGTCTTAAGTCTGTGAGGGGGTGCATGTGTGAGTGTGGGAGTGTGTGCGTCTATAAGGAGAAAGTGAGGACTGCAGATACTGGAGATCAGAGCTGAAAATGTGTTGCTGGAAAAGCGCGTCTGTGTGAACCTGTGTCCGTGTGTGAAGGTCCAGGACATTCAGCCTCGGACCTTCGGGTGACCATCCTCCAAGGTGGACTTCGGGATAGGCAGCAGAGGAAAGTGGCCGAGCAGAGGCTGATAGCTAAGTTTGGTACCCATAGGGAGGGCCTCAACCGGGACCTTGGGTTCATGTCATATTACAGGTGATCATCATTGTACTACACACACACACACACAGATATTCCTACACACTCATACACACTCTCACATACACACGGACACAGGTTCACACAGACGCGCACACAGACACCCACACACACCCTTATAGACACACACACTCCCACACTCACACCCTCACAGACTTAAGACACTCTGCACTCACTACACACACACACACACTTTCTCATACTCACAACCCCCACCCAGACAGACACACACACAGACAGACAAAGACCCACATGCACACATAT
>NC_057721.1:40437055-40441141 GCF_004010195.1 Chiloscyllium plagiosum | reverse complement strand
TTACGATTGAGCCCTCCACAATCACCTGATGAAGGAGCGTCACTCTGAAAGCCAGTGTGCTTCCAATTAAACCTGTTGGACTATAACCTGGTGTTGTGTGATTTTTCACTTTGTACACCCCAGTCCAACACCGGCATCTCCAAATCATGACTGTTCAATGTGGTTGCTTTAATGAGGGACAATTTCAAGACGTTACATGAAATGGGAGGGTAGTTTCATTATGAATGTGTATTAAAGGTTCTGAAGGACCATTGTGCCAAATGTCACATTGCAGAGGTATGATTTTTTTAATCAGATGAGAGAAAGAGGGAGAAACAATACAATTTATAATCGATTGAGGGAGGTGTTGGATGAGTTGGATGTGATGAATTGGAACAATCAAATGATGGATCAGAAAGTCCAACAATGCAAGTTAAATATGTTCAAACTAGAAAGAGGAAGTGACAAAATATCAGCTGCATTGGAACCACTGAATGAACAACATTACAGTATAAAACATGGTCTACCTCCTCACCAGCACAATGAAAGCTGAGGTTAACACAATGAAATCCAGGTTCACATAAATGTCAACAGCAGAAATCTGAGAGAACGTATTTCAAATGTAGCAGCTTGAATCACTACAGAAGAGATTCTTGCTTCTCCCCTAAATGAAAGATACACAGAACATATGCAGGCAAAAGCATTTTGCCAAGAAGAGCAGAAGACAGGTTAAACAGACTGGGAAGTTGAGCAAACCATGTAAAGGAAAGACAAATGGAAGTCACACAACTGTGAGCTGAGTTGAAGAAGATGCGGAGAAACAGGTCACAAATAGTAATCGTGGACACATGTTTTCTGTCAGCTTGAGCACTCATGAGGAAATTCTAGTGGCTGTTGGTGGTATTTAAAGGAGTGCTATTGTAAATTCAGACAGTGGCCAGAATGTCACTGAAAGAGAATTTTGGGATAAATTGAAGACAAAGAGAATCAAGTGCACGTATTGAAAATTTATCAAAAAGCTCAATTTTTATACATCTAAACTCAATTTCAAACTGTTGGGTGCTTCGCTGTGGGCAGGAATGGAGAGGCAGAATTTGGTGATTGCAGAGGATGATGGAGCCTGTTTTGAGCTGAGGAGCTTTCGGACTGCTATGTATCAAATTAAAAGAGTATTCTCTGAAACCCTATGGGAAGCATAGAGAGGAATCTGGGTCAGTACTTCAAGAAGATGGGAAGTTCCATAACCATCAAATAAGATAGCTATTGACAAAAATGTGAAGCTTTTAACTCATCCTTTACGTAGAACAGATTTTAAGACCATAAGACCATAAGACATAGGAGTGGAAGTAAGGCCATTCGGCCCATCGAGTCCACTCCGCCATTCAATCATGGCTGATGCGCATTTCAGCTCCACTTACCAGCATTCTCCCCGTAGCCCTTAATTCCTCAGAGACAACAAGAATCTATCAATCTCGGCCTTCAACTGGACTTCATTGAGTTGTAGAAATGAGTTGAGTTGCTATAAATGTGTTTTGCTTATTGCTGATGTCTTTTCGAAGTGGATTGCGTTCCTCATATGTTAGACCTGTCATTCCAGGGATCATCCGTGTGAATCTCAGCTGGACACGTTTTGATGATAAGTTGAGGCAAAGATCAAGGAACTGATCAATTGAAACATCACAGTTGATTGACCAATACAGTGTGTGAGTCCGATTGTAGTTGTGCCTAAATCAAGTGGTTACATTAGGTTCCATTTTGATATGTAGCTGGTTAATGAGTCAAAGTGAGGCTGAGATTTTCCAATGGCAGTAAGTGTCTTAGATATATCTTAAATGGTATCCTATTGTAGATGTTATCTTAAGTTATTTTATGCTTCTCAGCTCATTATCTATGCAAACAAGATGTGGTGTGAGTTTCTCAGTTAATCATGTGGCAATTGTACTGGGATTTCTCATCACTGGCCAAACCTTGAATTGAGGATCTTGGCACCATATTGAAAGGTCATCTGGATGCCACTTCACTCGCAGTGAGCCAGGAATGTCACAGTAGCCTGTGGTGGTCATCCCCAGAAGCCCAAGAATGACTGCCAAGTAGTCAGAGCTCACTCTCAAGTTCACTGATGCTGCTATGCAAATGCTGCTAAATAGAGTCATCAAAAGAAGGGCCATCCCAATCCCAGAGAATGGCACCAGGAGGTCATTACATCAATTCCATCCAGCCTCAGGAGGCAAGCAGTGCCACCAGAAGATGATTGGCCTCCTGTGCAGTGCAAATACAAATGGCATCACGTTTCTCTCTACTCCCTACACTCGCAGATACATTACTCAGTCTCACTCAGACATTGCACAGGCATCTCACAAAGCCCCAGCATCACATGCAATGTGTGCACTCAAGGGCTCAAACCCACCTAATACACTCAAACAACTAACCCTTCCTGTGCATTGTGCTTCCTACTCATCACTGTGCATAGTTACTCATGATAACTAGTGTTCCAGCGTCCACTCACATTCAATCCTTCTCTTTATCCATTGCAGCAGCACCTGTGAGGAGGAAGCCTGTGAACCCTCACAGCACGCACCAGTCAGACTCCTTCCACCCATACAGAGAACTTACCGAGATGACAGTCTCTATTTAGATTAGATACAAGGGTACAATCTGGTGGAGAGCACATCACTGGGATATGTCTGTAGTTGGCAGAAGAAGATACATCCAAAGTTTTGGATACTCAGAGGACTGCTGGAGACCAGGCAGCTCGATGCAGAAGATGTCCCCCTGTACTTGACCATAAGTAACATGATCTTGCAGAGTGAGGGAAAGGAACATAAGGCAGGTAAGGCAGAGGCCTTTGGTAGATTAGCATAAAAATGGTGGAGTCCTTCCATGTTCTCTCTGGTATGGTGGCTCTGATATGACAGCACTTTTCTGACTCCATGAAAAGGGGGTTTTGGATTCCCAGATCCATCAGGACATTTGGTGTCTGTCAGATATAAGCTCATATCTACCCCTCAACACAATCGCAATGGGAGCACAGCTCCAATCGCAAGGCAAGAACATAATGAGGCATCTCAATATCATTTCACATACCCTTCTTGAGAAAGAGACAAGGTGCCTCTCCACTTCCCTTTTATCAGTGACTCTAGTGTCTCCAGCAACTCAGGCTGAGGAATCTGCAACTCCATCTGTGTGGGACATGCTGAGAAGGTCAGGAGCACATCAGAGCCAGTCTAGCAAAGTCTCCGATATCACCAGGATGTGCATGTCAGCAGGCTCCCTCCAGACCAGATGAAGATGTCTTTTTTTGTTCATTCATTGACTAGGTCAGCATTCACTGCCCATTCCTAATTAGCCAGAGAGCATAAAAGAGTCAACCATGTCGTTGTCAGTGTGAAGTCACATGTAGGCCAGACCGGGTAAGGATGGCAGCTTCTTTCCCTAAAGGACATTAGTGAACCAGATGGGCTTTTTCCTGACAATCAACAATGGTCATAATTAGACTTTTAATGCCAGATTTTTTTTAATTGAGTTCAAATGCCACTATCTACAATGGTGGGGTTTGAACCCCGGTTTACAGAACATTTCCTGGGTTTGGGATTAATAATCTAATGATAATACCATGAGGCTGTCACCTGCACTGAAACATCCACGTCAGTGTAACAGGTAAAAACAATGACTGCAGATGCTAGAAACCAGATTCTGGATTAGTGGTGCTGGAAAAGCACAGCAGTTCAGGCAGCATCCGAGGAGCAGCGAAATCGACGTTTCAGGCAAAAGTCCTTCCTCAGGAATACAGGCAGAGTGCCTGAAGGGTGGAGAGATAAATGAGAGGGTGGGGAGAAAGTAGCATAGAGTACAATAGGTGAGTGGAGGAGGGGATGAAGGTGATAGGTCAGGGAGGAGGGTGGAGTGGATAGGTGGAAAAGAAGATAGGCAGGTAGGACAAGTGATGGGGACAGTGCTGAGCTGGAAGTTTGGAACTGGGGTGGGATGGGGGAAGGGGAAATGAGGAAACTGGTGAAGTCTATATTGATGCCCTGGGGTTGAAGTGTTCCGAGGCGGAAGATGAGGCGTTCTTCCTCCAGGCGTCTGGTGGTGAGGGAGCAGCAGTGA
>NC_057721.1:40413289-40436829 GCF_004010195.1 Chiloscyllium plagiosum | reverse complement strand
GTTTGGAGGTGGTGGAAATGTCGGCGGATGATTTGGTTTATGCAAAGGTTGGTAAGGTGGAAGGTGAGCACCAGGGGCGTTCTGTCCTTGTTACGGTTGGAGGGGTGGGGTCTGAGGGCGGAGGTGCGGGATGTGGACGAGATGCGTTGGAGGGCATCTTTAACCACGTGGGAAGGGAATTTGCCGTCTTTATAGAAGGAGGCCATCTGGTGTGTTCTGTGGTGGTAACAACTAAGACAGCAGACAATACCTCAACTTCCTCAGGAGGCTAAGGAAATTTGGCATGTCCATAAGCACTCTTATAAATTTTTATAGATACACAAGAAAAGCATCCTATCTGGATGCATCAGAGCTTGGTATGGCAACTGCTCGGCCCAAGACTGTAAGAAACTACAGAGAATCGTGAACACAGCCCACACCACCACACAATCCAGCATTCCATCCATTGATTCTATATATACGTCCTGCTACCTCAGGCAGAGGTTAGAGAAGTTTGAACATACATACGAAAAGATTCAAGAACAGCTTTTTCCCTGCTGTTATCAGACTCCATAAAGGACCTCACAAATGTTAATTCTGATCTCTCTCTCTCTGTGTGTGTGGCTATAACACTGTATTATGCACTCTCTTCTGCTACCCTGATGCACTTTGTATGGTGCAATCTGCTTGTATAACATGCAAAACAACACTTCTCACTGTATCTCTGCATATATGACAACAATATATGACAACAATGATATCTAGGGAAGAAACCATGTCCTGGGATGTCCAATTGTTGGGCCCCAGTGCACTTTATCGAAGCAATGGTGCAATCTGTCCTACCTGTACTCGTAGATAATAAAGAAATGGCAGATAAAACTAACAAATACTTTCCTCTATCTTCACAATGGAAAATACAAAAAAAATTTCCAGTATTTATTGCAAATCAGGAGGTTGAAGGGACAGAGGAACTCAGTGAAATGACCTTCACTAGGAAAGCAACACTGAGCAAACCGATAGAGCTGCAAGCTGATAAGTCCCTCAGTCCTGATAGGCTTCATCTCCAATCTTACAAGAGGTTGCCAATGAGGTATGTTTATGCTAATTTTCCAAAATTTGCCAGGTTCCAGGGGAATTCCATCAGAACGTAACAAATATGCCACCTTCAGTGAAGAGGGTTAGGAGGCCAAAACAGGAGACAATCGGTCTGTTAACCTGAGTCTGTTACAGTATAGGGAAGGTTTTAGAATCAATCATTAAAGAGATTATAGCTGGACACTTTTGAAAACTCATGGTAATTCGGAAGAGTCAGTGTAGTTTTACGAAAAGGTAATTGTGCTTAAGAAAATTATTGGAGTTCTTTTAAAGACTAACTTACATGTTGGATAAAGGGGGGCATGTATACTTGGTTTTCCAGAAGACTTTTGACAAGGTACTACATAAATGCACAAATTAGGAGCTCATGATCAAAGAGGTGAAATATTAATATGGAGATAAGATTAGCCGGCTGTCAGAAAACAGAGTATAGATAGCTCAAAATTTTTCTGATTGGTAGGGTGTGATGAGTGCAGTCATAGAGTCATAGAGATGTACAGCATGGAAACAGACCCTTCTGTCCAACCCGTCCATACCGACCAGATATCCCAACCCAATCTAGTCCCACCTACCAGCACCCGGCCCATATCCCTCCAAACCCTTCCTATTCATATACCCATCCAAATGCCTCTTAAATGCCCCTCATAATTTTGTAAAACTCTATAAGGTCACCCCTCAGCCTCCGGCGCTCCAGGGAAAACAGCCCCAGCCAGCTCAGCCTCTCCCTATAGCAGTCCTATTGGAATCTGGACTGTTTTACAATTTGTATCAATGACTTCAGCTGAATAGCCTTCTTCTGCTCCTAATTTTTATAATCATAAATATTTATCAACACAACATCACTGAATTAAAGATCGAAGATAAGACCTAGTTTCAATTCAGAAAATACGTTGAGAAATTTAGATATGATATCCCTCCCCTCACTGAACATTATTGAGGTTACAATAACAAATTAAGCAATCTGGACATGTGCTCTATAAACTGGGACAATGAAACACTAAGATTCTGAAAGATTTACAGAGAATACAAGCCCAAGTTAGTGGGAAAGAGTTTAGAACTATTGTTGAAATTCATCCCTGGCTTCACATTATTTCTCATTTTCCTAATGTTACACAATTGATCAATTTATTCTACTTAATATCTATACCTTGTGCTGAGTGATTCCAAGCTTTGCTTATACATATATTCACTGTAATTCTAAGGTCACAGACATAATCTGGGAGCTCAAAAGCATTGACAATAAAGCTCCTTATAATACCAGCCTCTGATTAGATGCTGGACCCTATTTTAGACAAAGAGCCTGAGAACTGTAAGATAAAGCAGCTTAAAGATTTTTATTTGATCTCATCCCAAATTTGTGTTTCAGTCTGCCGACTCAAGGGTTGGATGGGAATTTATAACTCATCAGACATGCAATGAGCAATCATGCCATGGGCTAAATGGATGCAGTGGGAAATCCAGATTGTGTTTCTGATTGGCTTGATCCAAGCCCCTGACTCATTGTAACTTGGAGCCAAAATACAGCAACTCCTACGCAGTCTAGGTACATATAAAAATTATACAACATGCATACCATTAAAAACGATTATGGCACAGTGATTATGTCCCCACCTCTGAGCCAGAAAGTCTAGGTTCAAGTCCCACTTGCTCCATCTCTGAACAGGTTGATTAGAAAATATATGCATACTATTACCAAAAAAATGGAGTTGAAGTTTATTATAAATGTAAACAAGTTAGGCTTTGTTTTAAAAATGTATTTATCTGTCTTGCAGATTGTGTCACTTAAGCATGGTTAAGTGAAAGTGTGGATGACTATAGTCATGTCATACTTCCTCTGTACAAGACAATAGTATTGTGCAGAAACCTAATAAATAATTAAAAGCAACCTGTACTTCCTTTAGGGGATTCATCATTCACCATGTGGAATGACTGCCAAGATTACACTCCCAAGGAGATAAGCAGTTGCTATGGGCAGAACATTCATGACTGTGACTGGTTCAGCTCATGGTATTTTTTATTAGTGTTGAGAGGAACTACGCTGTGTGACAAAGATCCTGCCATACCCTAATTGCTCAAACTGCTGTGTGTCATTAAGTAGGATGGTATACCAGCTTCTCTTCCATATGTGTATTGTCTGCATAAAACTAACTGGGATACATCTTCATTCTAAAACAAACTATGCATATAATGTCTCATGGGCTGAATAAAAAATACATCAAACCTTTTTGTGATAAGTCATTGCATTCTACTATCTCTCTTCTAATTAATAAGTTAAATCAAAGACCTCTAGATTGATCCTCCCCCTGAATGTTACGGTCACAGTCTTTTGAAATATCTTCTTCGGATTCGAAGTGTAAAGCTTGTGATGCTGCAATGTGATGGAGCATCAATGTATGGTACAGTTTGCAGAAACAGTGTAGATTCAGTTGTTAATCTATAGAAATGCCTAGTAATCAATACATGAAATCCTCTGTGTCTGCAAAATCACAAATTCATCTATCTGCGCTAAAAAATAAATCACATCAAAAGTCAACATTCACTGACAAAAATCATGTATCGGTATCCACGCCAGCAAATTTCATCATTTGCAAGGGGTCCACAGCAGTCTTGCACTCATTATCACCAGCTACACATTGATTGTTGATGCAATGCAGAACGTTCTGATGTTCCAACTGAGCACTTGAAGAACTGGTACCTTTTCTCTTTTTGTTTGTTTGATGGAATGGATTGAGCAGATGGACTGTGGTGGGTTAACACTTTGGTGATCAGGGGTTACCTGACTTGAGTTGATGGTAACTGACCAATGGGTCACGATAATCCCTCTGAATAGAGACAGCCCAAAGATGTTGAATGAGTTGGGCTTATTACTTGTAACTGTTATCACCGGTGTTGTGTCAACATTCTGTGGCAACATTGCAGTGTTCTGTTCAAGTTATTGGTCTGGAAAAAATTATGAAGATGCTGGGCTGCTCAAACATCAGAGGCCCTCTCCTGATCTCTCAGAAATACAAGATGTTAGGTTGGGCAGTGGCTTGTTTCCAAAAGTTACCAGAAAGGTGACATATTTAGACAGCAGTCTGCCTTTAGACTTGACTGAAGATGCTTTTTTTTTGTCAGGGTTTACACCCTTAGACTACATCTTTCCCGAGATATCCACAAGAAAATGGAGTTCTTTGCCCATAGCTGGGAGTTTAGACTACTGCATATCTGTGTCTAAACCTCCTCAGGCTTGTTTTCAAGCTTGACCATTATGGCAGCTGAAGCAGCTTTCTATGAGTTGTTCTCAAAGAGCTTTAACTACAACAGATATTTGGGCCCTCTTCATCATTAATTGCTCTCTTTAGAAAGAATTAAGAAGAAGCAAGTCAATAAAGGACAAAAACAACTTTGAAAATGCCATGGACAGTAAATATGACAAGAAGTGACAGATTGTTATATTTTCTGCATATTGCAGCAACACTGAAGAAGAATGACCACAAGATGGCAGTTTGAAGGCTGCTTGGTGCAATGAGAAAAAAAATCAAACCTTTACCTTTTGCACTAAATATGTAGTTTTAAAATAACCACTACAATAAGCATGATCTAAGTAATCTTCAAAGATCTAAACACATGATAATTCTGTTTTTTGTGTCCTGACTGCTCCAATAGGCTCTGATTTCTAGAGCTGGGCTCCAAGTCTCTAAGAAAACCATACTTGAAACATGGCTTGGTCAATATACCAGAGGAAGCTATTGGTGACTAATCACATGTTAAAGTTTTGCATCCTGAATAATTTGTCAGAATAGTGTTGATAGCACATCTTTTCTTACAGGACAGCACTGAAGGCAAGGATGAAATGCTGAGGTTAAAGAAGTCAAAGTAATGTTAATATTTTTTATTCACTCATGGTTTGTGGGCATTGCTAGCTGGACCTGCATTTATTGCCCATCCCTACTGTTATGACATGGACACAGACAATTGGACCAATTCAGTTTTCTATTTTTATATTTGTGATGCAGTAAAATGAAACCCTCAAAGACCCTCAAAATTGACCCCAATAGCTTCTATCCAGACCTTTTGAATAATCAATTCCAGACTCTGCAAATAATCAATTTTTGACATCAGGTCTGTAGCTTAAACAAAAGACTTTACAATTTATTAACAATTTGAGCAGAGCAAAAATTAAACAACAAAGTAATCCAGATGGTCGAAGCTATAAACCTAAACCTTTCTCTTCAGCCCCATTCACACAAAAGACAAACAAACATACACAGTTAAGGGAGAAAGAAAATAACAACATTGAGGGAGGATTCTGGGTAATCCAAGATGGATGGTGGGAAAAAGTTGTGGCTCCTTTTTTGAGGTATTTTAGGTATTGGAGCTGATTTCCTCAAAGTCCATGAGCAGTAATTATTGTTTTATAAGTTGTTACGTTGTTTTGGAACTTTGGGGAAAAAAAGATAAAAACAATAACACTTTAAAAAGGAGGAATAGAGGCAAAGACAGAGACCACATGGGCAGTGACAGAGAGAGAGAGAAAGTAAGCGTCACTGCTGTCTGTCAGAGCAGCGAATCTGCATAGCTACTGCTTTTGCTGTTAAAGTTCAATATTTCTGGACATGGGAGTGTGCCTAAGAAAAATTAACAAACAGCGAAATTCACAGCTGATCTTGGAGGAGCATGTGTAGGAGAGCTCACAGCACAGGAGCAGATAAGTGCATGGTTTTTAAGTGTAACCTTGCTGTCTTTTTTAATAGTGAGTAGAGTGGGTTCTTTTTGGTCATGTTTTATTGAGATCTGTCTCGATTAAAATTTATAAACATAAAACATAGGTATTAAGCTAGCCTGGAGCAGTAATTTTTAGAGCAGGAAGACTGTGCTGTTTTCAGGGTCTGTAGATTGAAGTGCAAAGATGGCCTTTAGGTGAGGTTTGTGCTCTTCCTATCAGATGTGGGAGATTAGGGAGAATTTCCACGTTATTGATGATTACGTCTGCATAAGTGTGTTTGGTTGAGAATCCTATCGGATCGCATGAATCGGTCGCAGCAGCAGTTAGAGACAAAAAGGAATTTACAGGAGTTAGGGGGTATGATTGATGGCAGTTATAGGAAGGGAGAAAAAAAACACAGGTAGAGTCAGGTAGATGGATTACCTCCAGGAAACGTAGGAGAAGGAGGCAGGTAGTGCAAGAGTCTTCTGTGGCTATCCCCATCTCAAGCAGGTATGCTGATTTGGAAAATGTAGGAGTGATGGACTCTCAGAGGAATGTAGCATGAAGTGCCAAGTTTCTGGTACCGAGACTGGCTCTAATATAATGAGAGGTATGCCCGGTTCCAAGTGATAGGAGACTTGTAATAAGGGATTTTCTAGTCAGAGGCACAGATAGATGTTTCTTCATTCAGAAGCGAGACATCAGAATAGTGTGTTGTCTCCCTGGTGCCAGGATCAAGGATATCTTGGAGATAGTGCAGAATATTCTCAAAAGGGCGTGGGTCCAGAAGGAGGTTGCTGTACACATTGGAATTAATGACATAGGATGGAAAAAGGATGAGATACTGAAGTTAGGTGGGAGTTTAAAAAGGAGATCCTTGAGGGTAGTAATATCCAGATTACTTCCAGTGCTATGAGCTAGTGAGGGTAGGAGTAGGAGGATAGAGCAGATGAATGCGTGGCTGAGGAGCTGGTAGAGGGGAGGAGGGTTCACATTTTTGGATCATTAGAATCTCTTCTGTGGTAGAAGTGACCTGTATAGGTAGGACAGATTGCACCTGAATTTGAAGGGGACTAATATACTGGCAGAGAGATTTGCTAGAGCTGCTCAGGAGGATTTAAACTAGTAAGGTGGGGGGGGGGGGGGGGGGGTTGTTGGGACCCAAGGTGAAAGGGAGGAAAGTGGTCAATCTGAGACTGGTACAGTTGAGAACAGAAGCGAATCATACAGTCAGGGCAGGCAGGCACAAAGCAGAGAACAAAGTAGGACTGGTAAATTAAACTGCATTTATTCCAATGCAAGAGGCCTAATAGGGAAGGCAGTTGAATTCAGGGCATGGTTAAGAACATATATCTGGGATATCATAGCAATTACAGAAACGTGGCTCAGGGATGGACAGGACTGGCAGCTTAATGTTCCAGGATACAAATGCTACAGGAAGGATAGAAATGTTGGGGGGGTTGCAAGAGAGGAGGAGTGGCATTTTTGAGAAAGAAAAGCATTATGGCTGTATTGAGGGAGGATATTCCTGGGAATATGTCCAGAGATGTTATTTAGGTGTAACTGAGAAATAAGAAGGGGATGATTATCTCATTAGGATTGTACTATATGCTGTTTTAGAAAATATAGAAGTGATGGACTCTCAGAGGAATGTAGCATGAACTGCCAAATGCTATAGACCATCCAATAGTCAGCAGGGAATTGAGCAACAAATGTTTAAGGAGATCTCAGTTGTTTGTAAGGATAATAGGCAGGTAATGGTAGAGGATTTTAACTTTACAAACATAGTTCTGCCATAGTGTTAAGGGTTTAGACGGAGACGAATTTAAGTGTATACAAGAATTTTTTTTTAAATTCAGTGTGTGGATGTACCTACAAGAAAAGGTGCAAAAGGAAATAAGGCAGGGCAGGTAACTGAGGTGTCAGTGGGGAGCACTTTGGGGCCAGTGACCATAATTCTATTAGTTTTAAAATAGTGATGGAAAAGGATAGACCAGATCTAAAAGTTGAAGTTCTAAATTGGAGAAAGGCCAATTTTGATGGTATTAGGCAAGAACTTTCAAAAGTTAATCGGGGTGGATATTCGCAGGTAAAGGGACAGCTGGAAAATGGGAAGCCTTCAGAAATGAGATAACAAGAGCCCAGAGACAGTTTTTTTTCTCTGTTAGGGTGAAAGGCAAGGCTGGTAGGTGTGGGGAATGCTGGATGACTAAAGAAATTGAGGGTTTGGTTAAGAAAAAGAAAGAAGCATATGTCAGGTACAGACAGGATAGATCCTTAGAAGAGTATAAAGGCAGTAGGAGTATACTTAAGAGGGAAATCAGGAGGGCAAAAAGGGGACATGAGATAGCTTTGGCAAATAGAGTTAAGGAAAATCCAAACAGATTTTATAAATACTTTAAGGACAAAAGGGTAACTAGAGAGAGAATTGGGCTCCTCAAAGTTCAGCAAGGCTTCCTTTGTGACAAACCGCAAGAGTTGAGGGAGATACTAAATGAGTATTTTACATCAGTGTTTACTATGGAGAAGGACATGGAAGATATAGCATGTGGGGACATAGATGGTGACATCTTGAAAAATGTCCATATTACAGAAGAGGAGATGCCGGATGTCTTAAAACACATAAAGGTGGATAAATGCCCAGGACCTGATCAGGTGTACTCCAGAACCCTATGGGAAGCTAGGGAAGTGATTGCTGGTCTCCTTGCTGAGATGTTTGGATCATCAATAGTCACAGGTGAGGTGCAGTAAAACTGGAGGTCAACAACACTCCCCAGGACCTTCCCATTAATTGTATAAATCCTGCCCTGATTTGCCTTTCCAAAATGCAGCACCTCACACTTATCTAAATTAAATTCCATCTGCCACTCCTCGGTCCATTGGCCCATCTGATCAAGATCCCATTGTACCCTGAAGTTACCTTCTTTGCTGTCCACTTCACCTCCTTTATTTAAGAAGAGTGGTAAGGACAAGCAAGGGAATTATAGACCAGTCAGCCTGACATTGGTGGTGGGCAAGTTGTTGGAGGGAATCCTGAGGGACAGGATGTACATGTATTTGGAAAGGCAAGGACTGATTAGGGATAGTCAACATGGCTTTGTGTATGGGAAATCTTGTCTCACTAACTTGATTGAGTTTTTTGAAGAAGTAACAAAGAGGATTGATGAGACAGAGCAATGGACATGATCTATATGGATTTCAGTAAGGCATTTGACAAGGTTCCCCATGGGAGACTGGTTAGCAAGATTAGATCTCATGGTATACAGGGAGAACTAGCTATTGAATACAGAACTGGCTCAAAGGTAGAAGACAGAGGTGTTGGTGGAGGGTTGCTTTACAGACTGGAGGCCTGTGACCAGTGATGTGCCACAAGGATTGCTGCTGGGTCCATTACTTTTTGTCTTTTATATAAATGATTTGGATGTGATTTGGTATGGTTAATAAGTTTGCCAATGACACCAAAATTGGAAGTGTAGTGGACAGCAAAGAAGGTTACTTCAGAGTACAGTGGGATCTTGATCAGATCAATGGACTGAGGGGTGTCAGATGGAATTTAATTTAGATAAGTGTGAGGTGCTGCATTTTGGAAAGGCAAATCAGGGCAGGACTTATACAATTAATGGGAAGGTCCTGGGTAGTGTTGCTGAACAAAGAGATCTTGGAGTGCAGGTTCATAGTTCCTTGAAAGTAGAGTCTCAGGTAGATAGGATAATGAAGAAGGTGTTTGGTATGTTTTCCTTTATTGGTCAGTGCATTGAGTATAGGATTGGGAGGTCATATTGCAGCTGTACAGGACATTGGTTAGGCCATTTTCAGAATATTATGTACAATTCTGGTCTCCCTCCTACAGGAAGGATGTGGTGAAACCTGAAAGGATTCAGAAATGATTTTGCCAGGGATGGAGGGTTTTAACTGTAGGGAGATCTGAGTAGGCTGGGCTGTTTTCACTGGAGTATTGGAGGGGTGACCTTATCGAGGTTTATAAAAACATGAGGGGCATGGATAGGATAAATAGACAAGGTCTTTTCGCTGAGGTGGGGGGAGTCCAGAACTAGAAGGCATAGGTTTTGGGCCAGAGGGGAGAGATTTAAAAGGGAACTAAGGGGCAACGTTTTCATGCAGAGGGTGGTCCATATATAGAATGAGCTGCCAGAGGAAGTGGTGGAGACTGGGACAGTTACAGCATTTAAAAGGCATCTGGAGGGTATATGAATAAGAAGGGTTTAGAGGGATATGGGCCAAGTGCTGGCAAATGGGACTAGATTAGGTGGGGATATCTGGTCGCCATGGATGAGTTGGACTTAAGGGTCTCTTTCTGTGTTGTACATCTCTATGGCTCTGTGACCAGATTATTTAAATGGTTTTCATGATGCTTTATTCCACAGGCATGGATGATTTTCTGAAGATCTTGATTAAGGACACCTTTACAGTCTACTCAGCAAAAGCAGTAATCCTGGTTTTCTATTTTCTGAACTTCCAAGAGTTGGTAAGGGAGGTTAGGTAGGGAACTTTCAAACCTTAATACTGTAGCATCAACAGCCAAATTAACTTTCTTCAAAAACACAGTCCAAACCCCATTTCAAACTCTGGCTGACCTTGTCCTCCACAACTCCCAGTTACCAGTCCAAATCAGCCATCTGCTTGAGCATAAGGTCTTTTTCAGATTTTACGGAAACGGTTTCCAGATACTGACCTAATTAATAAGTAACGTCTGCTATCTGTTTAAACATGATGCTCTTCCCTGGGTGATGAAGTGTTTGCAGAATTTTGATCAGGAACAAACCTGTAGGTAACTTCCAGGCCTGGGGTCTCAAATAAACAAAAGCTTGTTTGGCCTGTTTTCCTTTAAAGACAAGCTGTTACCCACAGTTCAAAAGTCATCTTTAGCTCACAACTCCCAGTTCACAGATCTAAACCTAAATAGGTAGAAGGATAAAATAAAAACAAAGAAAAATTAGTGAGGGCTCTATCACTAATTTCACTTGAGAATATGGTGGTGAGCTGTCTTCTGGAAGCACTGCAGTTCATTTGGTATCGGTAGAATTACAGTGTTGTTAGGATGAAGTTCCAAGATGTTGACAGTGACAGTGAGGAACAGTGACATATTTCCAAATTAGGACAGTGAGTGCCTTAGAAGGGAACTTGCAATTGGTGGTGTTTCCATGTGTCTGCTGCCCTTGTACTTCACAATAGTCGTGATTGTAGGTTTGGAAGGTGCTGTCTAAGAAGTTTTGGTGAATTTCTGCAGTGCCTCTTATGTACAGTGCACACTGCCACTTCTGAACATTACAGGTGGATGGAGTGAATGTTTGTGATGCCAATCAGGTTGGCTGCTTTTCCTGGATTCTGTCAAAATTCTTGAATATTGTTGGAGATGCACTCATCCAGGCAAGTGGAGAGTGCTCTATCCCACTCCTGTCATGTGCCTTGTAGAGTGGAATGGCTTTTGGGAATTAGGCAGAGATACTTGCTGCAAGGTTCCTGGCCTCTGACCTGCTTTTGTGGCCACCGTATTTACGTTACTAGTCCAGTTCCATTTCTGGTTAATGGTAACCCCCTAGGATGTTGAAAATGGGGGATTCTGTGATGATAGTGCCAGAGGATTTGAAAGTGCAATGATTACATCATGTCTTATTGGAGGTGGTCATTGTCTGGCATTTGTGTGTGACTGTTACTTGCCACTTGTCACCCCAAGAATTTTGTTTAGTGCTGAGGTACATCCATATAAAAGGCGAAAAATATTTAACTTGAGTTGGGTCTGCGTGTTCCGTTCATGTGAATGGAAAGATATGCTTCATTTTGCATCTGCTATTGTGTCCATAAAGCATAGGAGACTTATGCCAACATTCCAAAGCAATGATTCGAATCTCATATGCAGACTTAAAGGGTTAGAGGGGAACACATGTTTCAGCAGGATACACACTGCATTTCCCTTAGTTTGATTCCCATTCAACATTTAAAAGGATGATTAAAGTATGTGTGAGATCTTGAGAAATGGAACAAAAGAGGTGTGATCTAATCAATAGGCTGAAAAAGCCTCTCTAAAAGTAACCCAAAAATATTTTAAAAGATAAGGAGTGGGGACTAATTGCTATAGATAACAAATAATATTAAATAAACTAAGACAGCAATGAAGCAACAATTGCAGATGGCATCAGAAAGGTTTTTTCATATAGCTGCAGATCTGTCTTCAAGTATCACCTTATTGGGATTGTACTGTAGACCTGCCAATAGTCAGCAGGAAATTCAGAAGCAAATTTGTACGGAGATCTCAGTTATCCCTAATTATAGTAAGGCCGTAATGGTAGGGGATTTTAACTTCCCAAATATAGACTGGGACTGTCATAATGTTAAGCGTTGGATGGAGAGGATTCTGTTAAGTGTGTACAAGAAAATTTCCTGATTCAGTATGTGGATGTACCTCCTAGAGAAGGTGCAAAACTTGACCTACTCTTAGGAACTAAGGTAAGGCCAGTGACTGACGTGTCAGTGGGGGAGCACTTTGGGACCAGTGATCATAATTCTGTTAGATTCAAGATAATGATGAAAAAGTATAGATCGGATCTAAAAGTTAAATTTTGAAACTGGAGGAAGGGCCAAAACAATAGGAGTATACTTAAATAGGAAATCAGGAAGGCAAAAAGGAGACATGAGATAGCTTTGGCAAATAGAGTCAAGGAGAACATGGCAGCACAGTGGCTCAGTGGTTAGCACTGTTGCCTCACAGTGCCAGGGACCCTGGTTCGATTCCAGCTTCGGGTGATTGTCTGTTAGGCGTTTGCGCATTCTCCTTGTGTGTGCATGTGTTTCCTCCCACAATCCAAAGTTGTGCAGGTTAAGTGAACTGGCCAAATTGCCCATAGTGTTCAAGGACGTGCAGGTTGGATGCATTAGTCAGCTATAAATATAGGGTAGGGGAAAGTGTCTGGCTGGGTAACTCTTTGAAGGGTTGGTGTGGACTTGTTGAGCCAAAGGGCCTGTTTCCATACTGTAGGGATTCTATGAGAATCAAAAAAGAATTTTGCAAATACATTAAAGATTAAAGGGTAACTAGGGAGAGAATAGTGCTCCTTAAAGATCAGCAAGGCCACCTAGGAACTGCAGGAGATGGGTGAAATACTAAATAAGTATTTTGCATCAGTGCTTACTGTGGAGAAGAATATGGAAGGTAGAGAACTTGGAGAAATAAATAGCACCATCTTGAAAAATGTCCATATTATAGAGGAGGAAGTGCTGAGCGTATTTAAACACATAAAAGTGGATAAATCCCCAGGACCTGATCAGATGTACCCAATAACTTGTGGGAAGCTAGGGAAGTAATTGCTGGGCCCCTTGCTGAGATATTTGTATCAACGATAGCTACCTGTGAGGTGTTGGAAGACTGGACATTGGCTAACGTGGTGCTACTATTTAAGAAAGGTGGTAAGGAAAAGCCTTGGAACTAAAGACTAATCGCCTGACATCAGTGGTGGACAAGGTTTTGGAGGGAATCCTGAGGGTCAAGATGTACATGTATTTGGAAAGGCAAGGACTGATTGGGGATAATCAACATGGCTTTGTACGTGGGAAATCATGTCTCACTAATTTGATTCATTTGAAGAAGTAATGAAGAAGATTGCTGAAGGCAGAATGGTGGACATGATCCATATTGACGTCAGTAAGGCATTTGACAAGGTTCCTCATGGTAGACTGGTTAGCAAGGTTAGATCACATGAAATACAGGGAGAACTAGCTATTTGGATATAGAACTGCCTTAAAGGTAGAAGACAGAGGATGGTGGTGGAGAGTTGCTTTTCAGATTAGAGGCCTGTCACCAGTGGAGTGCCACAAGGATCGATGCTGGGATGGCTACTTTTCATCATTTACATAAATGATTTGGATGTGAATGTAGGAAGTATAATTGGTAAGTTTGCAGATGATACCACAATTGGAGGTGCAGTGAACAGCAAAGAAGGTTACGTCAGAGTACAACAAGATCTTGATCAAATGGGCCAGTGGGCCGAGGAGTGGCAGATGGAGTTTAATTTAGATAAATGTGAGATGCTGCATTTTGGAAAGGCAAATCAGGGCAGGATTTATACACTTAATGGTAAGGTCCTGAGGATTGTTGCTGAATAAAGAGACCTTGGAGTTTGTGATTTTGAAGAAGATTTGTAGCTCAGGTTGTGGATCAGGTTGGAAGTTTGCTCACTGAGCTGGTAGGTTTGTTCTCATACATTTCGTCACCATGCTAGGTAACGTCATCAGTGAGCCTCTGATGAAGCACTGGTATTCTGTTGAGCTTGCTATTTATTTGTTTTGGTCTGTTGTGTGATATCATTTCCAGTTCTTTCCCTGAGAGGTTGGTAAACGGGGTCCAAATTGATGTGTTTGTTAGTGGACTTCCAGTTTGAATGCCAGGCCTCCAGGAATTCCTTTGTTTAGCCCATCCCAGGATGGGTGATGTTTATTGATGTGAATAGAGCCGTCATGTCGAAAGAAACCATGACCTTGTCGTCCTCTACCTTGGTGTCTTTAATTATGTTAAGGAATTCCTGGGTGGAGTGGATGGATGGCTTGAATCTTCTGCTAGATGTTTCAGTTTGCGTTGCAGTTCCTTTGCTAGTCTGTATATCAGTGCACCAGAAGGTGAGACTCTGGATCTGAGGGGAACCCTTGTTTATATACCTTTGAAACTGGATGTGTTGGATCTTTCAGGTTTCATTCTTTGGAGGTCTGACATATTAATTTCATCTGTCTTGTGAAGTTTCCTCAGGGATGTTGTGGAGTCGGGTCCATCACCACCTGTTGGTAGGTGTCGGTATCTGCGAGTAGTGTGTTTGCTTTTTCAATGTATTGTGTTCTGTTCAGGATGACGGTCATGTGCCCTTTGTCTGCCGGTAATATATGATATTTCTGTCTTTACTGGTCCTTCCAGGGCTCTCCTTGCCAGTAAGTTGAGGGTGTTCCCTTCTTTCGTTCTGCTTAGTGTTGGTGCTACTGTCTGTCTGATGGCTTGCTGGATTTCTTCCATAAGTTTGTTGTCTTTCAGGGTGGATTCCAGCGCTGCCAGGAAGTCCCCGTGGTTGAAGTTCATCCCTGGTACTAAGGCGGCTTTTTCTGTGTCTATGAGTGGTTGATCCAACAGGTTCTTAATCCAAGTCTCTGAATTGTCTGTGTTATTGCTGTGCATGTGCTTGGCCAGTTTTTCTTGTAGAGCTAGTCTTTTCTTTGCCTTGGTCTGCTGTTGCTTAGTGTTGATGGCTCTTTCTAACTTACTTGTCTATTCATGGTCAGTCGCGTTAGTGTACAGAGTTTTGGTACAGATCTTGGAATGCAGGTTCATATTTCCCTGAAAGCTGAGTCACAGGTAGACAGGATAGTGAAGAAAGAATTTGGTATGCTTGCCTTTATTGGTCAGTGCATTGAGTATGGGACGTCATGTTGCACCTGTACAGGACATCAGTGAGGCCACTTTTGGAATACTGCATTCACTTCTGGTCTCCCTTCTATAGAAAACATTTACATGAATGCTGTCAGGATTGGAGGGTTTAAGCTATAAGAAGAGGTTTAATAGACTGGGACTCTCTTCCCTAGAGTATTGGAAGCTGAGGGAGTGACATTATAGAAATTAATAAAATCATGAGGGGCATAGAAAGGGTGAATAGCCAAGGTCTTTTCCCCAGGGTAGTGCAATCCAAAACTAGAGGGCATAGTTTAGGTTGAGAGGGGAAAGATTTAAAAGGGACCTAAGGGGCAACCTTTTTATGCAGAGGGTGATATGTGTCTGGAATGAGCTGCCAGAGGAAGTGGTGGAGGCTCCTACAATTACAACATTTAAAGACATCAGGATGGGTATGTGAATAGGAAATGTTCAGAGGCATATCGGTCAAATGTTGGCCAATGGGACTAGATTAAATTAGGATATCTAGTTGGCATAGACTGAAGGGTCTGTTTCCATGCTGTACCGCTCTATGACTCTGACGATTCATTTCTGGTTTGGTTAAAAAATATTCTGCAGGATGAAGATCTGTTTCTGTATTGAGGTTCCTGCTTACACCATTTGGAAACTCAAGTGGAGTGTGAACTTGTAATGTACAAGTTGATGGAGATACCAACTCAGGTAGTCATAGGATATGAATAGGAAGTAGATCAGAAAACAAAAAAAAAATCAGGGTATGCAGCATTAGAGGGAATTAGAGGATTATAACTTTCAATAAGGGTCAGGAAAGTTGAGGAAAAAAAGGAGTGCAGAGAGGTAGAGAAGCATTTGAGATGGCTGATGTGTTAAATAATTGGGCAACTGCTAAATAAAGAAAAAGATGTGATATAAAAGATCAGCAACGTACAAGAAAAGCAAACAGTGAGAGGAAGGAAGAGTGAAAACCATGAGAAATAATGAATCAAACAAACAAGGAAAAAGACATTGTGATATGATTCACAGCAGCACTGTAGCTTCAAAGAATATTTTTGCAGCAAAATATTTAATAAACAGAAAAATGTACCAGCAAATATATTTGGTTAGGAATGGAATTCAAAATCGAGAATATCAGAAAGGGTAAAACAAATACTCTGGGACAGATAAAAGCAAAATACTGTGAATGCTGAAAATCTGAAACAAAAACAGAAAGTGTTGGAGAACATCAGCGAGTCAGCAGACCCTGTGAAGGTAGGAACATTATGAATCCAAAATTATTTTTCTTTGGATTCTTTTCAGTTCTGAAGAAGAGTCATTAGACTTGAAATATTAGTTCTGTTTCTTTCTCCACATGGTACAAGAACTCCTCACTTCACATCTCCAACCATAAAGTAGCATGGAGTACTAAGGTGGCTCACCTGCAGTCTTGTAGTTACAACTAAAATGACATTCGCTCATGCAACAAATGGTGAAAAGTGAACATATATTTACAATGTTGTTTCGCCTGGGACCCACCTATATGCTTCACAAGATGTTCTTTCTTTCCCTCCCACTATGTCTCAGTGCAGACCCAGTGTCCACTACTGGGGTGAAGGGAGCCTGCCCTAAGTGGAGCCCATTGATGGAGAAGCTTTGTTCAGGTAAGTCCAGAGGTGTTTGTGGCTGGACAGCCCAAGCATGCTGACTATATCCTGCCCAGAAGTAGATTCAATCTCCTTGACTTAAGCTCCTACAGGGTTGAGAGTGAAAGGCCTGGTTACCTCTTGAGTTTCCTGAGAGGAGACATCTTGGGAGTTGAGGGGGGGGGATCTCTATGTGATTCCTCCTCTGGCCAGTAGAGGCTAGTCTGTTTGTGAGGTCAAGGTCCCATATCTTCCTGGAGGAGAAAGTGAGGTCTGCAGATGCTGGAGATCAGAGATGGAAATGTGTTGCTGGAAAAGCGCAGCAGGTCAGGCAGCATCTAGGGAACAGGAGAATCGACGTTTCGGGCATTAGCCCTTCTTCAGGAAGAAGGGATAATGCCCGAAACGTCGATTCTCCTGTTCCCTAGATGCTGCCTGACATGCTGCGCTTTTCCAGCAACACATTTCCATCTCCCATATCTTCCTGTTGCCTTTCCACTAGTGCTGAGCACCAATGGCTAGAGTAATGGAGTGCAGTGCCTATCCAGCAGATGCTGAGTGTGCTGAACCTGGCTCTCCATGGCAATTGCAAATCTGCCCAGGGAGGCAGCCACAAGCCAGAGGCAGCATAGTATAAACAGCATTGGTTTGAGTCCTCCAATCCATGTGACATTGTCCCCTGTGCCTCTGATATACCTGCTGCTCCTGTGTCTGTTTCTGTTTTTTTTGTGTGAAGTCATTAATTGCTGATAGAGTAGGGTGCTCTCCTCCTGGGACTGAGCAGATGTCTGATCTCTGTCAGCTCTCCGAGTGCCAGCAAGCTGGGCATTTCTTCTGCTACCAGCTGCTGAGACATAGCAATGAAGCGTTCACCGGATGATAATCCTGAGTCCAGTCTAGCTAATTTACCCACTAAGTATAAAGGGCAGGCCATGTCTGACTCATCAAATTTATATTTTTTTTGAGGTGGTCATCAGTGTGGTTGAAATACAAGCCAGAGTGGACTCAGGTTTACCTTCAGGTGAGCACTTCACTGCTATGTCTCTGCAGTTGGTAATGAAAGAATTTACCCACCGAGGTATCAGAGTCCAAGCTAGTGGAGGGCGTAGGAGGCAGTTTTGTCAGTACATTTCTGAGGAACTGTGGCTCCTTCCTCAGAGTTGAGGAGGAGATGTCGTGTGAGACTGGGCAGATTCCACTGGTGTCTGCAGGACACAAATAAGAGTGAGGTTTGGGTATGGTAAGGTTACATTCACTATGGTGGTAAGGCAGTGCAGCACCGCAATGGATAATAATTCTTCTTTGGTTGCTGGGACAAGGAGGTTTAAGCATCACCACATGAATTGTGTCATCCTCATTGGCAAGGCCCAGGATCCTCCTCATTTGGGATGGATATTGAAATGTCAGACACCTTACCATTGATCTTGGCTCTCTCTGTCCTGTTATAGGCTATATTCTTCTGAAATGAAACAAAGTGATATGGAAGTGGCTGGCACAGCTGTTTGTTTTGCTGTGGGTGGGGCAAAGGTAATGGGGTGCCCCAAGTGAGTGCGTGGGCAGAGCACCATGTGCAGAGGTGAGAGTGGTAGACCATGAGTCTTGTGGGAGGTGGGTGCAGAGTTAGAGAGAGTATGATTGAGCTTAACTTTGTGGAGCATAAATGGTCATTTAACATTTGTGGCATTGCTAGATCATCAATACTACACTAAACCATGCGACAACTTCAAACCAGGCTTGGAGAGTCCAGCGATGTGTTCTTCTTTGCCGATCCTGGGCGAAATGACAACTCTCCTCTGCAACCACCCGCCACCGCCCCGCTCCCCCCCCCCCCAACCATCCACCAGGATGTCCAGGTCCCTTCAGCAAATTAAGGTGCCAAATCACCTCATTTCACCTCTCTTGGGTAGCTGTCTGCACAAAGGGATCATGCAGGGCTGCTCTGGACTGACAGCATTTGATCTGGTTCACAACAACATTTCAACATGACACCGGTGCCAGGAATCTGGGAAGCACCCAGCAGGAGCAAGTAGTTGTGCCTCTGTGAAAGGGAAGGTAGGCCGAGTGGGTGCCTGAAAGGTGGATGCATAGGTAATGGGCCAAGTTTCAGAGAATAGCGTGAGAAATTTCATTAGGGTTCATGGAGAGAAGCCCTCCATAAAACTTGCCAAAATTGACACCGAATTGAAGTAGAACAGTAGAAGCAAAGGTATTCCGAGAGGAATTAGGAGATTCAGAGCAGACTTTTGATCATTTAAGTGGAGTCCTAATATTAACAACGAACAAGACAGTGTTAAAATAATGAATTAGCAAGAGTGCATAGTTTGAAAAGTTTTATCTCTTTCTAGGTAGGCAGGGGTTCTGTACTGCATTTTACACTGCCTGCTCCAAGAATGAATAATGGCCTTATTAACAAAAAAAATTAAAACACATTCCCAGGTCTCTTTGGTCATTGACACTTGTATTTCCACCACACCGATGTTTTCCTTAACAAAAAAAGGTAAATTTGAGTCAGACATGAGCTACCCTTTACAATTGCAACATGGAGCTCTTTATCAGTGAATAATTCGAGAATCCAACCTCTCTGTTTCTAATAACAGACTCCTGAAAATTAATCGTAAATGAGCATACTTGCAGTTACCTCATTTCTCCCCCCTCCCCAAGTCCCTCAATTTCTCACATAGTGATACAACATTGTAATTGTTCATTTCAAATGCACAATTCCTGAATCTAAGGAGCTTAGGAAAATTTTGATCATTGCACTTGGAACATTCTCACTTATTCCTTTTAATACATTGAGAAAGAAACAAGGACGTTTTAGCTTAAGGCCCACTATTTTCTCTAGTAAAATTTCTTTCTTTTATTAAATCTACTGGTTTCATCCTCAGTTTTTTTTCTATATTTTCTTGTAGTTTTAGTACTGTGTCTTTAAATATTATGTAAGTTATTTTCTTATTAATTATTTATTATTATTTGGTGCATCTGCCTTTAATAAATTAGTTTGTTTGCCCATAATCCAATTTACTATTCCTCTCCTGTTAATGTGGTTATAAAAACCTTTGCCATCAGATTTTTGCAAATTATTTTCCATATTCCTTTGCAATTTCTTATGATTTGCTTTAAATCTCTTTGTTGGAGTACTAGTCCTCCCCACCAGCTACTTTCCATTAGCTCTTGCTGATATAATACTTCCTTTTTATTTCATGTTGTCCAAACTTATTTGTTTGCATGTATTATGTCATTACAACAGCAGAGCCACATACTGCTTTTCAGCATTGCCTTAAATCTAACTTGGTTTCAGGTTAGTTTTCCTCTATTCAATACTTTAAATGCTATCCTTATCCAGTGTAAAATGAAAAGATTTAGTCTACAGAACTTGCTGTAAATGTTGATTCATAGTTGTCCCATCAACTAGTTGGCACGGTGGCTCAAAGGTAAGCACTGCTACCTCACAGTCCCAGGGACCTGGGTTTGATCCCAACCATGGACAACTGTCTGCGTGGAGTTACATGTTTTCCCCCTGTGCAGGTTCCCTCTGAGTGCTCTGGTTTCTTCCTAATGTTGTGCAGGTTGAGTGAATTAGCTATCCTAAATTGTCCATCGTGTCAATTTAGCTATGGGACACACACACATAGTGTCCTGGATGTGAAAGCTAGATGGATTAGCCATAGGAATGCAGGGTTACAGGGATAGGGTAGGGGGTTGGAGGTGTGGCTTGGTGTGGGTTCGATAGGCTGAATAACCTCTTTCTGCACTGCAGGGATTCTATGATATCAGGAAGTACATTTGAAAGTACAGACATAAATATCATTAACTAAGAGCTCAACAATAACTTCCATTCTGCCTCACTCAAGTCTTCATATTTCATTGTTCCACAGAAGTAATTTGCTGTGATGGAAATGAAAGTGCACCATTTGTAAGGTTAGTTCCAGTTGTAGAATTGAGCTAAAAGCCTAGGAGCTGCATGTAAGGAAGGAATCGTACTTGATTCTGACAGTAGATTGATAGTGTGGCAATATGTCTAAGGACTGCTTTGCCAGAAAGTCTATTGGAAGGTAACTCGGCAAAGTCAGCCAAACAAAAGAGAAGCATAAAACATTTTGAAAGCAATGATGCCAAAGATTTCAAACATTCCAATCTGGACCACGAGAAACCCTCTGCACACAGCATCCTTCTGATGATTTCTCCATGCAAGCCAGTTTCTAAAGCAACTAGGCCACCTCTCAGCAATGTCAAGGGTCAAGATCTTTCTTAATATGGTAATGCTGTGCCGGGCATAGTAAGTAACAATTGTGTTCGATGCAAGATTCAGAGCATATCATAAAAACATCCTGGCCTACTTAGAGAGAAGAAAATGTCCTTTTAGAAACATTGACTGAATTGATAACCAATTTTATTGAAGCATATTCCTCATTGTAATACACTTCTGCTAATGTTCAGGCTACATAGTGGGATCATTTCCATGCGCAGCTGGGTAGATTTTGTAATGCAAATTCTATCCACTGAAATTAATTTATTTCATATTGTTAGTGTGAGATTAAGATTTAATTTCAGATTAAATTGGCTTCAGAAGTAATCAAAATAAACCATAAAATGAGTAGTAATCAGTGTATAATTTGGTTTAGAATTTGAAGAATATCAATAATGAGAATAATTGTCACATTATTAACTTAACAACCAAGGGAACATTTCATTGTAGTGGTCAGGAATTAAGGCTTCAATCAGGTGGAATGGCCAGGGATTTGACATGCAATGAGATGTCACAATCTATTCATGCCAGAAGTATGCTTTTGAAACAAATCATTTTATTTCCATTAATTACTCGGTTATTTAGATGCATCAAATTTAAAGATCGTTGATTAATTTTCAAAGTTAACATTACCGAAAGCAACACGACACCCATCCCTTCCCTTCTCTTCCCTTATGTCCTAAATAAATTAGATTTAGTAAAGATTGGTAATACTCGTCAAAGTAAAGAACAGACTTACTTGAATGTGGACGGCAACACAGTTTAACATATGATCAAGGAATAGGAGTAGGCACTTAACCCTTCAACCTGCTCTACCATTCAGTAAGATCCTGGCTGATTTTAACCTCAGCTTTACGTTCCTGTACATCCCCGATAATCCTCCATCCCTTTGATAGTCAAGAATCTAGCTGTCTCTGCCTTAATGCAATTTAAGATTCTGCATCCTCTGCCTTTTGAGTGAATAGTGCTTCAGTTAAGTTATTCTATTTATGAAATGTGTAAGGAAACTTACTAGAAAAACCGTCACTTCAGAAAAACGCATCATTATCATTACTGCATTTCAATTCAACACACCCAACAGGGAAGCTACACACAAAGAAACTCAAGGATGGAGTGACAACACTGTAATCCCAAATTTTCAATCCTCATTTATGGTGAATGGGGTTTCCTGCTGGAATCACAGGATTATACAATTGTTCTTCATGTGCTGAAGGAAGGTTTAAAGCTGTGTGTAATGTAGCACATACATATATTAAGACATTTTACAAACTATTTCCTTGCAAACAATTTGGAAATGGGGGAGAATTAATTAGTATTGCCCTGAAATATTAAATTCTAAGGGCTGGATTCTCCCTGAATAACATGAGTAATGGTGAGTCAGTTGAGAAAATATTGGTGATTTCAGAATAATGGGATTCTGAACATTGAGATTTTGAAAGATGAGATGGGTACCTCACTGGATAGTGGTAAGATGGAAGCTTCACGAGTGAGCAGTAATATCCATGCACTGCCATGTCATTAGTACCTAACCTTGTCTTATTAACATGCAGTTTTCTATTCTCCCATATGCCAGAGAGAAACCAGACAACTATTCCAAATATGAAAGCTTCGGATTGTCCACTGCTCTTCCAGGCCTTCACTTCGAACAGCAGTCCCTAACACCTCAGGACCCGCTCCAAGGTAAGTAATCACATGTACCCTCTATCCACTGAGGCTGACATCAGATGGTCACCAGCTTCACAACATCATCATGGCATATCTCCAATCCAGGTAAATTGTAGTTCTCACTTCAATGCTGCCCTAGGAGTGCACAGACATGTTTCATTTCAATGCTGCTGTCAGGCCACTTTGAGCACAGGGAGGGACACCCATCGCATGCATCGATATATGGTCTACCTCAGGGCTTTTCACATTATTTTTTAATGCTCACTCATTCTGCACCTACTTGTCTGCTCATAACATCCCTGCCATGCCTTACCCTTTTTGCACATAGACACTTAATTGAAAATTTAAAGATACATAGTATTTCTGTGTTGCCTTACCATTTAGCACAGACATAAAACAAGGCAGCTTGTCACTGGCTTGGACATGTTGTTGTATGGCATCATGCCCTATGTCAATGTCATACCTACACC
Source organism: Chiloscyllium plagiosum (assembly GCF_004010195.1). NCBI lineage: Eukaryota > Metazoa > Chordata > Chondrichthyes > Orectolobiformes > Hemiscylliidae > Chiloscyllium > Chiloscyllium plagiosum. Next base: position 40,413,665 of record NC_057721.1, on the reverse strand, counting down.
ATTTTTCAGCAGCTTATATGGCAAATGCACCGCATGTATAGGAAGTAAAATGTCATGTCTCAAACTCTAAGGGGTGTAGTCCTTGCTTAAGTCAAGGGGGAGAAAGTGAGGTCTGCAGATGCTGGAGATCAGAGCTGGAAATGTGTTGCTGGAAAAGCGCAGCAGGTCAGGCAGCATCCAGGGAACAGGAGAATCGACGTTTCGGGCATAAGCCCTTCTTCAGGAATGAGGAAAGTTTGTCCAGCAGGCTAAGATAAAAGGTAGGGAGGAAGGACTTGGGGGAGGGGCGTCGGAAATGTGATAGGTGGAAAGAGGTCAAGGTGAGGGTGAAAGGTCAGACTGGGGTGGGGGCGGAGAGGGCGGGAAGAAGATTGCA
>NC_057721.1:40409815-40411845 GCF_004010195.1 Chiloscyllium plagiosum | reverse complement strand
GGTCTGGGAGATGATGGTTTGGTGGTGGGGGGTGGGGTCATGGTCAAGGGGGCAGTAGGAGGAGGTATCTGCGAGCTGGCGTTTGGCCTCAGCGGTGTAGAGGTCGGTACGCCTGTAAGTCAAGGGGGACTGTTATCAATTAAGGAGGCCCATCACAGTCAGTCAAGGGTAGGTCCAATCTCAATCTATTCGCTTAGAAACAGTCAGTCAGCTGTTTGAGGTGGTCAGAGTCAGGGGTTCCATATTAATGGGTCAGATAATCAGCATGATTTAATTTGTCTCCAACAAGAAGGAAGGATAATCTTTTCTAATCAACCTGTACAGAAATGTTAACACACATCACAGGGGCAGGTGGCTCTGAGGCGGGATTTGAACCCGGGTCTCTGGTGCTGTGAGACTGCTGCCAGAGACCCGGGTTCAATTCCCGCCTCAGGCGACTGACTGTGTGGAGTTGGCACGTTCTCCCCGTGTCTGCGTGGGTTACCTCCCGAGTGCTCCGGTTTCCTCCCACAGTCCAAAGATGTGCAGGTCAGGTGAACTGGCCATGCTAAACTGCCCGTAGTGTTAGGTAAGGGGTATGGGTGGGTTGCACTTCGGTGGGTCGGTGTGGACTTGTTGGGCCGAAGGACCTGTTTCTACACTGTGATGTAATCTAATCTAATAAGGAAACTGGGAATGTCAATGCTGAGACTGGGTGCAACATGCTGTGCTCCAGAGGAGGCAATAATTATGAAGGAATGCAACACAACAAATAAGACAGCGAAATGATAGTGCATTGGAGGGCATGGGTCATTGCAGGACAGAAGGTCATCAATGTCTACCACAAGTCGAGAGTCTGGTGCTGGGAAAGCATAGCAGGTCAGGCAGCATCCGCGGAGCAGGAGAATCGACATTTCGGGCATAAGCCCTTCATCAGGAATGAGGCTTATGGGCCAGGGCTGAGAGATAAATGGGAGGGGGGTGAGTTTGCGGGGAAGGTATCTGAGAAAGCCTCCAACTCGGCACCGCCCTCCGGATCTGTCCATCACTCCATCCTCTGACCTATCACCTTCTCCCTCACCTTCATCCATCTATCACTTTCTTAGCTACCTTCCCCCCAACTCCACATCCCTCCCATTTATCTCTCAGCCCTGACCCACAAGCCTCATTCCTGATGAAGGGCTTATGCCCGAAACGTCGATTCTCCTGCTCCGGGGATGCTGCCTGACCTGCTGTGCTTTTCCAGCACCACACTCTCGACTCTGATCTCCAGCGTCTGTAGTCCTCACTTTCTCCTAATAGCTACCACAACCATCGCCTCAGCAGGGGGACAGTGTAGCACATGGTTGGTATGGCTAAGCTGTAAGCCTAAGGCTTGGGGCAATATTGGGAGGTGAAAACATAGATGAAAGAATTAGATGAGGACATAGGTAGTTCAGTACTGATGGGCTGTACAGGCACTGCAGGGAGAAAGGAATATGGATGTTTCTTTTGGTGGAGGGTGGGGAATGCTTTTGATTACCAGGGTGAGTATGTGACCCATTCTGTGAAGCATACCTTGTGTTGCCTTTCTGCCTCCTCTGAATCTCAAATGCGTAATGGAAGTAGAAAATGGCTGCAATCACATCCAGAGTGGGCAGAATATTTTTAAAGTCTGATTCAGCAGGTGGTTTTTTTCTTGAGTGATGTGAGGCTCTTCAAGGGACAATTGCATGAATCTGTCACATTCACAGCATAGGCTGAAGTCACCTGTAACCATAGCTTGTGAAATGTTTGCAATGTGTGGGATACAAATCCTGGTCACAAGCAATCTTGACCATGTTGTTGGTTATTGCAGATTGAAGATAGTCATCTCTGTGAAGCAGAAGTAATCACAGATGACGTCTAGAAGTTGCACCTTTGGGCCACAGTTCATAAAGACAATCCAAGGTCATGCAGTCTATTACATAGATACACATCTTTCTCACTGCACAATTTCTCTTTCCTACACACAATCCCTTTCTCCAATTTTCTCCCTCTCGCGTTCTCTTTCTCTCTATCTCTCTCCCCAC
>NC_057721.1:40364909-40409791 GCF_004010195.1 Chiloscyllium plagiosum | reverse complement strand
TCATACTCACACACGTGCACACCTCCTTTCTCTTATGTAGAGACATCAAGACTGATCACTACAGGCTACCAACAGTATTAAATACTAACGCAATAGAAACAAAGTTGATTTCTTTAAACCATTCTCATAAAAGATAAAACACGTTTATCCCAAAGTGAAAAAAGAGCACATAGCAAAGCTATCGTGGCTAACTAATACTAAGTGAAGACTAATCAGATTTAAGCAGAAATTCATCTGCAAATTACAAAGAAATCGCTTTCGGCAGAATTGAATTGGTATTGTACTAAACATAATGTAACAAAAGCCACTTTGAGAGCAATCAAAAAATCAGTGGAAAAATTGTACATGATTGTGATAGCAATATTAACATTTTTAGCTTATTTCAGAGGGTGATCATGGGCTGTAAGTCTACTTATGGCTTGGAGACTGATACTGCACCGAGATGAAAAATATATCAGGTCACTATTATTATAAATCCATTTAGCTTGAAGGTGCTAGAAGGGATCATTAGAGATGCTTTATTGTGACCAGTCTGAAAGTAAACGGGTTATTAAGGACGTGTAATAAGGCATCTCGTATAGGTTTTGACCTGGTAACCCAGCTGCATTCTGTGAGACGTTTACAAAATCTATTAACAATGGTAATTCAATACTCTTGGCATGTTTGTGCTTCCAAAATACTTTGACAAGGAACCTCAGAGTCAAGTTAAATTGGATTGGAGATTCTGGGTTGGTTAAAGATTTAGTTGTAAGCAAAGTACTTTCACTAATACTACCACAGTCCTGCATGGATCAATATATGACTATTGTTTGTCACAATTTATATTAATTATCTATGTGCAAACATTGGGAATACCATCCAAACAATTGCAAATGACACACAGACCTGGACTAAGGCTGATCATTATAATAGCATTTGCATGATTATTTTCTTCTTTGCGACACTGCATGCTGTCATATTAATGATCATGTTAGCAATTAGGTACATCAAATAATACGCCAGAATAATGTTTGTTGCAACTTCATTTTCAGAATGCATTATTTAAGTTGACTGTGGTTCAAGTCATTTTGTCAGAAGTGTTTTATCTTGCACATGTCTTTCATGCGATGTTGTATAAAACAGGGTAGTCATGTTTGCACATGGATGGATTGGACAGCAAAGTTGCAAATTCTGACTCCTCTAGTGGTTTTGAGAGATGATGCAGTTTGAAAATTTTTCAAAGTGTCATGACATCAGAAGAGATCATAAAGTTGTTATGATCACAGTTCTGAGAATACTGGAAAACTGGATATTTATGTTCTTGCTTGATGGACCTTAGTCATTTAAGGAATACACTGCATGGAAGAATCAAAGGTAAGAAAATACCAGTGTGATTCTAGGGTCAAATTGAAACATCAAAAAAAAACTTTATTATGCAAATATAGACAAAACAAACATAAGCAACAATGACTAAATAGGTATCCTGAACAGTAAAATAAATGATTCTAAACATATGTGCTATTTATACAGTTTAACTTTAATTTCCAGGATTAATATGAGGTAAGTATGAGCCAACAGAAAAACTGTGATTAAATACCCCTCTTTAAAAGGTTTATGCAGTGAAGATAGATCCCATTTCAATGTTAGTGATGCGATGAATCATGAAATCCACTTGAACCTCTGTCTCTTCTGTAAAGGAGTCCAATTCTTTACATTCAAAGATGTGCCTTTGGAACCTCCTCAAACATCACTTTGATTTGAATTGTCTCAAACACTGCTCACACTTAGGTAGTTCATTGTGTTTTCCTGAGCTCCCCATCTGCCCTGAGATTACTCCCAAATGCTTAACTAATGGTACACTTTCAGCTGTTATGAAAAACTAACTTCATTGAGCTGCTGCTGAATTTCTCTAAACTCCATGCTTTCTCCATTGCATCAAGCAAATATTGTTTGTGGGCTTCCTTCACCCTACTCTCAGCTACTTTGAACTATTAACATAAGAAATAAGAACTGGAGAGGACTATCTAATAAAACAATGATGGATCTGATTGTGGTCTTAACTCCATGTTCTTGCTTTCTCCCCATTGACTCTCTTGTCAATCTGTCTACTTTAGCCTTGATTATATTTAAGGGCAGGATGATGATCCATATTAATAGTTTCTTAGGACCTTTCCAGCCCTGGCTGCCTAAAATCTGCCAAAGATGTGCTGGTCAGGTGAATTGGTCATTCTAAATTGCCCATGGTGTTGGTACATCAGTTAGAGGGAAATGGGTCTGGGTGGGTTACTTTTTGGAGGGTCAGTGTGGACTTGTTGGGCCGAAGGGCCTGTTTCTACAACATAGGGAATCTAATCTTCTTTGCATCAGCACCCTCCCAGCTTCAAATTGGAACTAATTTGTCCCAGGAAGCATATTCCCAAATAAAATGAAATGAGAGAAACTTCTTAAAATCCACTCATCCTTATTACAATGTGGAGTGTTCTGGGCTCCTTAACCTGATTGTTTGTTTGTTTAGAGTTTAATAAATGCTTTTCTATTAATTTAGCGCTATCAGCCTCCAAATTACTATTACTTAATGTTTTGCAGAGATGTTACTTCCATCAGTGAAATTCATAATTCCATTTCTGCTTTGGTGATTCTATTAAACAAACAAGGGTAATCTTCTGAACTGCCCTTTGTTTTAGATGTCTGGCAATCACTAATGGTCAGTATTTTAATTACCTTACTATTAAGCTCTTAAAGCAATATCAGCCTAACCTTTTAAATGTACTATGTTTCAAGCTGGCTCAGTTGTACTTATCTCATTTTCAATGGTTAAACATGAAGTCCTAAAATTAAAAGTTATATACTAAAACATATGAACCATGAGCTAAGCATTTGCTACAAATGGTTATGGGTTTATTGCTTTTCGCCTGATCACCACAGACGCTTGATAAAGAGAAATGTTAAAGCAGGAATTAGAGTAGGTAAGATGGCTAATTAGAACAAACACACTGGTGCTGTTAATGGCTTGTTTTTGTTGCAGCGTTTTGTGACTGAAAAGTCCAGATTTTAACTTATTTAAGAGTGGCAGGAGATGTCAAAGAAGCAGCAAATGGTTTTGACCTCTTTAAAGAGGGGCTAGAAGATTTTAGCCAGATGGGCAAATGTGGGGTTATGGAATAGGCTGGAGGGCTCGGTCTGGTTGGGATGCTCTTTGAAGGGTCGGTGTGAATGGCCTTCTTCCACTCTGTAGGGATTCTATGGTTCTTCTAGCCTGGGTTTTGACTCTTCTTTCCCCCAGTTGAGTTCTGACTGAAAGGTGCAATGGATTGCTGACTCAGGCCTCTGACTATAAGCTCAGTCTGGTCCTAATAATTGTAATTGTAGCCCTTTCTGCATATCCTGCAGGCTTCTAATTGCCTAAACCAGCAACTTTAAATCAAAACATTTAGGGAAGCAAGCAGAATCTGTGCAGGGAAATGCCAGAGTGATTTTAACTGCTGCCCAAATGATATACCTAGGATGGGTGAGGTTAAAATCAACTCCTTAGTACCAAATATTGAACTGTCCAAAATTGCCTGGATTAAGTCCCACCTCCTCCAGAGGTGTGTCATAACATCTCTGAGCAGGTTGACTAGACAATATCTACAATAGGCATCATGGTTATGAAGGATTGATAGTGATGAATTCAAAACAAAGTTGTAATTTTCAAATAAAAACAAAATGCTCCTTCATCATAAAATAGAGCTCCAAGCAATTTTGTTTAATTGACTGATCTTCCTCCATCTGTTTACGTAAATATTTTTTGTGCTTAGTTGTTCGGCCTCAGCATTTTGCTTTGCAGTCTTTTTTTGTAAAAATGCTGCTTGACTGCAAACAACAGTCCCTGATAGATCAGCATCTGTCTCACCTGTAACTATAGCAACACAGTTAACATCAGAAGCAGCACTAAATCACATTACGTGCAGTCCACACTAATGAGGTGCCACTACAGATGATTTCTGTTTTGAACTGTAACATTCAGTCTGTTGTTTTTCTCAAAACATAATTGGTCTGAACTTTCAGATCTCTGGTAACAGGTGGTCGCACCATGTCAGTGGTTGGCAAAGACTACTACTTCACTGCCATCATCATTGATTCTGCCACTGTGTTTCTCTGGCCTGTCACTATGGTGGAATCCTGTGACAAATTGAAGAGAATTTAAAATACTGTACAGGATCCTATGACATGCATTGGATCCCAATTCTATTCCTTGACAGATCAGGACAGAATGCATGCATCAACTATTATCAGCCTAAGGATTCCAAAGGTTAAGATTCTCTTTATTTTTCTGAGGTTGGAAGTGTCTAAAGTAACAGCTCTGGAAGAGTTAATATTGGAGATAATTAGATCTACCCAATCTGATGAAGTCATTCAGTCTTTGGGTGAGGCACTTGAGTTCTACACAGACCTTCCTTCATGGGAAGAGAGAAAGGGTGAATTTAAATTATGTTTGTTTTTTTCCCTCTTGAGCACAAGGCTGTGACGTGCAGTTCAATTTATTGCATTCCCTTCTGAATTCAGTCCCTTACTGAGGGACAGAATTGCCTATACCAGCCCCGGATCTTCAGGGGACAATGTTTGAGACAAGCCACACACACACCTCACACACATACTCACACACACAACAGGAAAATACATGTTATAAATTGCATGCGTTGCTAAATCCAGAGGTATGAAAAATCAGTTTGTGTGAGTTACCACAAAAGTAGTTTAAATGGTGAGGGTAGTTATTTTTATAGATAGCAACTTGGAGACAAAGATTGACAGTCCAAGGAAAGCTTCCAACTCAGCACTCTAGTAGTGAAACAGCAACTGACTTAGAATCCCAAAATGTTATATTTGAGCAAGTCTGTAGCTAAGAACGGCTCATCTTCCACCTCGGAACACTTCAACCCCAGGGCATCAATGTGGACTTCACCAGCTTCCTCATTTCCGCTCCCCACACTTTACCCCAGTTCCAACCTGCCAGCTCAGCACCATCCTCATGACCTATCCTACCTGCCAATTTTCCTTCCCACCTATTCACTCCACCCTCCTCTCCGACCTATCATCTTCATCCCCACCTCCATCCACCTATTGTACTCTTAGCTACCTTCTCCCCAACGCCACCCCCCTCCCATTTATCACTTCACCCCGGAGGCTCCCTGCCTCATTCCTGATGAAGGAAACGTCGATTTTCCTGCTCCTCGGATGCTGCCTGACCTGCTGTGCTTTTCCAGCACCACTCCAATCTCAGCTCAGATTTGTGAAACGTAATAAAAACAGGCATTTCAACTGCTGGTGGTCCATCTCAGTGAGCTAATTGGAAAGTTGTTAAGCTAAGAGTGTAGCTTTACTTTCCCCATTAGAGTTTCCATTGCAAGGTGACAAGATAATTACAAAAGGATTAACACTCATTTTAGCAAAATGTGGCCTTAATGTTTTGTTTTGTCCAGAACTGGTTGGAAGCAGATGGTTTATCTCCTGACCCGTTTGAGGGCTTTAACTGGAATGCCTGTACAATCCAAAGAATTTAGAAGGTTCAGGAAATATCATCAGGCTTGGTTATTTTGTGAGTCAAACAAGGGATTTCAACTTCGAATGAAACAGAATTTGAGCACAAACATATAGAAGATAATATAGTTTTCTTTGGAATTTTTCTTCAGGCCCACTGGTCATGACACTTCATAGGGAGCAAATATAAATATATAGCTCCAGAGAGTCCTTAGCCACTATGCATAATTAGTCATGTAAAATGTATTTATTTCTATCCAGCAATAAACCACTTTCAATAAGACAAGTGCCTCTTTTATTTAGACTCACTAAGTGGTCTGTGCTCTCCCACTACCTCACACACCCTTACCCTGTGCTACATATCTGCAGATGTGGCAGATACAGAGTATCATTATCTGACTAACAATCAGAGCAAATATCATGTAGTAGCTGTGCTGCAGATTCAAATTCCGTACAAATACCCCAATCATGATGAAACATTTCCAGAAGAAATAATTTTTGAAGGTGATTGAACTTACTCTTTGAAAGCATTACTCCTTTAAGGAAACACAGATAATCAGTCAACAGCTACATGTGATTACCAACAGACAGAGACTGTAGCAACCAAGGAAGCAGCAACAGGACAAGCGAAGCACTCTGAAAACAAACTTTCATCACAGAACTAGTAAGAGGCACAGGGAAAAGAGTGTGGGCCAGAGAAACAGAGAAATGCCTACCACACCTGGAAAAAGAGAAAAATCTTAGTGAAGGAGAACCTCTAAGAAGTAGAAGAAGGATCTGAGATTAAAGTTAGATATTCTTAAGGGATGTAAGGACCGTAAAGGGAAGGCAAGGCAATATAAAAGAGAGTTCTCATCTCTCACAATGAATATTATCACCATTGAGAATCAGCTCCATGAGGCATGACTAAAATAGGAAGTGTAAGGAAACGGAGTATTAAAATAGGGAAGTCATGCTAAAATTATACAAGACACTAGTCAGGGCACACTCAGAATACAATGAACAGTTTTGGTTTCCTTATTTAAGGAAAGATACGCTGTCATTGGAGTCAGTCCAGCCAAGGTTCATTGGGTTAATTTTGGGTATGAAGGGATTTTCTCATGAGGAGAGATTGAGTAGGGTGGGTTTGTAGGAGAATGAGAGGCAACCTTATTGAAGCATACAAGATTCATAATGGGCTTGAAATGGTAGATGTCCAGAAGCTGTTTTGTCTTGTGGGAGAGACTAGGGCTATGATTTCAGAATAAGGAGTTGCCCAGTTAGGACAGAGATGAGGAGGAAATGTTACTCTCAGAAGGTGGTGAATTTGTGGAATTCTTTATCATCGAGGGTTGTCATTGGTGCATCATTAAAAACATTCAAGGCTGAGATAGATTTTTAATCAGTAAGGGAATCAAGGGTTATGGGGTAAAGGCAAGGAAGTGGAGTTGAGTATTATCTGATTAACTATAATCTAATTGAATGGAGGAGTAGACTCAATGTGCTGAATGACCTATCTTTGCTCCTAGATTTTAAAGTCTAAGAGACAGAGAAGAAATTTATTCCAGTCTGCAGAATTAGAAAAGCATCAGAATTTATTTAAGTAACAAATTTAAAGATATCTAGTGAAAGACCCTTGCAGAAAAAGAAAATTCAGGAGGATTTAAAAGGACCAGGATTCAGGCATTAAACCATGAGGAATGTTTGAGGACTCTGGGTTTATACTCAATGGTGTTTTGAAGGATACAGTGGGGTGGTGGGGGGTGAGGATCTAATTAAAACATGCAGAATACTGAATGTCATGGACAAAGTAGATGTTGGGAAGAAGGTTTTTTTTGGTAGGCGAGACGAGGACCAGAGGGCACAGCCTTAGAGTAAAGGGAACACCTTTTAGAACTGAGATAAAGAGAAACCCCTTCAGCCAGAGAGTGGTGAATCTATGGAATTCATTGCCACAGGTCATTGAGTATCTTTAAGACTGAGATAAGTAGGTTTTTCAGTATCAAGGGTTACGAGCAGAAAGCAGGAGAATTGGGTTGAGAAAGTTATCAGCCATGATTGAATGGCAAAGCAGACTCGATGGGCTGAATGGTCTAATTTTTGCTCCTATGTATTACAGTCTTACTTTAGCAGGAAGAACTATGAGAGCCGCAGCCAGAGAATTTTATTTAAAATTTCCCACAGAGGAACGTATATTGTGTTATGTGCCATGAAATGTGCATTTTGCCCAGAAAGAAGTGACAAAATCCCCATCTTGGTTGTAGAAGTTTTGAAAACAAATTTAAGTTTGAAGCTGAAAGTTTAAAAACGCTCTTGTATCTAGTAGCCGAAACACATTCTTAGACTAATGTCAGCACTACGGAACAGCAACGCCTCACGATGTCCAACCATGGCAAAAGAAAGCCATATCTGTAAGGTTGTATATCATTTCCAGAAGACATGGGAAATAGAACACATTTACAGAGCTACAATTACCTACCATTCCTCCATGTCTGAAAATGTCAGGAAGCAGCTATTTTGAGCATTGAGGTGGGTTAACTCTAAAAAAGATAAGAAAACTTAGTAAGCAATAGAGATACATCATTACAAAGATGCGGTATTTTGAGAGCTTGAAAGCACTAAGTCAGTACAGAATAGCTGGAAATACATTTTCCTGCATTATTGAATAATTGAATACAAGCTACAGCAATATAGAGTTTAAAAGAACTGGCAGACTCGCAAAAAGAAAGTAGTGTATAGAATCTAACAAGCTCTATGGTAAATGAATTTAAAACAGTATTAATGTATGTAGCAATATAAGCTGAAAGAACAGCAGATTACAAGCAGTATTGAAATGGTACAGCCTTTAAAATGACTTTACAATAATAAGAATTAATAACCACAGTGAGGAAAAATAAATAATACCCCTTCCAAAGTTCAAGGTCAGAGATGGGCTAAACAGAATGCAGGATTGAAGGAGACAGTTCTTAAGATACAGAATTAAGTGTGATATTGAACAAGTTAATACACTATTATATTCAGTAGATGAAACAGCAAATGCTAAGACTAATCACAGTGCTGCAGAACAGCAAATACCCAGCCATAGCAAAAGAATATATCTGTAAAACTGTAGCTCACACTCAGAGGATGTGCAGAAATAGTTAGAGTTGCAAAGGCCCACCTTTTTCCCAAGTCCAAAGAGAATGCTTTCTGGGAAAACTATGAAATGTTTAAACCACATACATTTGTGAGATAAGAGTCTTTGGCACAACTTTGGCACAGATTGAGTTCTGGTAAATGTAATATAGTTACATACATGAATGAATAATGGTTAACTATGGGAATAAAGAAAATATTTTGTCAGGTATTGATTCTGAAAGAGTGAATGGTAAGGTTGCATTAGCTCCACCTAATGTGATGATGTCACACAGTCTTTGGGTGGAGTCAGCCTTTGCATGGAGCAGACATAATATGTACAGCTCCTGAAAGACCTCAGAATCAGGCCTAAAGTAAGTCTCATTTATTGGTATCGTGCAACAGATCCTCATGTTAACAATGGTGAGTATCTCTTCTGTTTATACTGACCAGTGTTCCAACATCAACTATTAATAATTATGGAAGTCCTAACCACAGTAAGGGCAAAGAAGGACCGGTGGCAGCAAATTACCTGATATAACATTTACCCTGTGTCAAAAGTGGCAATCAGGACAAATACCCTGGGAATGATTGGTAATGCTCCATCAGGCCCCAAAGGTATGCTGAAGTTGCTCCTACATGGAATAGATATCCCTCCCACATAGTTTCCCACCAATTTAGGTTCTTTCCATTTTGGAGTTACCTAGTATTGTAGTAGCCTGGACACAGCAGACTACATCAATGATCTTCATTTCTAGTTGTCACCCATAACTCACCAACTCTATACAAATGAAGCCAGGCCCTCAGAATATACCACTGCTCATATTTCAGGAGAATACCCAACCCCCATTTCTCAAATATGGTTCAAAACTCAAGTAACATTAAAATGAGATCAATTGATCAATAATCTGTTGTATTTTAAAGCAGCTGATGAAAAAAAGTGTACAAAGAGCAAACTGGGATTTATATTAAAAATCACACAGGAAAAATGTATAACAGTTTCCATGTGCATTACTAATGTTGTTTTTAAGGAAACTGTAATACAAGATTAAAAATATTATCTGGCACTGTGTAGTTGGTGACTCATCCATTTGAAAGCTTGACACCTACACAAGGGAGGCAAACAACTTTAGAACATCTTGTGCAAATAATTATATTTATTTGAAGTTAAGGGTGTGATGTTGGTATGCAAGCACATTGAAAATTACACATGTAAACATACCACAAATAGATTGAGGTAATTTCTGAATCAAACAATTATTTATTCTAAATCACTGAGGCAAATTAATAATTTGGTGAATAAACATTAATTAGTATCATGTAACTAAAATATAACCAATTTTTGACACTTACAGTAATGGAATATGTAAAAGAACATTAACATAATCCACTATTAAATCTCAGAAAAGCCTAATATGTTTAATATAGGTAAGTTAATGAAGAAATGGAGGAGTAATTGGCAATAGGATAGTATTTTGCAAGCCAGATTTGATAAAGTCTCAGTACAACATAAACCATTTTCATAGTTATACTGTTTTCTGAAGATTTCAATTTTCTTGTGAATTTCTATGTTTTCCTCTTGAGACTGTAAGGAGAAGCATACAGCACAGCTTCTAGATACTGATTGTCTTAAGGTAGTGTCAGGAAACAGTTAATAACTGTCAACTCAGGTTTATTTGCCAAAACTGAGCTCTCATGGGATTCCTATCCTTTATTCATAATCAACATACAGAGTATATTTTCACAAACATCTTTAGAATTCTGACAACTTTTTCTCAAGTGCCTGAACTGTTAATTGCAGTAGGTGAAGCTGATTTATGATGCACTACAATTTCTGCAATATAGAGTTAACTATCAGGATCCAGATGGGTCTGACTCTTCCGTCTGATATTCCTCCCTCCCATTCCCTGCTGGGAGACATTGCAATGTCTACTAACCATGTTTCAATTCATGGCAGCTCAGAGAGAATTGAGTGCAGTAAAACTTGAAAGTGAATTGGTTTCCACAAATTTAAACAACACTTCTTCCTATATTTTGTTTCATATATGGCCATTTACAGCAAACCAATAGAGTTTGGTATACTATTGTGTAATTTCCCAGCAGTGTAAGTCAGAAATCACAATGTTGTGAAAAATTAGGATTGATTGTGCTACAGGAGCTCCACGGAGTTCCAATATGGTACTGTGGTATGTACACACTAGGGTACTGTGGTATGTACACACTAGGGTACTGTGATATGTACACACTATGGTACTGTGGTATGTACACACTAGGGTACTGTGGTATGTACACACTAGGGTACTGTGGTATGTACACACTAGGGTACTGTGGTATATACACACTAGGGTACTGTGATATGTACACACTAGGGTACTGTGATATGCGCACACTAGGGTACTGTGGCATGTATACATTAGGGTACTGTGGTATGTACACACTAGGGTACTGTGGTATGTACACACTAGGGTACTGTGATATGTACACACTATGGTACTGTGGTATGTACACACTAGGGTACTGTGGTATGTACACACTAGGGTACTGTGGTATGCGCATACTAGGGTACTGTGGTATGCGCACACTAGGGTACTGTGGCATGTACACACTAGAGTACTGTGGTATGTACACACTAGGGTACTGTGGTATGTGCACACTAAAGTACTGTGGTATGTACACACTAGGGTACTGTGGCATGTACACACTAGGGTACTGTGGTATGTACACACTAGGGTACTGTGGTATGTACACACCTAGGGTATTGTGGCATGTACACACTAAAGTATTGTGGTATGCGCACACTAGGGTACTGTGGCATCCACACACTAGGGTACTGTGGCATGTATACATTGGGTTACTGTGGTATGCGCACACTAGGGTACTATGGCATGCACACACTAGGGTACTGTGGCATCCACACACTAGGGTACTGTGGCATGTATACATTGGGTTACTGTGGTATGCGCACACTAGGGTACTATGGCATGCACACACTAGGATACTGTGGCATGTACACATTAGGGTACTGTGGCATGCACACACTAGGGTACTATGGCATGCACACACTAGGGTACTGTGGCATGTACACACACGGGTACTGTGGCATGCACACACTTTTGGGAGGATTATCACTGCACACTAGGGTACTGTTGTATGCGCACACTAGGGTACTGTGGTATGTACACACTAGGGTACTGTTGTATGCGCACACTAGGGTACTGTGGTATGTACACACTAGGGTACTGTTGTATGCGCACACTAGGGTACTGTGGCATGCACACACTAGGGTACTGTGGCATGTACACACTAGGGTACTGTTGTATGCACACACTAGGGTACTGTGGCATGTACACACTAGGGTACTGTGGCATGCACACACTAGGGTACACTAGGGTACTGTGGCATGTACACACTAGGGTACTGTGGCATGCACACACTAGGGTACTGTGGTATGTGCACACTAAAGTACTGTGGTATGCGCACACTAGGGTACTGTGGCATCCACACACTAGGGTACTGTGGCATGTATACATTAGGATACTATGGTATGCGCACACTAGGGTATTGTGGCATGTACACACTAGGGTACTGTGGTATGTGCACACTAGGGTACTGTGGCATGTACACACTAGGGTACTGTGGCATGTATACACTAGGGTACTGTGGTATGCGCACACTAGGGTACTGTGGCATGTGCACACTAGGGTATTGTGGCATGTACACACTAGGGTACTGTGGTATGCGCACACTAGGGTACTGTGGCATGTGCACACTAAAGTACTGTGATATGCGCACACTAGGGTACTATGGCATCCACACACTAGGGTACTGTGGCATGTACACATTAGGGTACTGTGGTATGCGCACACTAGGTTACTGTGGCATGTACACACTAAAGTACTGTGGCATCCACACACTAGGGTACTGTGGCATGTACACATTAGGGTACTGTGGCATGCACACACTAGGGTACTATGGCATGCACACACTAGGGTACAGTGGTATGCGCACACTAGGGTACAGTGGTATGCGCACACTAGGGTACTGTGGCATGTACACACTAAAGTACTGTGGCATCCACACACTAGGGTACTGTGGCATGTATACATTAGGGTACTGTGGTATGCGCACACTAGGGTACAGTGGCATGCACACACTAGGGTACTGTGGCATGTACACATTAGGGTACTGTGGCATGCACACACTAGGGTACTGTGGCATATACATACACGGGTACTGTGGCATGCACACACTTTTGGGAGGATTATCACTGACCCCCTAAACCAGTATACAAAATAGTTTAAATACATAAATCTTTCATTACATGACCATTATCATTCATATACTACTTGGATTTACAGACGTTGAGCTAAAGCATCATGAATATGAAAGAATTTCAATAACATGAGGCTATGGAAGGAGATCCTGTGCAGCACACTTTTGGCAGGGATTCCTGATCACCAACTTTACCTTTGGCAGAAATCTTGATAAATTGGTGTAAATGATGTTTATACTGTTTCTCAGGGATGTCCATCATGCTCCGATCAAGGTTAACGTGTCGAGAATCCTTATAGAAGGAACCGACATATGTAGCTATAGATGCATTCTAAGAAATATTGTCTGCTTCCAAAAGGAAGGGTCTGGGAGCACTGCAGGAAATATGGCAAGCCTCTTACAATTTTCTAACTATTAATTGAATGGTGGGAAATCAAGATGCAGGATATGCCTGCATTTCAAAAATAAGTTCCTCTTAGCGAAAATTTCTATCTGTGAGCAGAAAATACTCTTTGATAATGCTCTCTTAGCACTGTTTGTTGCATAGGTAAGTTATTGTGGTTTAACTTTTTTAAAAAATTCATTCGGGGAATGGGGACTTCAGTGGTTAGGTAACATTAATTGTCCATTGCAAATTATCCTGGAGAAGGCAGTCTTGAGCTTCCTTCTTAAATTGCTGGAATCTATTTGGTGTAGGTGCACCCACAATGATGTTAGGGAGGGAATTCTAGGGTTTTGTCCCAGTTACAGCGGTGAAATGAGGCTGAGTTTTATTAGAAATTGGCTGTGTGTTAACTTTGGTGAATTTCAGGGAAAATCTCTCTCCGTGATCCTGAGCAATCTCCGATTTCTGTGATTTCTTATACTGTTCTCCAAAATCCATTTGTGAGCTCTGCTGTCTACCGTAATGGCTCCGCTTAGAGCTCCCGGGATTCCCACTTTATTGAAAGACCAGCTGTGCCACTGGTCAAATGCTGCAGGCAAGGAGTCACCCTTCACTGTGTATGTACTGGGAAAACCGCCAAAAATGAAATCCCTCTGATGACATACATGGCATGGTTGACATTTCATTGCAAATACAAGCACACATTCATAAATGGATTGCTATTTAAGAACCATGCTATGCAGGTTACCCATGCTCAGTATCATCCCATCTTCTAACCCTGACTAATGTTTTGTCACTCTTTACCCAGTGTAGCCTAATATCTTCTCACCGTTCAATGTGGGGCCATCATATTCTAGAAAACCTTCAAATGGTTAAAAACCACTTTTATTCTGCAATAGCAAAAGCAAAGAAAAAATCAATAAAAGCTGCACGGGCATCGCCTGCCTTTTGAAGAGCACGAGTCAATAGATGTGAAGCTGGAAAAGCACAGCAGGTCAGACAGCATCCCAGAAGCAGTAAAGTCAATGTTTTGGACCAAAACCCTTTGTCAGGACTGGGGACGGGGAGGGGAGCCCAGAAATAAATGGCAGGGGAATAGTGGGGTGGGCTGGGGGAAGGGGAGGCGGGATGGTAATAGGTGGCTGCAGGTAGGAAGTTACTGTGATTTATAAGTGGGAAGGTTGGAGTGGATAGGTGAGTAGGAAGATGGACAGGTTACATGTTTGCAGCCAATAAGTGATTGCTGCATGCAGCTGACATCTATTGGAACCCAGGGATGAATATCAGCTTGTTACACATGTGCTACTTTACTCGATTGTGCTGAAGATGACATTCCCCTTCCTCAATGTCCTCATCTACCTCCTTGGGAGACAGTTGCTTCTCTCCCAGCTCTTCAGAGTCCATCAGATCCCGTCTTTGCCGGTTCCAGTTGTACACAGCACAGTACAGCACACAGGCGTTACTCAGCACACTCTATGTGGATGGTACAGCAAGGCCCCTCCCCAGACCTACTCAAATATCAGAACCTCATCTTCAGGAGGCTTCTCTCCTCTTTCTGGCTCTATTGGAATGATGACTTGCCTTGTATCTACAGTCAGCCTCTGTCTGGGGCTTATGTCATGGAGTCACTAACCATGGTGGCAGAGGGTAGACTTTGTCTCCCAGTAACCATCTTTGTTCAGCAATCCACCCCTTGGAACAAATCAGGAAATGGAGAGTTCTGAAGAGTGTAAGCACCATGGCAGCTCCCAAGGTACCTGGGGTGGACGGCTAAGATGTGGTACTGATGGTCACAGGGTGACTTGATGGAATGATGCTTTCCTGTTGATGAAGTCCACTGTGTTTGTATACAGAGTTCACAACCTCATGTGTGTATATCTGTGGTGCCCTGTCCCGGGGGGGAGCCGGTGAGGTTGCCAAAGCCTCCTGCCCAGGCAGCAGCACCGGCCTCGTCACGGGGAAACAGGAGGAAGAGTGTGATCCAGCACAAACTGTAACAGTAACAGCCCCGATACATCTGTAGGTCAAGGATTGTGAGGTTCACGCAGCTCCCCAGTTGGTCCTTGAAAACAGCCAGATACATCAACATTTAGCACAACATTGTCTTGGATCACAGAGTGTATCCAAACGGTTTTTTTTGGATTCGGCTAAATGTAGTTAAGAGAAGGCTCGAAAACAGCAATTTGCTTAAATATGAAGGTTTATTGAGTAATAATTATAAAATGAAAAGAAAGGAAAAAAGAGACTGAAATATGTACATCTATTAAGTAATTAAATAAAGACGAAAAAGGAAGGAAAAGAAAGCAATGAGCCTCTTGCCCTCTTGCCCATTGGGGACCCCTCAATCAACATCTGGTCCAGAGGCACTGTTCATGATGCCGGTCCAAGGTGAAGTCCGATGACTTGGAACAAAACTCTTTCTCTCTCATCCAGTGTAACAAACAGCCAGCACAGTAAACAAGCTGAGCAAGTACAGGAAAGCAACTTTAATTGTGGCGTCTTCGACTGGACTCCTTCACAGCCATGCAGCTGTCAAATATCTTCAATGTTAGCTGCGAATCGTCTTGCAAGGATGCCTACTTTAAAAAATGATTCAGAGATGCCGGTGTTGGACTGTGTTGAAACTATCACTGTAATCTAACAGATGAAAGGCTTAACAGACAATCAATTCTTCAATGTATAATTTCAGTTACATCACACTGCAAATTTTTGCTATAAATTCTGTGTTACGATCGAGCCCTCCACAATCATCTGATGAAGGAGCGTCGCTCCGAAAGCCAGTGTGCTTCCAATTAAACCTGTTGGACTATAACCTGGTGTTGTGTGATTTTTAACTTTGTACCTTAAAGAAGTTCTCCTCCTCTCTCCACAAGAATCTCAGTGAGTCTCTCTCTCACTGCAACCCCCAGGTCATCTCCTCTGCCCTGAAGCTCTTAAAACTCTATTCCTGATGAAGGGCTTTTGCCCGAAACGTCGATTTTCCTGCTCCTCGGATGCTGCCTGACCTGCTCTGCTTTTCCAGCACCACTCTGATCTAAACGATCATCAATGTTAGCCCTTCAGCCTATCCTATATAATCCACCCCGATGATAATTCACAGCAGCATGTTACAACTGCAGATGCAGACGCAAATTACTGACAGCCATGCGAGAATGTATAATAAAAGGATGTAACCCACACCAGAAGATTAAAACTACAATTAAAATAACTATCATCAATACGAGCAATATAACAATAGGGTGTAACATCAAATTAATGATCGCAGTGGCCTTTGGGGACTAACCCTTAAATATCTCCCACCCCTGATGTACTGCCAAGACCCGGATGGAACCAACAAGTCATGCCATGTGCCTGTCTGCCTCCGGTGGGCTCAAAATTGAGAGGAGCCCCCAGAGGATTAGCATTTTCATGCTTATGCTGATGGCAGTAATACCCTTAATTACAGTCACCGTGTAACCGTGTCTCTCACACAATTTAAACTATTCCAGCTCCCGTCCTGGAGATGAGGATCCTATTCCTGCTAAGGGACATCAAAACTGTGAAAGGGAGAAAAGGAAAATAAAGTGTGCGAGTCTATCTGGATGTTAGTCAATTTTACACATTCTCAGTTAATCTATTTACATAATTTGCTCTAAAATGGAGTGTACTCCAAATTCAGGTTCCTTAATTTGCCTTTCTTTATCCTCCAGTTCCCACTCCATCCAGTAACAGTAAAATAACATCCTACATGGATTTAAAGTTTCTCCAGCTCTCTTCACCTGTATCCGTCTTGAGAATACTTCTTCAACATATTTCCTTTGCTCACATTGAACTTCATCAGCCATTTCCTGGACCACTCTCCCAAATTATCTAGATCCTTCTGCAGCCTCCCCACTTTCTCAGTACTACCTGCCTGTCCACCTATCTTCGTATCATCGGCAAACTTCGCTAGAATGCCCCCAGTCCCTTCATCCAGATCATTAATATATAACGTGAACAGTGCGGCCCCAACACTGAACCCTGTGGGACACCGCTTGTCACTGGCTGTCATTCCGAAAAAGAACCTCTTATCCCAACTATCTGCCTTCTGTCAGACAGCCAATCCTCAATCCATACCAGTAGCTCACCTCGAACACCATGGGCCCTCACCTTACTCAGCAGACTCCCGTGTGGCACCTTATCAAAGGCCTTTTGGATGTCTAGGTAGACCACATCCACTGGGTTTCCCTGGTCTAACCAACTTGTCACTTCTTCAAAGAATTCTAACAGGTTTGTCAGGCACGATCTCCCCTTACTAAATCCATGTTGACTTGTTCTAATCCGACCCTGCTCTTCCAAGAATTTAGAAACCTCATCCTTAACGATGGATTCTGAATTTTACTAACAACCGAGGTTAGGCTAATTGGCCTATAATTTGTCCATCTTTTGCCTTGATCCTTTCTTGAACTATGGGGTTACAACAGCGATCTTCCAATCATCCGGGACTTTCCCTGACTCCAGTGACTTTTGAAAGATCTCAACCAACACCTCCGCATTTCCACATCCACCTCCCTCAGAACTCTAGGATGTAGCCCGTTGGGGCCAGGAGATTTGTCAATTTTAAGACCTTTTAGCTTTTCTAGCACTTTCTCTTTTGTAATGGCAACTATACTCAACTCAGCCCCCTGACTCCCTTTAATTGTTGGGATATTACTCATGTCTTCCACTGTGAAGACTGACGCAAAGTACTTATTAAGTTCTCCAGCTATTTCCTTATCTCCCATCACTAGGCTTCCAGCATCAGTTTGAAGTGGCCCAATGTCTACTTTGGCCTGTTGTTTGTTCCTTATGTATTAAAAGAAACTTTTACTATCATTTCTAATATTACTGGCTAGCCTACCTTCATATTTGATCCTCTCCTTCCTTATTTCTCTCTTTGTTATCCTCTGTTTGTTTTTGTAGCCTTCCCAATCTTCTGATTTCCCAGTGCTCTTGGCCACTTTATAGGATCTCTCTTTTTCTTTAATACATTTCCTGACTTCTTTTATCAGCCATGGCTATCTAATCCCTCCCCGGATAATCTTTATTTTCTTGGGGATGAATCTCTGTACTGTGTCCTTAATTATACCCACAAACTCCTGCCATTTTTGCTCTACTGTCTTCCCCGCTAGGTTCTGCTTCCAGTCGATTTTCGTCAGTTCCTCTCTCATGCCCTCATAATTACCTTTGTTTAACTATAACTCCATTACATCCGATTTTACCTTCTCTCTTTCAAACTGCAGACTGAACTCTACCATATTATGATCGCTGCTTCCTAAGTGTTCCCTTACTTTAAGATCTTTTATAAAGTCTGGTTCATTACATAGCACTAGGTCCAAAATAGCCTGCTCCCTTGTGGGCTCCATGACAAGCTATTCCAAAAAGCCATTCTGTAAGCATTCCAAGATTTCCCTTTCTTTGGATCCACTTGCAACATTATTTACCCAGTCCACCTGCATATTGAAGTCCCCCATGATCACCGTGACCTTGCCTTTTCTATTTCCTGGTACATGTTGCTTCCCTGGTCCTGACCACTGTTAGGAGGTCTGTACATAACTCCCATTATGGTTTTTTTGCCTTTGTGGTTCCTCAATTCCACCCAGACAGACTCTACGTCATCCGACGCTATGTCATTCAGTGCCATAGATTTAATTTTGTTCTTAACTAACAAGGCAACCCCGCCCCCTCTGCCCATAAATCCTTGGATGTTTAACTACCAGTCCTGAACCCCCTGCAACCATGTCTCTGTGATGCCTACTGCATCATAATCATTCACGATGATTGTGCCGTTAGTTCATCTACTTTGTTACGAATGCTACAAGCATTCAGGTAAAGTGCCTTAATGCTGACATTCTTATCATTAGAGATATTGGAAGTCATAAGATGTCCTAAGTTATCCTTCCTTTTTGTTGCATTGCTAATCTGCCTCAAGGTTAAATCCTGCATACCTGCTATCCTCCTGCTTATCTTTCCATTTAACGCCATACTCCATGTCGCTTTCACTTTCCCTTCCCCCCAACTCAGAAGTTTAAAGTCCTACTGACCACCCTATTTATCCTCTTCGCTAGAACATTGGTACCAGATCGGTTCAGGTGGAAAGCGTCCCAACGGTACAGATACCCCCGGTTCCAAAACTGATGCCATTGCCCCATGAAATGGAATCCCTCTTTCCCACACCAATCCCTTAGCCATGTGTTTACTTCCCTAATTTTCTTATCCCTATGCCAATTGGCACGTGGCTCGGGCAGTAATCCAGAGATTATGACCGTTGAGGACCTATACTTCAATTTCCTTCCTAGTGCTTGATAATCCCCAAACAGGTCCTCCACCCTAGCTTTGCCTACGTTGTTAGTCCCAATGTGGACCACAACAACTGGATCCTCACTCTCCCGCTCCAATATCCTTTCAAGCCGGTCAGAGATGTCCCGCACCCTGGCACCGGGCAGGCAACACACCATGCGAGACTCCCGATCCGGCTTGCATAGGATACTATCTGTCCCCCTAATTGTAGAATCCCCTATAACAACTACTTGTCTTTTTGCTCCTCCCTCTTGAATGGCCTTCTGCACTATGGTGCCGTGGTCAGCTGGCACATCCTGTCCAGAGCCCTTTTCCTCATCTGTATAGGGAGCAAGAATCTTATACCTGTTGGACAAGGTCAAGGGCTGAGGCTCCTGCACTCCTGAACTCAAGATCCCCCTGCCTGTCTCACTTACAGTCACACTCTGATGTCCCTGATCACTAGCTGAATGTGAATTACTTAATCTCCCAGGTGTGACTACCTCCTGAAACAAAGCGTCCAGGTAACTCTCTCCCTCCCAGATGCGCCGCAGTGTTTGAAGCTCAGATTCCAGTTCATCAACTCTGAGCCGGAGTTCTTCCAGCAACCAACACTTGCTGCAGATGTGGTCACTGCCATTCACAATGGGATCAGCCAGCTCCCACATCATACAACTACAGCACATCACCTGCCCAGCCGTCTCTGCTTAGTTAATTACTTTATTACTTTGTATAGGTTTGAGTTAAAATACTTTCTGCTACCTCTCTGCTATAGTCTTTTTCTAAAAACCAATTAATAGATAAACCATAAAACATACATTTTTAACCATTCACTGATAAAGAAATAGAAAATCCTTACCTTAACAAACCAGAGTCCTATTTTTGGATGGGGGTGGAGGTGGGAGACACAACACGTGTAGTGTCTCAGGTTCAGCCACTGCCCAGATATATTACCGGTAGTCCACTGGTTGTCGCTCCCGCTCTTCCTACTTATTAACTAGGTTAGAGGAGGAGGGCGGGTGGGAGACACTACAGTAGTAGAGTCTCGGGTTTAGCTGTCTTGCTGATATATATGGTCACTGCTTTCCTTCCCGGCTGCCCCTCCGGTCCACGTCACTTCCTCCACCGCTCCCGCTCCTTCTCCGCTGCTACTTGCACTTAAAATGGCCGTTGGCGTTGAACGGTGAGTATTTATACTCACTGCTTACCTTCCCGGCTACCCCTCTGGTCCCCATCACTTCCTCCGCTGCTCCCGCTCCTTCTGTCTTAGCTCAGCCTTCTTTCACATACACGAACTGTCCTAAGACATTACAATTCCACTTATTGGTTTAGTCATACAAATCAAGTATTAGTCAAGATGGGGTATCAGTATGACATCCGATGGGCTCTTTCACAGTCCACTATTCCTCCTCCCAGAGTCCACATTCTTTCATTTCTGTAACATTTTGACATAATAGCCAATTACACATTTTATTTTGATTGTAGTTCTTTTTACATCCCTTTCACTAATACTACTTTCATTGTTTTAAAATCAGTTTCTCTATGGATTTTGTGTCAGTGTCTTATCATTTAAACTTGTTTTTTTGTGCTTTTCCAAGCCCCTAACCCTTTTGACAAATAGGTGTACCTGTACATGGCTGAGACTGGGATTGCAGTGCATGTTTTTGTACCATCCCATGTTTGTTATTTCTGAGGTAACATTCACTTTTGCACACTTACATCAGTGTCGCAAGTACATGTCATGCATTCTTGACTCCCATGTGATCTTATCAAATGATCTATGAGATTTTATTTATCTGTCCACATATGATCCTGGTGCCTCAGGTAGTATCTTGATCACCAATTCAGTCTTGCTTAAAAAGGAAGACAAGGACACAAACATCTCCAAGAGAAACCTATCAGTTAGGTGCTCTCATCTAAACTTCCTTTTCACTGAAATGCACTTTAACCTCAATTGCTGTTTCATTCCATTAGTTCTAATTCTTTTGTCTTCTGCCACCAGTCGCCACCCTTAATTTTTTTGTCTCTTCCAATTTTGCAACTTAACTATTACCATCATATCTAATTCCAGAGATCCATAGAGATTTGTTATCCATGGAACATAATCTTCTAACATTTTAAAACAGAAATCAAGCATTTCTGTTTGAGTCAGGCACAACATACGTTGCTTGTTCTTCCTCTAAAATGACCCACATTTTTCTTTTAAAGTTATTTGATAACTGATTCTGGATATTTTATATATTTATATGTAAATTTGTCCAAATTCAATATTCTGTTAAATCCCTTAAAGTCATTAACTATTACCTTGCATTGAAACCATTGAGAATATGTGCAAGAACTTTATCATTTCACAAAATCCTTTAAGTTTTCAGATAACTATTCCATTCAAATGTTTTAGAATACCAGGGCATGTAAGTCTTAATATAATTTTTGTCATAATTTACTTAGATGTACCGAGGCTCAGTGGTTTTGAGATTCCTGACACTCACTACAATTAATATTTCCACATTACTCCCCCAAAACTGAAATGTGGTATTGATGAATGGCTTGATAGGTTGAGGGAGCCTCATCCATCACTATATTGTGACAGTGAATGTCTGCAAATGGGTTCCACATTCAGTGTCTCTAATTTCTTTAAAAAAAAATAAGCTCCCTTCACTCCACATTAAGCAGATGGTTAATTAGTATTAAGCTAATATACAGATTGAAAAAAGGGGGTAGGGCATAAACCCTGCATATAATTACTTCATCCATCTCTCTTCCTTCTTGAAGGAAGGAAAACCCCACCCCTTTGTTAACTTTGCCTTTCCTAAACTCCTTGCCCATAAAGAGTTGCATTTTCAACATTCCAAGGAGGTCCAGGGAATGCCTCTACATGGACTTATGACATGTTGTGACTCTATTATGATAATTGCAGCACAAGCTATGTCATGTAAAGTCAATAGGAGATTGGATGTAAGTGCTAGATAATTATTGATATCTTTGCTCTCCATCCCACTCCCAATATCACCAAAGAAAAACAGCATTGCATATAAAGGAATGTTGTGAAATACTTACAGTCCAAAGTGAGAGGATATCAACTCCGTGCCCTTGTTCAGGCAATGAAATCTTGGATTGTCTTTGTGAATTGTGACTCACAGATGACACCTTAAGGTCACCTGCAATTACTTTTGCTTCATGGAGATCTCAATCTGTAATGATCAATAACATGGTCAAAGTTGCTCATGACCAAGATTTGTATCCCACACAGTTGGTGTCTGTATGCGTTTCACAGGCAGGATGCTATGATTACAGGTGTCTTTAACCTGTATTGTGAAAATGCCGGATTACTTCAATAGTCCCTTGGATAAGCCCAAGGTACAGGCCGATAATCCTGATAATTGGCAAGGTCACCATTTTATGTCCATCACTAATTGTCCATAGGAAGATGATAGCGAGATGTCTTCTTGAACTGCTAGAGTTAGGAAGGGAGTTCCAGGATTTTGACCTAACAAGCTTAAGGAAGGGTGATATACTTCCAAACAGCATGGAAGAGAACTTTCAGATGTCAGTGTTCCTGTGTATCTATAATCTTTGTTCTTCCATGTGGGAGAGGTTGGATGTGTGGAGATTGCTGTGGAAGGAGACTTGGTGAGTTACTGAATGTTTCTTCTTAGAATATACATTCTGTTGTCACTCTTCAATGCTGGAGATACAGCATTGAAGAACCTTGGAATATAGTAAGGTGAAAGAGGGCAGCATCTAGCACCAACAGAAGTACATGATCACTTAGTAAGGGAGATGTAGTGGGAGATGTAGTTTCATCCAGCTGCTATCTTCAATTGCATTTGAATTGCATTTCATTTCAGGGTAAGCTGCCTGATTCCTAATCCAAAACTGATGTTAAGTATGAAACAGACTTTTATAATAGACTGCACACATTCTATGAGGAGAAAGTGAGGTCTGCAGATGCTGGAGATCAGAGCTGGAAATGTGTTGCTGGAAAAGCGCAGCAGGTCAGGCAGCATCCAGGGAACAGGAGAATCGACGTTTCGGGCATAAGCCCTTCCTGAAGAAGGGCTTATGCCCGAAACGTCGATTCTCCTGTTCCCTGGATGCTGCCTGACCTGCTGCGCTTTTCCAGCAACACATTTCCAGCTGCACACATTCTATGGCAGGGATCAAAAGAATTAATCAGAATGCTTACAATTCATAAAACTACGTTAATTAACTTCTCAAATACCAAGTTTAAAGCACTAATGATGCAATAACCATGATCTGTTTAACTGAAATGAATTACAAAGTTAACTTTATTTCTTCTATGCTTTCAGAGATAGGATTTCTTTAATAAAGTGTTTATTTTGGAAAATAATATCTATTTTCTAATTTTGTGATTAAATCTAGCATCTGTATTTTCAAAAATAATTATAGCTGTTTCCTTTCTATCTTGATTAAAAATATCTAAACGTTAAGCATTTGGTAAAGTCTAATGGCAATGGTTACCTGACTTTGATGTTTTGGGAAATTTTACTCTTCAATTTTGCAAAGTTATTCTCAAATACAATTAAACAATTAACTTAGAATAGAATTATCAAGCTTGCACTTGGAAAAAGCCAGGAAGAATCTTGGATGTGCATTCTGAATGTTCAGCAAATAGCACAGGGTCAGATTGAATAATTCCTTTTGATTGTTCTGATGGAAGAATTGTCCAGTTTTTTTTCGATAGATTCAGTCTGAAGAATTCAAATGCATTGCACTCCTTCGTGTGTTATGATGAAGGATTATAATATATTATTATTGTTTAGAAACTTGGATTCTAAAGTAGAGGTAAGTGGATTTTGGGTCTTAATTCTGTGGATACACGGTTTTTTTAATGGTTCAGGAACTCAGCTTATTTTAGCAATTAGTCAGAAGAGCAAATCCAAGAAATTACGTGGCTTCACTTAATGACTAGACAGACTATCTGGTGGGATAATTAATAAGTGTTTACCAAGTTGGGCATTTATGATCCAGGTAGAGAACTCAGAGGCTAGAAGCAGATTCAGTTCAGAAAAAACTTCCAAACCAGCAAATATCCTATTTTGCAGTCCAAAAGCAGTCAAAGGAACTGAGTTTTATCCTTAGAGTTCAGTGAGAAAGATCAATGATTTACCCTGTGTCTCTCAGAAAGTTACAATAATAGTGAGAGTCATATCTGGTGAATGTGCAGAAATTTGCCAAAAGCAAAGACTTATCACTTCATCAGTAGACAAAGCAATCGAAAATAAATGTAAGAGCGATAATTTACTGGTGTTGAGTATAAAGGATATCACTGGAAAAAAGGTTGAATCTTTCTTTTTCTGTTTAATTTAAGAGCTTTCCAAATTGTGTGGTGAAGCAGTGCCCTAAGCTGGTTCTGGGGAATTGGTTGAAATCCTATCATGGCAGATGGTGAACTTTGAATTCAATTAAATCTGGAATCAAAAGATGCTCATCCATTGATAATGGTTAAAAACTCATCTGGTTTACTAGTGTCCTTTTAAGGTAGGATATCTTCAACCTTATTTGCTCGGGCTTATTTGTGAGTTTAAATTTGTTGACTGTTAAATTGCCTAGAAATCAACTCAATTCAAGGGTAATTAAGGATGGGTAACAAATGCTGGCCTGATCAGCAATGCCCACAGCCTGTGTAAGAATACTATAGCTTTTGTTCCCTGTTGTTTGTGTAATAAACTTGTGTTCTCCCGCTAAATTACATTGTCAGCCTCTCGTGAATATGTTCAGAGATTGATCACCATGGCAATAAAATTTCAAAAAGAAAGTTTATGGTCTGGTAAAACAGATTATACTCTAGAATTTGGAATTTGACTTGTCTTGTATTTCTATTATCTGGGTTTGGAAGTACTTTGCATGCTTCTGCCATATAATTTACAAGTAGTGATGCACATGTGTTTTGTTCATCTACTAAGGATGCATTTTATAGCACAGGGCTCTTATGGCTCAGCGCTCGTGTCCCTGCATCCAAGCCAGAAGTCCTACTTGTGCTGGAAATATCTTACATTTCTCAACAGCTTGATTCAAAATACTTGCAACTTTTGGCTCTTAGCTTGATGTCATGGTACTCAATCCATTTGTACTTTCTTGAAGGCTGACAGCCTGTATGGCTTGCATTGTCTTTTAGTAAAGAGAGAGGCAGGCAGCTTGTCACAGTTAAAGCATTGAATAGTCAAGGGGGTGGGAATGCTGTGATACTATATCTTGCTATGTCAATGTCACATCAAAAGTAATTAAGGCTGTCAATTGGGTTAGGAGCTAAGTGACCTGGTAGAAACCAAATCGAACATCAGTGAGCAGGTAATGATCATGCTGTCGATGACCTTTTCCATCACTTTATTGATGATTAAAAGTACACTTAGGTATTGCAATTATAGATTGAGTCCTGATTATTTTCAAGACCTATTCCAGTTTTTAAAAATGTTTTACCAAGTTTTACAAAATTTATTAAGTTCATTGTATCAAGTACAAAATAAATATAATCAAGGCAATAGTTTCTATCCTATTCACTTTGGGATGTCAGTTTGTGAAATTCGTTGACTGAGCACAGATCTCTTGTTCTTTCCTATTGTCTGATGTTCTGCTGTATTCTCTCTTCCTCTTTCACACCAACAAAACCCATGCACTATTAACACTTATTAGCCACTGCATCATCAGAGGTATGTTGAACTTTGTTTGGCTATTTAGTGCATGAACAGTTAATGGTCAAACTTTGACTGTCTAGGTCATCTATGTCCAATTCTGCTTGGCTTCTTTAGCAATGATGGCTATATTAATGATATCATTTTCTATTGTCTCCTGATACATTCTTTCACTTGTCAATGATTTTGTAAGATTATCCCACTTATGACAAACTATCCCTCATAGTTTGTTAACTTTATAGCTTATTGTCAAGATAGGATGGCACCAGTGAGGCCATTTATACATTAGTCTATGAATGTAACCTCCCCTGCTAGCGATTAACTATCAATCCAAATGTCCCAATCAATACTTCTGAAAATATCAAAACATCCACAAGCCTACATATCTCAAGGCAAAACATAATTCTAAAGTTTTATATGTATATATATGCATATACAATGGACACATAAAAACCTATATATTTATATATTTAGATCTTTTACATATTATTACAAAACAAATCATTTTAAAAGGAGAAAGTGAGGTCTGCAGATGCTGGAGATCAGAGCTGAAAATGTGTTGCTGGAACAGCGCAGCAGGTCAGGCAGCATCCAGGGAACAGGAGAATCGACGTTTCGGGCATAAGCCCTTCTTCAGGAGGGCTTCTTCTGAAGAAGAGCTTATGCCTGAAACGTCGATTCTCCTCTTCCCTGGATGCTGCCTGACCTGCTGCGCTGTTCCAGCAACACATTTTCAAATCATTTTAAAACACAGCTTTGTCTTTGAGTAAAAGTGTTTTTTTTACCTCAAGCAATCTCATATCTGTTAACCAGAAGTTATACTCACTTGAGCCATAAAAAAACTACAATAAATAATAAACCACTGCCCGTATGTTTGACCTGACTGTCTGGCTTTCTACCTGACAGAAAAAAAACTACAACTGACCACAGTTAAATAGAATTCCTTAGTTGTTTAATGAGGAAAAGTGATTAATCATTGAAAAGTACATTAACTTAATTCTACATGGGAAACCTCCGTGTCATATTGCATAGCGAGAAGCTTCACTGAGATTAATGTGAGGACTCAGGAGACCTGTTAATGAACTGGTGTTCTTCTCCTGACATTCCCCACAGATTATCTGCTCACCTGGCCATCAATGAGGCTGGAGTTCTGTGGCCTAGTTAAATGTGAAGACAACGTAGGAGGAGAGTCCAATGTTGTCAGGAAGACCAACAAGAACAGCAATCTCCAGCAGCTGGTGCACAGCCCAGGGGAGGCACCAGGTGAAGATCCCTGAAGGAGACAGTGTAGAAGGATATACATCTTACAAGCCTCACTCTCATTTTCTACAACTCTTGAAAGACATTGTAGGTGCTGATTAAAAATATCCCAGGCCACCTTCACTGAACTGTGTCACCTGCTACAGCAGGATGTCTGTTCAGAAGGACTGGGTGGCCATTCCATACATATATCGACCAAAAAGCTGAATTTCATGCTCATTTCAAACAGTGTTGAGCGTGTAGTGCTGGAAAAGCACAGCAGGCCAGGTAGCATCCAAGGAGCAGGAGAATTGATGTTTTGGGCATAAGCACTTTATCAGGAATAAGGCTTGTGGGCTGGGGGGGCTGAGAGATAAATAGGAGGGTGGGTGGTGTTGGAGGGAAGGTAGCTGGGAATGCAATAGGTAGATGAAGGTGATAGGTCGGAGAGGAGGATGAAGCAGATAGATGGCAAAGACAATCAAAGAGGGTGGTGCCGAGTTGGAGGTTTGGGACTGGGGTAAGGTTAGGGGAGAAGAAATGAGGAAACTGGGGAAATCCACATTGATCCCATGTAGTTGCAGGGTCCCAAGGCGGAAGACTAAGTGTTCTTCCTGCATGGCATCGGGTGGTGTGGATTTGGCGATGGAGGAGGCCCAGGACCTACATATCCTTGGTGGAATGGGAGGAGGAGTTGAAGTGTTCAGCCACAGGCCAGTGGGGTTGGTTGGTGCGGGTGTCCCAGATATGTTCACTTAAACAATCTGCAAGTTGGCATCTTGTCTTCCTGATGTAGAGGAGACCACATCTGGTGCAACAGATACAGTAGATGACATTTGTGGAAGTACAGGTAAATTTCTGTCGGATGTGGAAGGATCCTTTGGGCCTTGGATGGAGGTGAGTGGGGGAGGTGTAGGTACACATTTTGCACTTCTTGCATTGGCAGGGGAAGGTGCTGGGAATGGGGCATGGGCTGGTGGGGGGGTACGTGGATGTGACAAGTGAGCCACGGAGGGAATGGTCTCTCCGAAACGCTGATAGGAGTGGGGAGGGTAATATAACCCTAGTGGTGGGGTCAGTATATAGGTGGCAGAAGTGGCGGAGGATGATACGATGTTTATGGAGGTTTCAAACAGAACCCAGACTGTGTGGCTTCACCCAAACCTTCAATCCAAAAGTATGTACGGGATTTAACTGAAGCAATTTTCTCCAGATCACAGTTATTCATATCTTTTCCCCTTAACAAGGAGAATTAAGTAGATTGGTCAGTGGACATCCATCAACTGCACTTATGTTGCTTGGACAGTGTCCCATCACCAGCCTGCAGACCTCATCAATGTTCAAATTTTATGTGACCACTAATGTCAGATTCTGGGAATGAAGAGTCGATGCTGCTGACATTTTATCATTGCCCTATCGCAACAGCCTCCTTTTAAATGAGATTTCAGTGGCTGTGTTACTCCAGTAAAGCCTTGCAGCATAGCCCAGGAAGGGTGTGCCGAATCATTCAGGCAGACTATACACTTCACAACTGGAGGAGACAGAGGAGGGCTATCCTGGGAAATTGACAGCAATCTTCTGGAGATGAAGATGAAGATGAAGAATTGGAGTTTGACTGGGCAGGGCATCTGAGAGAGGGTGACAGGGCAATGCACTGTCAAGTTTGAGATGTGAGAGATTACCTAATTGACCTCCATTTCCAGGATGAATGAGCTTGGTTTGGACTTCCTTTACTTGTGTAACAATCTATTGTTAATATGGCAAACAGCCCCTGCTTAGTACAAAGGGTATGCAATATTGTTATTGTTGCACATCTTCACCTTCCCTGTTGCTAAACACACGTTTCATTATCCATCTTGATTGCACTTTCAAGTATCTATACATCACAGGTCATACTAACCGCTAGGGATAAAGCTGTCAGACTATGCACTAATCTCACATGGCACCAGATCAGGTAATTAGTGCTTCAGTCAGTATATCGATCTACATATTGTGCAGTTAAGTCTCTCATGCTCTCCAGCAGGTTAAGAGAAATCCTGAGGAGCCTCCTTCAGACTCTTCCATCACCAATAACTTTTCAATATTTCAGTGTGCCAGTAGACTAAAAAATGCTTGAGCATCCTCTCATTCAGCATTGAACCTGTGAAAGGGAGCACTGTGTTCAGCTTTTCTCAGCAGACCACTGCACAATGAGTTGAAAAGGGTGGCGCTGGAAAAGCACAGGAAGTCAGGCAGCATCTGAGAAGCAGGAGAGTTGATGTTTCGGGCATAAGCCCTGCACGATGAGGGAGAGTGGATGCACGAACTGTCCATTATACATCTCCTGGCTTTACTCTACCAAAAAGCTCATAGAATGATCTTTTTGCTTCTAGAGATGTGTGGAATCATCACTGATTCTGTGCCCTCACTCACAAAGTGGGTGTCAGTTGGAACATTTATGCAGGACAGGCCTTGTCACAATCCCTGCACATGCAGCTTTTGTAAAAGCCTTGGCCAAAGTGAACGACGTTCAAGATTCCCTGATGTCTGATGTGATCTGATGTCAAGGAGTAAGTTGCTTGTTAGAGATAGCAATGTGTGGCAATTGCAACTCCTTTCATTCTTGGGATGTCTGAAGAGGTTCCTCCTACTTTAAAAGGGTACAACTTCACCAGGTCCAACATCGACAAAATCACAAAAGCAGGCACTTTAAGATGCAAGACAACATACAAAAGTGCAAAAAACTTTACAATAATGTATCACTCATTCTACTTTTGTGCCCTCGGTAACTTTTTTCCTTTCCCTTCCGCTACATTTAAGTGTGAACCTGATTTCTGCAGCTGAGGTGGAGGGAGTTTGCACAGTGCTTGTCCATGTTGGATTGTGTGGGATATTTGGGCCTATGTAACCCTGGCCTGCTCAGAGTGTCCTGCCCAGATGAGGGCTTTCCATTCTCGGCTTGACTTCTGCAGGTTATCTCATCACAGTGCACTGTGGAAGTGGAAGAACTGGCCATCACTGCAGCTTCATGAAAGAAAGCATTTAGGGATCCTCAGTGTGGCTCCTTCAAACAATTGGCACCACCTTGACACCCCGAAGGGAAATGGAACTTACAATGAGGCAGAAGTGGGTACTGCAGATGCTGGAAATCAGAGTCTAGATTAGAATGGTGCTGGAAAAGCACAGCAGGTCAGGCAGCTCCTCAGATGCTGCCTGACCTGCTGTGCTTTTCCAGCACCACTCTAATCTAGAACTTAGAATGAGGTCAAGGGTCCTTATTCCACTCACACATATGAAGGTGTGCACGGTGGTCAGTAATTAGCACCACTGCCTCAGAGCGTCTGGGAGCCGGGTTTGATTCCAGCCTTGGGCCACTGTCTATGTGGAGTTTGCACATTCTCCCTGGGTCTGTGTGGGTTTCCTCCAGGTGCTCCGGTTTGCTCCCACAGTCCAAAGATGTGCAGGTTAGGTGGATTGGCCATGCTAAATTGCTCCATAATGTTCAGGGATGTGTAAGCTAGGTGCTTTAGTTAGGGGAAATGTAAACTAATAGAGTAGGGGAATGGGTCTGGGTGGGATAATCTTTGGAGGGTCAGTATGGACTCATTGGGCCAAATGGTCTGTTTCCACACTGTAGGGATTCTATGAATGCTGAGCACCTATGGCTAGAGTGATGAAATGCAGCACCATGTGCATTTCCAGCAGACATTGAATGTGCTGGACCTGGCTTTCCACGGCAATAAACAGCTTGTCTAATGGAAATAATCAGACACAGATGACTGAGCGGATACTTGGCCTTTGGCATTTAGACCTCTAAATGTCAGTGACCTGGAGCATTTCTTCCTCAGCCAGCTGCAGAGAGGTGTTAATGATGTGCTCACCAGATTGTGCTCCCAAGTCTAATTTAGTTAGAGAAACCACTGAGGTAGAAACCTCTAAACTGGTGGAGGTTGTTGATAGAATCCTTGCTGGTGTACTCTCTGAGGGTAGAGTGGATTCCTCTCCAGAGATAGAGCTGAGGATCTCTGGTGTTGGCCTCTTCTTGGCAAATATTCACTCGCTATATACAGCAAGGGAATTAGTATGTAAAAGGGATAAAAGCTATTGTAGGTTAAGAATGAATTAGCATTGGTAGTAATGGGAAAGCTGCACAGTGGTACATTAGGAAGCTCTTTGGGTTGGTTGCCCATTGAGGTCTCTGCGTCTCCAAATTAGCAGTTGTGCTGTTATCCAGTCCAGCCAACCCATTTTCTCCTCGTATGGAGTGAGGAGCATTATTACTACCATCACTGTGGTCTTCGCCCAACCTGTTTTTGAGATTTTTATTTTACTGCAATGAGATCAGGGGAATATGATGGCGGTGACGCAAGAGCAGCAGAAGTGATGAGGTATCCTCAATGATTATGTAGGAAGTGCAGAGGGTTGGAAGTGTGAGAACTTTGGGAAGATGAGGTGGGTGAAAGCTGTTGAGTGGACATGATACATCCAGAAGTAAGTGTTGTAGTCCATAAACCTTAGTGAGAGTCATATGCAGTGGCAAACAGTGGTGGCCTTGTAATAGCTTACCCCTGTTGAGCGCAGATCACTCACCCTCATCCTGCACAGCTGGGCATTTTTTTTAACCAGGGATACTGCACTGACCCTAGCTGCTATCTCAGTCCAGCTGTCTGAATCTGGTGTCTTGGCCTCCTTTGTTGATCAGTAATGAGAAAGGATGTCCTTCCTTTCCATCACCCCATCCACCATCACCTCAGGTCCCTGATCACAAAGCAGGAAGTTAATTTTCCTTTCTTAACTTTTTCCTTCAGGATAACTCTGGAATATCACTATATGAGGAGCCATTCTTGGCATGCACCATCTGAATTGGGGTTCACATGTTGCGTTAGTGTGTTAAACGTTACAACTTTCCAGCGGTGGTGACCATTTCTGCTTCTCCCGCCAGACGACTCAATGAGACAACTGCTGAACAGCCACTTCCATAGCTTATTGAGCTGAAGAGCAGAAGTTTGTGTGAGAAAAGTCAAAAAATGGACGATGGTAGACCAGCCACCATGAATCTTCCCAAAGAAAACAGTCAACAAATGGAAATCTCAACTCAATGTAGGGAAGATAATCAGAACAGAAGTGTATTTATAGAAGTGATAGAAACAGGAAGTGAAATAAACTAGTGAGAATTATTTGGGAATGAATCAGAAAATGAAAATTCAAACTTTGACCCACCAGTTATCAAACTGGTTAATACAAAGGTGCTTACAAATTATATGCAATATTATGTTAACTCCCAACAACTTATCAAAGTGACTTCCAAATTCTATTACAGAACCCCAAATGATTTTGTGTAAATAGGCCTGAAAGGAAAAAAAAAGTTTTTACCCATATATGACGTTAAAGTAGGAGAGTGTTACCCATAAAACATCATCCTTACAGACTCAACCTACAAATGTTAGCTGAAGTGAGGGAAGAGATCAAGTTCATGGTGGATGATGAAGTTATTGAACCAAGTCATTACTAGCCAAAGCTCTTCTATTGTGTTGGTGCTGAGGCTATATCGATCACACAAATTATGTGTCAATTACTGTAAAGTCAACACAGTCATAAAGATGGATTTGTACCCAATTCCATGATTACAGGTCTGTTTTGGACAAACAAGATTTGTTACAAAAACCAACTTGTTAAAAGTATATTGGCAAACTCTATTCCCTGATACATCCATAGAAACATCATCTTTTGTAACACTTGATGGAGCCATTAAAAGCTTATGCAACGGTTCAATGACTAATCTCCATAGTAATAAATGGAATAAATTAAATTGATGACCTATCAAGTCACTTTTCACTTTGGGATCTGACCTGTTCAGCAGAGGAGGAAGTGCTGGATGTCTTTAAACACATAAAAGTGGATAAATCCCCAGGACCTGATCAGGTGTACCCAAGAATTCTGTGGGAAGCTAGGGCAGTGATTGCTGGGCCCCTTGCTGAGATATTTGTATCATCGATAATCACAGGTGAGGTGCTGGAAGACTGGAGGTTGGCTAATGTGGTGCCACAGTTTAAGAAGGATGGTAAGGACAAGCCAGGGAAACATAGACCAGTGAGCCTGACATTGGTGGTGGGCAAGTTGTTGGAGGGAATTCTGAGGGACAGGATGTACGTGTATTTGGAAAGGCAAGGACTGTTTAGGGGTAGTCAACATGGCTTTGTACATGGGAAATCATGACTCACTAACTTGACTGAGTTTGTGAAGAAGTAACAAAGAGGATTGATGAGGGCAGAGCAATGGATGTGAACTATATGGACTTCAGTAAGACATACAAGAAGGTTCCTCATGGGAGACTGGTTATCAAGGTTAGATCTCATGGAATACAGGGAGAATTAGTTATTTGCATACAGAGCTGGCTCAAAGGTAGAAGACAGAGGGTGGTGGAGGGTTGTTTTTCAGACTGGAGGCCTGTGACCAGTGGAGTGCTACAAGGATCAGTGCTAGGTCCACTACTTTTCATCATTTATATAAATGATTTGGATGTGAGCATAAAAGGTATAGTTGGTAAGTTTGCAGATGACACCAAAATTGGACGTGTAGTGGACAGTGTAGAAGGTTACCTCAGATTACAACAGGATCTTGATTAGTTGGGCCAATGGGCTGAAAAGTGGCAGATGGGGTTTAATTCAGATAAATGCGAGGTGCTGCATTTTGGGAAAGCAAATCTTAGCAAATCCTTTACACTTAAGGGTAAGATCCTACGGAGTGTTGCTGAACAAAGAGACCTCGTAGGTTCATAGCTCCTTCAAAGTGGAGTCGCAGGTTGATAGGATAGTGAAGAAAGCGTTTGGTATGCTTTCCTTTATTGATCAGAGTATTGAGTACAGGAGTTGGGAGGTCATGTTGCGGCTGTACACGACATTGGTTAGGCCACTGTTGGAATATTGCATGCAATTCTGGTCTCCGTCCTATGGGAAGGATGTTGTGATACTTGAAAGGGTTCAGAAAAGATTTATAAGGATGTTGCCAGGGTTGGAGGATTTGAGCTATAGGAAGAGGTTGAACAGGCTGGGGCTAATTTCCCTGGAGCTTTGGAGACTGAGGGGTGACCTTATAGAGGTTTACAAAATTATGAGGGGCATGGATAGGATAAATAGACAAAGTCTCTTCCCTGATGTGGGGGAGTCCAGAACTAGAGGGCATAGGTTTATGGTGTGAGGGGAAAGATATAAAAGAGACCTAAGGGACAACGTTTTCACACAGAGGGTGGTACGTGTATGGAATGGGCTGCCAGAAGAAGTTTTGGAGGCTGGCACAATTACAGCATTTAAAATGCATCTATGTGGGTATATGAATAGGAAGGGTTTAGAGGGATATGGGCCAGGTGCTGACAAAGTGGGACTAGATTGAGTTGCAATACCTGGTCAGCAAAGGGTCTGTTTCTGTGACTTGTTATGATTCCACAAGAAACTGGTATTTTCAGTAGTTACTTCAAATTGCAAGTGTCAGCAAGTAGTAACATGGCAGTTGCAGAATGCTTTTCGGTGACCAAATTTTCTATATACCTGTAGACTACTTATTTCCAGAAGTGGCATTAATAGGCCATATATCAAGACTTGGAGAATAAATAGAGGCTATGGAAACTAGGACAAGATGGTGCAGAAGAGAGGAGAAGGATGAAAAGAAGAGTTCCTTGGAAATAACCAAGACACGGTGTTCAGAGAGCATGACATCAACACAAACCCCAGGAACCCATCCAGGAGAAAGATATAAATAGAAAGCAGGATACAACAGCTTCGCTTCACTTGGAGGTCGCCACTGATGATGTTACTTAGCCAGGTAATGAAACATCTGGATATCAAACCTACAGCTCAGTGAGCAAACCTACACCCTAAACCTCAACCTGAGCTACAAACCTTCACAAACCTTGCAAAAGCGATTCTCTTACCTATGTCTCTGTGGTGAGCCATGTGTGAGCGTTTGTACCTCTGTGATGAAATCCTCACTGAAATCTGCCACCCAGTACAACCACAGCTGTGATACAAGAGCAGGACATGAAAGTGAGCATATTTATCCATCATCTCCTTCAAAGCTGGAATTGTAGATGTCTGCAAGACCTCATCATTTAACCCACTGTTTGAGTAAGGGAAGTTAAGTGGGTCTCAACTCAATGAGAGCTAATTATATTTAATTCTCTCTATCAGAAGGTACCAGGAAAAATGAGCAAGTGGGGTGGCTGTGGTTACAATCTTTGTCATGCCATTGAGTGTGAATGCATTGCTTTACTAAAGCAACAATACCCAGCTGGTGCTATGACGATAGACAATGAATCACATTGTTCAGTATCCTGTAGCTGTTTTGATTTCTTCATTCCATGCCTGTCCATTGTGTCTGCAACCATTCAGCCATTACAATAAAACAGAGGGTATTTCTTGGAGGGTATTTCTTGGAGGACTGCAGATGCTGAAGATCAGAGTCAAAAGGTGTGGTGCTGGAAAAGCACAGCAGGTCAGGCAGCCAACAATGCCTCCTCGAAAGAATACATCAGATGGCAAGTGTGGCAGAGTCTATCCCCATTTATATCAGAAAGGGCTTTCCAACAATGCACAGTGTCCGAGGGTGTGTAATAACTGCAGAGGCTTCTGTTTTCAATGACACACAAGTCAAGCTTTGAATGAGGGTAGTCAAGTTTTGGATGATGGAGGTAAATTCCACAGGCTCATAATTCTCGAGGTAAAGACTTTTCTCCTGTACTCTATTGTAAATCTCTTAAATGCACTCTTAAGTTCATCAGGCATTATCATGTAAAAACCTTTGCTTATAGTTGCACACTAATTGCTAGTTAAGGGATTGAGATTTTTCCAGTTGGGGTATAATGGCAGGAACTGACACTAGAGAGTCTTATGGCTATCTAATTGCAATGAACTGCTTCCAGCATCATAAAATCTGAACAATGTAATGAGAATTAATGGACTATTCCCTCAATTGCTTGCACCTGCATTATATAATGAATTGGGCTGGTTAGCAACAGTGAATACAATTCAGAATTACTCCATTGACTGTTTTTTGGGATATATTGAGGTTGTGAATGGCACAACAATATATAAATACAAGCCTTGTTTCTTATCACTGCTTAGTGAATTGCCTTCTGTGAGAATGGACTGACTTATTTGGCAGAAGTTGCCTGTAGTCCCTTGAGATGAAGCATTGGCCAAGAAATTAATTGCAGTAGCGATTTTCTCAGTCACTCGAAAAGCTATCTTTGATTTGGGAACTTGCTGATCTTTCTACAGTTCTTCTATAGTCTCTGGGCTTAACCAGACTTCTATTCCACTGTACTATTCAAGTACGATTTTTGGGGACTGTACATATAGCTGGCTGATATCTGTGGGAAGATTTGGATCTCCTAAGGTATTACTTTTAGGAAGTAAATTGCTGGCCTTTTAGGTTCTTTGCTTTTCTTGGTCATTTTATGCTCCCTCCAAGATGAGTTTCAGGGCATGGAGCAGTTTGTAAAACCCAGTACGTGGACATTCCAGCGCCTACCTTCCTGCCCCAACCAGTTTGAGATTTTGTGAGGGCATTGGTAGAGCCTATGAAGTGCTTATTCTCATTTTGCCTACAGCATAGGCTGGTGTCAGGCCAGAGAAAGCTGGGATACCTTTGTGGCTACTCTCTCCATTAAAAGATCCCTCCTCTCCCAACTTCAGCCAGTCCCCCGCCATCTCAACCAGGAGCTCTGCGGAAGGACCCACCAGACAGTCAGGAAGAAAATGTACAAAGGTGATAGGTTGATTTTTGAAATACGGCAATGTTCTTTTACATATCTGGTTAGAAACATTTGATTTATGCTGGCTTCTACTCTAGCATTGTGGCCAAGAGAACACGATGTTGTTCAGAGATAAAGAGAAGCTAAGGCACAGCATTAATAATAAGAAGAGTGGTGTTCTCTGGTCCCACAGTTCTTAAGTCAATGACAAACATCCAAACCACATAAGACCTCCTTCCCTTCTTCGTGCTCAGCTGGTCACCATCTAACTTGTGGAACAGGTTATGCCATTATGGTAAGGCAATGCAGCATCATTCTCCGTGCTCTTCTGAGTACCCCAGATTTTTCCGGAGTAGTCCAGACAGTGGCAGTGCTTTATTAGAATCATAATCCTAGCTTCCACTCAGGAATATTCTACCTACTTTTCTAATAAACCTGTTCAGAGATGTTATTCCACATCTCTGTAGCAGGGGGCAGATGGGACTTAAACTCAGGCCTCTTGTTCCAGGGTAGGGACACTACCACTGCACCACAAGAGGGCCCTCAGGAATATTTTATACTACTTTTATCATTTTGTCTTCTAGTTGCCTGCAGTTGCATTTATTGTTCCCTCTCATCTGCTTACCAATTTACTTGTCAATTATTCTGTCTAAGCAGGAGATTACTACTGATGTGATGATGACAGTATAGACACATTTCTGAAGATTGCCCATATTGAAGAGTCAATTACTAAGTCAGCTTTTGAATTCTCTGCTTCAATAATATATACATGGACAGAGAAAGTGGGGATGTTTGCTGCTAACTATTATTTCCTTACTGTTCTGTTTCATTAAATTTATCCATGAAATGTAATCGTCACTGCAAGGACCAGCACTTGTTGCTCATTCTTAATTGCCTTGAGTGCTGAGCTAATGGATCGAAGTAGAACAAAGAACAAAAAAAATTACAGCACAGGAACAGGCCCTTTGGCTCTCCAAGCCTGCTCCGATCCAGAACCTCTATCTA
This sequence comes from Chiloscyllium plagiosum, assembly GCF_004010195.1. NCBI lineage: Eukaryota > Metazoa > Chordata > Chondrichthyes > Orectolobiformes > Hemiscylliidae > Chiloscyllium > Chiloscyllium plagiosum. The sequence continues at coordinate 40,371,645 of NC_057721.1, read as the reverse complement.
AACCTGTTGCCTATTTTCCAAGCATCTGTATCCTTCTGCCCTCTGTCCATTCATGTATATGTTTAGATACATCTTAAATGACATTATCGTCCTTGAGCACGGCTGTGATATCCTCTCTGACCAGTAATGCAACATGTAGGTTGTTCTTCTTCTGTAGTCGAGAGTGTGGTGCTGGAAAAGCACAGCCGGTCAGGCAGCATCCGAGGAGCAGGAGAATCGACGTTTAGGACAAAAGCCCTTCATCGGGAATGAGGTACTTCTTCAGCAGCTTGTTCTTCTTTCACATGAACAAATGTTTCCTGCATAACACTTGAATTCATCCATCAAAGGAAGAGAGATAGTAATATTATGGAGTAGAACAGTTTTCTTTGTATCAAGCCCTATTATATACAACATGAGCAGATTCAGAATATAGATCTCCTTTATCTGAAAAACTGATCATAAGCCAAACTTAGAAAATCATTTCTTCTGGACCTTTGTGACAGTTCTGTTTTGTACATTATTTTTCCTCATGCTTCTTTCCAATTGCATGCCAATTTATGGATGACATTGCATTCTAGATTTATTGCAAGTTGGAACTGAGTTGGAATTAACTAAATTAATTTCAGTTCAGTCTTTACATCAGGCAGGAGAGAAAACTCTCATCCATTCAATGTGAACTGGAATTAACCCAGGTCCCTGAGTGAAGAACATTATGGTAATCCATTGTAGCATCCAGCCCCCAAGCTCTTTTAATTTTGAACATAAAACAAGTAGCAAAGATTAAGCTGTTGAGTTATTATTACTGATTTATTTATTTATCACTTTCACCTTCACTTGTTTTCGATTGGCAACAGGATTGCGTCATTATGCCAGTAATAATACTGGCACCCATTCTTCAATTATAACAGCATGGCTATTTTGGCTTTAATCCTAGTTTTGATATAATGACTGTAAACTCACATTGCGGGAAGTTAATTAATCATAAATTTAATGAATCTGTGCACAGTTGTAAATCACTATTTTAAATAATTATTATTTGATGGAACTAACTACTGTCAACAGTGACTGTGGTACCACTTTTCTGTATTAACAATGGATATTATGAAGACCTTTCTAATAGACATGCCACATCACAAACCTGTCGTATACAGAGAAGTTGGATAGGGAGATGTCTAGACAAGTGGTTTTCAGCAGCCAGCCTTTCTGCTGGCCAACTGCTTGAAGTTGTAGTCAAGTAGTTCAGAAAGCACTGAGGTAAATTGCAGAGATGGGATGCAAGTATTCAGTAGCATTTTATCGGCAGGAGCGATACAATTATGTTATCAAACAGTGTATCATTTTTAGTACGATCTGGAGGAGCAGACCAATCACACCTCCATAACCACCACCCATTTTATTCATTAATCACAACATCCTGCCATTTTAACCTCAGACCCTCCCATTTCAACTGAACACTTTTTCCCCTGGCTCTTTACTTGGTTCAAAGCTGCCGATCATCTTCCACTCTTCCTATTTCTGTTGAAAGACAATCAATCTGAACATACACTGCAAAGGTCTTGGGCCCTGACAACATTCCGGCAATAATACACAAGATTTGGGCTCCAGAGCTTGCCCCTCTCATAGCCAAGTCCTTCCAATACAGTGAGAACACCAGCATCTACCTCACAATATGGAAAATAGCCCAGGTATGTCCTGTACACAAAAAGTATGTCAATTCAACCCAGTTAATTACCGATCTATTAGTCTACTCTGGATCAACAGCAAAGTGATGGAAGGTACCATCCACCATGCTATTAAGCAGCACCTGCTCAGCAACAATCTGCTCAGTGATGCCCAGTTTGGGCTCTGCCAGGGCCACTCAGCTCCTGTCCTCATCACAGCCCTGGTTCAAACATGGACAAAAGAGCTGAATTCCAGAGGTGAGGTGAGAGTGACAGTCTTGGACATCAAAGCTGCATTCAACTGAGTGTGGCATCACGGAGCCCTAGCAAAACTAGAATCAGTGGGTACTACAGTGCAAACTCTCATACCTGGTACATAGCAAGTTATATTTGGAGGTCAGTCATCTCAGTTCCAGGACATCTTTGCAGGAATTCCTTAGGGAATAGTCCTAGGCCTAACCATCTTCAGCTGCTTCATCAATGACCTTCCCTCCATCTTAAGGTCAGAAATGGGGATGCTCAATGATGTTTGCACAATGTTCAACACCATTCACAACTCTTCAGATATTGAATTGGTTCATGTTCAAATGCAGTAAGATCTGGACAATAGACCGGCTTAGACAGACAAATGGCAAGCAACGTTTGCACCACACAAATGCCAGGCAATGACCATTTCCAATAAGAGACAATCTAACCACTGCCCTTTGACTTTCAGTGATGTTACCATCACTGAATCCCCATCAACATACTTTGTCATTGACCAGAAATTTAATTTTTGTTTTACTCATTAATGGGATTTGGGTGTCCCTGGCCAAGCCAGCATTTATTGCCCATCCCTAATTGCCTAGAGGGCAGTTAAGTGTCAACCACATTGCTGTGGGTCTGCAGTCACATGTAGGCCAGATCAGTTAAGGATTGCAGTTCTGGAAGTAGGTTTGTTCGCTGAGCTAACCTACATCCAGAACCTCAACCTGAGCTACAAATCTTCTCAAAACTCACAATGGCAGTTCTCTTCCCTTAAGAATATTAGTGAAACAGATAGGTTTTCCCAAAAATTATTAGTGGTTTCAAAATAATTCCAGATTTTTATTGAATTCAAATTCCACCATCTGCCATGGCAGGATACAAACCCAGGTCCCCAGAATCATCACCTGGGATTCTGGATTAACAGTCTAGTGATAATATCACTCGGCCACCCATATCCCCTAAAGTCATGTGGTATGTGATAAGCTGTTCGAGATATGAATGCAATGGATTTCCCAATTGGACTTGCCAATACATACAGTGGCTATAAGACCATGCCGGATCTGGGAATACTGTAGCGAGTAACTCATCTCCTGACTCCCCAAAGCCTGCCCACCATCTACAGGGTACAAGTCAGGAGTGTGATGGAATACTCCTCACTAGACTGGTTGAGTACAGCTCTAACAACACTTGAGAAGCTTGACACCATCTAGGTCAAACCTGCCCACGATTGGCACCACATTCACAAGCATCCATTCCCTCCACCATTGATGCTTGTGGATATGGTGCCAATTATGTGGGCAGGTTGACCTAGATGGTGTCAAGCTTCTCGAGTGCTGTTAGAGCAATACTGTGCACTATCTGCATGATGCACTGCAGAAATTCACTAAGGATCTTTAGACCGCACCTTCCATCTGGAAAGAAAAGGGCAGCAGATACATGGGAACACCACCACCTGCGAGTCCCTCTTCAAGCCACACACTATTCTGACTTGGTAATATATTACCATCCCTTCACTGTTGCTTGGTCAAAACCCTGAAATTCTCTTCCTAACAGTATCATGGATCTACCTACAGCAAGTGGACTGCAGAAATTCTAGAAGACAATTCACTACCACCTTCTCAAGGACAAATAGGGACAGGCAATAAATGCTAGCCAGCCAGTGATGCCCACATTCCAGGAGTGAATGAAAATAAAACTACATTCCCTCTTCCTAGTTACTACACTGACTCATTTTCCTTATCCACACAGATAACTTAAGCATCCACAAAAATCTTTCATTTATGCCTCATATACAGCTCCTCAGTGAGATAATCAGAAAACCACATCAGGTTCCAAACATACATGGATGACACTCAGCTCTTATTCATGATCATTTCTCTTGAACATGCTCCTGATTTTGAATTGTCAGATTGCTTATTCAACATTCAATACTTGATGAACAGCAATATGATTCAACTGAATATTGAAAAGACAGAGCCATTGCATTGGTCCAATCCAGAAAATCCATTGCCTAAAACCGACTCCACTTATCCTTCCTGGTAACTGTCTGAGTCAGAATCACACTGTTCAAAATGTTAGTATTATTTAAATTCTGGCCACAGCTCAGCTGCTGTTGAAACCCTCATCCATGCCTTTAGTTATCTCTAGACTTAGTCTAATGCACTTCTGGCCAGGCTTCCATGTTGCATCCTTTGTAAACTTAACGTTATCCAAACTCTGCATGTTGTGACACGCACCCTTTCACCCATCATCCCTGTTTGCACTAATCCACAATGATTCTTGGGTAAGCAGTTACTTATCTTTTCAAATTCTCATCCTTGTTTTCAAATCCCTCCATGGTTCTGTGCCTCCCGATCTCTGTTTGCTATTTCTATTCCCTCCCCTGACTCTACAATCTTCTGAGATGTCTGTGATCCCATTCTGCCTGTTTGAACAGGCCTGGTTTTAATTACTTCACCACTGGTAAAGTTTTTGCATTTCAATTGTGGAGTCACATATCTCTTCAAATATGTAACATAGCTCAACAGGAATTCCTACACCAGTTTAGTTGCTACTGTATGAGCAAAATTCAAGTTTCATTTCTCTGTTTAATTTCCACAATTATAACTAAATGGCATTACATTATTTAAAACAGAGGGCCAAGAAAGGAGAGCTCATAATGCATCCAAACAATTGTCAACTTGTAAATCCTTCTGACACATTCCAACACATGGTGGGTAGTCAGAATGTTAGAGAGATTCCTGGACAACTGTGTGCTGGAAAGAAATCAGACCCTCAACCATCATCATAGTTTCAGGCTATAACATCCACATGGTGTCACAACACTTGGACTCTTTGGGGCTGTTTGGTGCCAGTAGTGTGGGGTTGAATTCTTTCTCCATCTGGAATAGATTCAAGATCTAGCAACTTTCTATAATCACAGTGGACATCATGGTGATGGAGGTTGAACCTGCCTTTGGGTAAAGATCTGAAGAAAACTGGCAATAGACAAGATGATTCCCCTAGGAATGGTGTGCTGTTTCATTGGTACCATTTTCATGATTTTTGTCTATAAAATGCATGAAACCCATTGATTTTTTTAAAATCACACATGATGATTTTATCCATTTCGTGTAACTGAAGTTTATATTTCTTTTAAAATAATTTTCAACTTTTGTGTTGCAACATCTATCCTCCCAACTTTCCTTAAGACATTACACAATTTTATTTATATTTGTTTCTATGCAAAACCTACACACACTTAAAAGGTTCAAGAACTTTTAAAACAGACAAATCCCATCAGCCAATATCTTAATTGAAGTCATTTATCCAGTTGTTTTACTGTGGATTAGCTTAACAGTTTTAAGGCATAAGTATGTAAGTTAGTTCGCTGAAGGTTTGTTTTCAGATGTTTCATCACCATGCTAGGTAACATCATCAGTGAGAGTCTCCGGTGGTATTTTAGGCATATTATTTGAAGGCATTTTATCACGGTTCTAATTGAAAATATGCAGTAGGCTAGTTCCACAAAAAAAAGTTTGTGTTTTTTTTCCTGCCTCAGCACCAATCTGCATCTGAACCTGTTTCAGGTTTTAAGTTGATTTTGGAAAACATATTACAAAATTCTCATTAGATGTGGGGGGTCAAAACTGAAGATTGAAAGTGATAAAGATCACATCAAAATTGAGATTTCTTCTAAAAATGACTCAATTTAAATTGAAAATAAGTTAGTGTTTTTCTAAAATTTGAAAGGTACATTGAGGTGGAAGGTATCTTCGTCTGACCACACGGATATGTTGATGGTTTTGTTTAGCACGGTTCAACATTTTTAGGGTTTTTTTTTTCTCTAAGCGAGTAGAAATAGAGAGAATGCTTTCAGTTTCATTGCAGTCTGATAATGGAGAAATGCTGCATACCATATTTGTAACAAGCTAATAGGTGCATGACCAGTTAGGGACTAAATCTGAACTGTGAAATATTCCAAATGCTAAGCTTCTACATTCAGTTCGCCAGTCAACTGTAACACATTCAGCATACAATGGTATTTGGTAGTCTTAAATATTCTGAATTCATTTGTTCATGATTCAAGACTAAATTTAGCTTACATCTACATGCTACACCATCTAATACTTCAAGTAAATCATTGTTTACTTTTGCCATTGTATACTGCAACTTTATACTTTCCAAGAACACAGCATTAAAGTTTGCTACTGTCAATGCCATATCATATAGTTAAAGTCAATTATTAGGTGTTTTGTTAAGGGAAACATTTACCTAAATGAGTGCAGTCTTTATTGAAAAAGGTTTTTTGACCAAGAAGAAAGAGAAAGATTGGGAGACTCCAAATCATTTTCAGCATTACTACAACATATACATATTTATTTTGTTAAATTCACACCATCGTTTGAGAGATTATTTAAAAAAAATCTTCCATGCATAAGCTAATGGTGCCTGCATGTCCAAAATACTTGAAGCATTTTCAACTTCCTGTGTTAGGTGTGTGCCACCCCTTCAGTGGTCTGAGCTGCACTGTAGGTTTCCAGAGCACACATAGAATGGTTCAGGAGTGCATTGTAATGTTTAAATATGGACCCAATACTGGTTATAAGATGCTTTTGTGAAATTGATTTACCACAACATTGCTCAGGACGTGATAAACCTTACCTAAAGGATCTCCTCCACTTCCCGCTCCTCCGCCCTTGAACCCCGCCCCTCCAACCGCAACCAGGACAGAACCCCACTAATCCTCACCTACCACCCCACCAACCTCCAGATACATCGGATCATCCTTCGTCATTTCCACCACCTCCAAACGGACCCCACCACCAAGGATATATTTCCCTCCCCACCCCTATCAGCATTCCGGA